>NC_039480.1:7496078-7818930 GCF_003590095.1 Trichoplusia ni
CCACGCGAAGTCGCTGGCAGGGTTAGTTAATAATAACGTAGGTATTAAAACAATGTAAGATACTTCGCTTTAACGTTTATTAAATGAAGTGTAAGTTACGATACGTTGTGGGTGGCGCGGACCAAACAACCCATTTGGAAATCGGCTCACGAGCCTCGAATGCTCGCGTGGATTGCGATATGATTGAAGATAATTGATCTACCAAATGATAGTTTTAGAGCAAACATCGCTTCCCCATATGGTATAATTTCATGGCATGCTGCTTATGACGGCCTGACTGCGCATTTTTGTTAATTAGATTGAAGGAAAATGTTAGATACTTGTTTTTAATTATCTCCTATGTCGCTAATTATCGGTAGGTTTTGTTGCACGTATGTGTTGGTGACTTGGTTTTTGTGGCACACACTATTTACAAGGCTCTGTTTCCGCTCTCTGTCTTCAGACGAACTCATGAACGGTGATAGACTTGAAATTTTCAAAGATGATGAATCTGAGTTGTGTCTTTTCCTTCATAAATTAATATTGATTGACTGCCTGGCCCCATATATATTTCATAAGTCGAAATTCATAAATCAACAAAATTTTACAAGAACTTAATATTAATTTAATGTTTAAACCAAATAATCTGTAAAGTTTCAATTGAAGAACAGGCGACGAAACGGAAAAGATGCAATTTTGATCGAATAGTTGACATCGAAATTACAAGTCTGATTGCTGTAAACCTGAAAAAATAAAGATATCCCGACTAGTTTCGGACAAACCCGAAGTCCTTAAGCAGAACGGACGCAGCGGCTTAATCGCGTTAAATACGAGTTAGTTAACCGTTATTAAAGAAATAACTAATAATCCGCCTCATAAAAGTTATAATATTAAGTTTTTTAATCTCTTTTACATGCTTATCTTTATCTTAATAAATTTTAAAAGACCGCGATACAATAATAAGAAATCATTAAAAGCATTGTTACAACACACCAGTATGTACTTTAATATTTAACCTTCTATCTATCTTTAGCAACCTTGCCTTATTTTAGTGGAAAAGTCTTGGACTTAGAATAATGACATTTTAATTGTGAAACAGGGATATAGCAAGGACGATTTAAATATGCTAAGTACTAGTTGTAATCATTTTAGTCGGAGTAAATTAAAAAGGAATTATAAAGGAGGTTTCATTTCAGAATAATGTAGGTATCGTAGGTTTACAATGGTAAGTCAACTTGTTGAATATAACCAAATATATAAAAATCTATGTGAACCAATTAAATAACAAAACAATTCAGTTCTCTTTTCAGTTAACCTTGCTTTGCTTTTTCATTCGTATATGTATGTATTTGTTCTTATTATAGCAACCCGACTACACTATGGGAAAATTTTAGCAATCTAGTTCATGATTGGTGTCAGACGGACAGTCAGATAGCGGAGCCCTAGCGGAGGAAGCCCTAATACTGGATTCATTATAATAATATGTTTGGGTGGTAAAAAAATTAATAAAGCACGCATTGTCTTAATTTCACTTAACCACTTCGACATGGTTAATTTGAATTAAAGCTTACGAAAAGTGTTTTTTTTTCCTAGTTTCGTTGGATCTAAATAAAATATTCCATTCATTGAACGCTCTATCGACATATCTAGAGTGCTAGTTTAAAAATAGAACTACATTTATGAAACTAGTATCAACCTCTTTAGTCGGTATGACAGACAAGGTTGAAAGTTTGAGACAGGTCTAAAGCTCAGTCACCTCTCTCGCTTACACGTGTATTCCTGTCCTTGTAACACATTCTTAATCTCACTTTTATGCTAATGTACACAAATATTACAACAATGATTAATTACATTAATGACTATTGAGTACTGAGTATGTCTTTCTTTGAAGTGATAATTTATGTATCCGTTTCGATTGACAAGTGATGATTGAAAACCAGTTTTATTGAAACTTTTTTTTTATCCTTTTTTTTCTTTTAAAGTAAATATGAACATCACTTTGCGTTTACTGCCGTTTCAAGGTACTAAGCTATTCATTCTTATTATAAACTAATATGACTAAATATAAGACTTGATACGCGTGTAATTTTAATCTTCTACGCCAAAAACCAATACAGGCTCTTGCGCCATTTCTAATGTTAAGTACGTTTCCATCGCTCTGACAAGTAGAACCAATTTAATTTATAATACGGACAGATATTTTGTAACTTTAATAGTATGGACGTATCGGGTTAATCTCAATTATTTATCTAAATTGTTGAGGCCGAAAATTGATGAATAATGTTCGATTATGTCGAACGTTGTAATCAGTTCAAGGGTGCGCGTGCGCCGCCCACGGTATTATCACTCCATAAATAAGTCTATTGGTTGCACATGACCCGTCGAATAGGTACATTTGGTTCTACGGTAGACAGGTTTTTGATGGTTGGTTATTATTATTAAGTGATTATTATAAGTGTAAATGGTGATTTGTCAATCATTAACGAAAATGAATGTATTTTCGATGTATCATGTGAAGCTTTTTCGATTTTTTTTCCATTGATTTAGCTTTGATGATTGTAACAATGAAACTGGATAAAAGTACTTTTGCCATGCTGAGAGACATGCGTTCCTTTTCGTTAAATTAGATTACTTAAAAACATGGTACAATATTTAAGTATAATGATTACCCTTAGATCAATAGCATATATTATAAGCTATAATATTTACTATGTCTGATAAAACATGAAAACACTTTACAAGACCTGTAAGAATTGTAGGTACATCTATGATCGATCACTTTAACTCCCAAGTGGAATAAAACAGTATCCAATTTACTCTAAAAAACCTAACAAGAATATTTTTAAAGCAGAAATCCTAAGCCACAGCTAAATTAATTACTTCGGACATTTAATTTATTTTAATAAATGAGAAATAGAAGTGGACGACGTTCTTATTTCGCACTAGGAGCTATTAATTCAGTGTAATATATTATGTTTACGCATTAGTGAGATATAAATTACATTTTATTAGTTTTAAAGCGATTCTTGTTGATACGGAGATGTCAAAATAAATTTATCTTACATTATGGCGGGACATAAAAAGGGGGACGTAGTGTCCTCAATAGCTTTGTGTTAAAGATAGAATATAATATTTATTGCGGTGCAATTAATGTTGTTCCTTTTTCATTAAAAGCACAAATTACTAACCGATTTTTTAATAACTTTGATCTCATCCAAAATATAAAACACAAATGAAAGCCAAGTTCAATATTATGATATATGCTTTAGTTGTTTTCTTCTACGATAAAAGAAGTGAAATCTAAATGGGTGCCAAGTTCAATGATCAGTCCTGAAATTCATTTATAATAACATAAAATATCATTTCTTCTTATAATTTAGGATACCTAATTATTATAGCCTAAGGTCTGACTTATGGGAAAATATTGGGCACATGTAAACTTTATCTCACCTATTACCATGTCAATCAACAAGACATAGAAATCAATCATAATCTACGTAAATAATTTTTGCATCACATTATGAATTCACATAAAAATCATTAAATTTATTAAAAAAACCTTGCGTTGATGCTTGACACGAGCACTGTTGTGACGTTTGACAGCTAACGTCAAACAGGTGCAAAATAACATTATTATGTACGCGAGTGTCCACAATGCCCATATCTTATCGATAATAGGGCTAACACTGAATAAACACTCAATAAGCACTTTTGAAGTTTAATGTGATTTAATTGAATTATCAAGTAGCCGTGTAAGTAATGCTTTTGAGCGTGTCTGTACTTGGCATTTATTTTGAGCTCTTAACGTGGAGTGTTTTGTTACGAAATGTACCTACAATAATATTATGAAGGAAATTGATAAGAAATATTCGATTGTGCAAGGTGTTTGTAAACAATTTGCTATCTGAAGGGAAAGTGCTTGATTTTATTTGTCTAGATGATCTATTTTGCAGGAATCTAGATTAGATATTTAATGAGTACCTATATATAAAATAAATATAAAGCTTTTTCCTTATAGACTTAGATCAAGCTTCCTATGCTGCAGTTGGTATTAGATTCTAAGTGCACCGAAATCAACTGAATGTCGTATTTTTAAGAAATAATTGTCTTAATAACTTGTCGTATGAGTTTACATACACTTCGATACAATATAGGTTAAGGAAAATTAAGTCTCCATAAATCAAAGTAAAACGAATTCTTGAGTTTGTAGCAAAACGCGTAATCTTTTAAGTCAATTTATTTTTCTCCATCAAATTTTATGCAATCTTTTGACATTTACAACACAAATATATAGATAACCAATTGACATACAGAAAAAGGAACTTAATATTAAGTAAGAAAACGTTCAAGATTTATTATTTATTGATATTACGAACGTTTTTGTAGCTTGTTGTAAATGGCTAATGTATAAGTCCATATGGTTTCATAATCGTGTTCGTTTCCCAGCCACGGGACTGTTACAGGCTGGTTTTAATAAGTAGGCTATTAAGTTACGTTTAAAAACTAATCATTATAAGCACTAAAAAGATATGTTGTAAAAAGTATTTATACTGGTATGCTGTTACCATGGCAACCGTAATGCAACATCGAATCCATGGAACTAGTATATTAGGGAACCTGCATTATTATCATTCCCTTCCCTTTTTTGCATCACTAGATTTGCTTACTTTTGTATTTGACCGAAGCGTTATCCACTAGACCTTTGAATTGCCAATGTTCTAAGTTTTAATTTTTCATGAATTTATCAAAACGTAGTGACCATTAACTTATTTATGACAATTATTTTAAAACGGTGTAAAATGCTTTATTTCTTTATCTAATTATCACTTAATTTTAGCATTGAATTAGGCCTTCCATTCAAACAATGATGATAATGAGAAGCAAAATAAATGAACCATTAAAAACTGAAATACTTAACTAAAGGTGTCTGCGCTTAAATACAAACTTATCATAAAAATCTAATTCACACAAAAAAAATACATTTTCAGTCAAAAATAATGTTATGATACATAATCTAATAAGTTATCGTAACGAGGATCAAGAGTGCACGACTATTGTAGGCCTAACTATATTATGTAGTTTCAAGTCTCAAGAAGATTGATCATTCGCACGGATTACAATAGGTGATACAAGTATCAAACAGTGTCAATGTCAGTGACCTACGGATAACAAGTCATTGTTGAGATTAACAGAAAGCATTGTTAGGGTCACGGTTCAAAGATAATGATTTGAGAAGATTATAAATAATAATGTTATGAATAACATTTGCCATTCAAAATATTAGGTGTTAATATTACTGTTCATGTATTATTGTATGAAGAGGTTTCGTTTTGTCTAAGTGTAGCAATTGTTTTGGATTCGACTCACGAAATACCGAGGGGTGTACTTTTTATTAAAACAATTTAGAGATGAATGTTGATAAAGATTCAAAATATTATTGATAATATTGTAACAATTTGGTATTATTATTTTTCTTCTGTAGAGAAGTTATGGCTACACTTCAAAAATACGTCGTATACGGAGTCATATCAATTGAAATATCTTATCTTGATTAAGTAGCGGTATCTAAACTTGGTTTGCCGCCAATACCGCTTCAGGCTCCAAACTGTACTAAAAACTACCATTAATGTCAATATTTATAAATCACAGCAATATTACTGACACAATCCGTCTTAATGGCCGTTTATTTAGAACAATTACTTTAAATTTAAACATTTGATTTTATTAAGAAATTGTTAATGATGCCCTTTAGCGTTTTTTGGAGTGAAATAATATATTGTTTGTAATTTTATTGGTGGTGACTAGGGATGTTAAGGAGCGGCGTAATGGTAACCGAAACTATCGGATATACAAAATTATATATTTTTCGTTCTACATCCTGGATAGACTCCGGTTAGCCAACACTCACAACAAAATGCCTTCCTTAAATTTCTGTTTACCTACTTTTTTTTAGCATGTTTACTTTTTTTAATTTTTAATCTAAATAATATTCTTTACCTGAACTATCTGAAGAAACAGATAATTCGAAATCATTTGAATCCGTATCCGAAACAAAAATTTCCGAAATTTCACATCCCTAGTGTTAACAGCAGTGGGCAGAGAATCATGATCCGAAGTACTGTTTAGAACCTTCTCCATGATAATTACGTTAATGTGTATTTGAAGGTCTCACTAACGATCTATCTCCCAATTGATTGATTCTCGAGGTTGCACTTGACTCGATCGTGAGTTCAATATCCTGTTGTGATTGTTGTGTAATCTCGTTAAGTAATTGTTTTTAGTAAAGAATATTCTTTTTCTTGGATTAATGGTGGATTTTCTTTTGACACTCTAGTTTTAATGTGGTTGTTTGTGATATTTGTCAACCAACTTTTTAATGCAAAGAACGTTAGGAATCTCATGAATGTGGATCCTATCCAGGCATGAGCATTAAAACTTAACTTCAGGGATAGCCGAGTTGTTGAAGTTGCTAACCCAAAACGACGTGCGACGTGTCTGGGATTCAATGCTCGCGTCGGACAAGCGTTTGTAGGATCCATGAATGCTCGCACTGAGTCTGGGTGTCTTTGTGCTTGTGACCTGAATGCTCCCGTAAAAAAAGGATTAAATTAATTAGTACAGGAGTCTATTAAACTAAATAATCACTTTCCACACGATTTTCCGATCAAACCATTTCTTTGCCAGTGACTGTCGCTGGGAGTGACAAAAAAGTTAATAAAATTTTCCATTTTATTCGATCATCATGCGAGTTGGAATTCCAATGTTCTAATACTCGTTCGAACTATTAAGCGCTGTGCAATATGCAAAACACAATTTTATTAATGGATTACCCTAATGGATTGCCACACTATTCAATTTGTAGAATAATGATAGGTTTCTGATAATTGCCCGAAGGCACAAAATAATTGGTAATTCATGTTTGTCAACTTTTACGCGTATGATGTATGCACACTCGTTAACTATGACCATTTAAAAGATAATTTAGGTTTAAGTAATAATTTATTAAAATCTATTCAAAATATATCTGATTGTCTTTCACAGTACGGCAGGCGGCGCGGCGGCGTACAAAAAATAAAGGTGACTCTACATATTGTGTTCAGTGACTCCGAAGGTTTTGCTCATAAATTAATTATCCATAGTAGTCTGCTCGGTAGTTACAAAGTTCGCTTTTTCAAAAAATGAGTACAAATTACGAAAATAAAATAATAAATTGAATTAGGTAATTAAATTCCGTATTAAATTGCTCTGAGCATCTGAATACAAAAAACCTATCCATATCAGTAAACCCAAAGAATAACTCCTTAATAATTGTTATTTAAAATCGTACGTGATTTATGAGAAGCATTTTTAAAGTAGGTAACACATTTAAAGCGTCGAACATTGATCTCAATTCTAAAATTAAAACTGCATTTCAAATGTCAATGTTATAAAAAATAAGTTTAGAAATAAATGACTGTTAAAATGCATGCTGCTCTACACCGCATTAGTTAAATTATATCAATGTTTAACTTTGGGCATTGAAGAAGCGAGACAGCGCACTACAATGCGAATAGCGGCCTCTCGCTTCCACAACTCACTTCCAAAAATGCATCGTCAAGAGGTATTAACACAGCTACTGTTCATTGAGAAAAATATCGACGAAATTAATGTCTCCCTATTGACTCTATGCATAAATTTCAATTAATTGCCTTTGAATACGGGTTGAAAACTTGAAACTCAATTACTTCTTTAGACATATAAATCAAGAACTATTAATAACGGCCAGGTACTTATGTTACAAACGATATTATCATAATTGTGTCTACATGAATATAAATTGAAAGCTGTTTTATTTACGTAATGTGGAATATGTAAGTAGAGCCATTTCTTCAATAAAAATATATGAATGTTCTATTCATATATAGTCGTGATTAAAATGGAATCATTTAATTGAGACAATAATTGCAGGATTTACTGTACGGCTACTTCATATTTTAATATTTATTAAAGAACTTGGCATCGTAAAATGGGGTTAATAAAAATGGGTAAGTAGGGTAGGGTAAGTAGATTCGAGACGGGTCCTGTAGGGAAACCCTTCTCTTAATTTCTTATTATTTACTAAACAGTTGAGAGTCATCAATTAGTTCTTTTTTTTATTTTAAAACCTTCTTGTTTTTTAACCCCCAATACTATTCACCCATTTTACGGTGGTCAATGGTTGCTTTACAGATTTATGCAATCAGCACAAGCACACAGATTATATGTACCTGCAATTCAACGAAATATAAGCGTGATCATCTGACTTGTAACTAGGAGAAATCCGTAGAAAGCCGTTGAAAATAAAATAAAACAAATCTTCGACAACACTGCAGACTCAGTTTGGTGGTAGTTTCTATGGCTACACAAGACAATAATCCTAGCTCAGATATTCAAACCGTAATTAATTTCATGCCATAAATATAACAAACTTCCATTACCTAAAAGTAAAAGCTGCACCTATTATATCACTATTTAGCATAAACCTAAAAGTGTCTTGATGTAATGAACAGATCAATCTAAACAACCTGCATTCCTAACGCAATATCACGGAAGCCTAACCGTTTTAAATGGTAGTAATAGTGAGATTTAGCAATTATGTATCACGTTAAACTATGTTATAAAATACGAGGAGAATACCACTACACATTAAAGACAAACTCTTGTTGCTAGAGCGAGAGAGCCTCCTACACGGGATAGCGGCATCTTGCTTTCTCAACAGCATATATCTTGCAGCTAGAGTTGGTGGTAGGTTCAAAGCACCCGTTCACGAGTTGGCACTTTAAGAATCGATTTGAAACTGGGTATTGCATGCATAGCCATCCAAACTGCTTGAGGTAATTGATATGTCTTTATTTCCGTCTTATCAAGATACTAACTACATAGTTTATCGATTAAATGCTTGTTTGTTACTCATAGTTATTTGAGATGAAACAGTTTGCTGTTTCGGTAAAATTGATTGTTTAAATGCCTTTAGTCTTACATTAAGTTAGTGACATCGCATTTTATCTTTGTAGTTAAACTGGAAGTCTGACGATTCAAAAGTGTATTTTTCATTAACATACATTATTTTAATAACCAGTATGTATGTAAGACTGTGATCAGATCAATATTTGTACACTTATCAATGTAGGTGAACTTTTTAAAATAAGTCATTGAACAAGAAAGGAGAGTCAATCTTAGAAAGATCGAATGCCGAGGAAAAGCTTGATTTGCTTCGATGTTTTCTTGAGCACATGCACTGCACTCAAATTTGAACCCTAAGATCACATTACATCAAAACCTTCACCTAAACAGTATGTTACGCCAATTTAAATTCAATTTTCTTCGTTACTGTAAATCAAAAGTCAAATCACTGTCGAAATCATTACGTTCAATAGAAAGTATTACAGTAAATTGTTAGAACAATTTTGATAGTAACTGTCGTGAGAATGATTCATTATTAAATGATGTTAGAACAATTACGTATACTCAATAATTAGCGAAATAATGTGTTGATTAATTCCTGTCTACATAATTCGCACTTTACTATGATTACGTTCGGTGTATTAAAAAGTACTGTAATTACATGTCGTATAAATTGTAGTTAGAAATGCTGTCAATGCCAATGTTCTTGTTAATTTCGGTAATGGAGTTCCTTAGGATAAATTTAGACATTTTTTTAATTAATGGAATTTATATTCTTAATTCAATGCTACAAACTCGTCAATGAAGTGTGAAATAAATGTGCATTGTTGTTTTTTATACAATTACGCCTCAACTGCTTTACCGATTTTGGTAAAATTTGGAATAGGAATAGATTGAACATCAAGAAAGAATTAACTGTATTTTACTGCGATAATCGTTATCTATACGGGTGATGCCACATACAAAACCTAGTCTGTTATAAAGTCAAGTATTTTGGCAAATGAGCAAGATGTTTAACATTTGTGAGTTATAAACTTAGACACTTGTACCATAACTGTGATTTCTAAAGAACGGAGAAGCGAGAAAATCTATGTTAAGTGATGATGTTTTTTTATGCTGGTTCATAAAGTGCGTTCTTTCAATAGCAAGAGCGTGAAAGTGCTCTATCTACGCATTGTGAGTAATAGCGAATTCTGCGAGTTTTGCTCCGATGATGAGTTCATATTACAATGAGCACTTACGCTATGATATTATTATCCTTCTACAGTTGCATAATCAATTCGAGCGTTTCGTTCCAGAGATGCTTAGCAATACGTCTAATGTTTATTTTAAGAGGATCATTCTTAAAACATCTCTGGCTTCGCTTCCCTGGTGGAAATGCAGCCTAATTGTGGTTATTACCAAACTTGGCCATACTATCCGCAATCGGCTTCTATTTGGAATTCTATGCAAAATGCGTCACTATAAATTGAAGTTTCAATGAAGACTTGTACAGTTGCGATTGTGATATTTATTAGGTCGACTTCATTTCAACACTGGCTCGCCGTATAATGTGAGATTCCAATGCTGATCTATTTTCTATAAAAGGCATTTTAGTAAGGCACAAATGTAAGAAATTCGAACAGCTTCCGCCGAGAAATGGTAAAACGAATTCTTTATCAGCTAATTGCAGTTCCTTAATAAGAAGTGTTGATTTAACGCTGTTAGAAACGCAATTCTGCAAGGAGACATACATTTTTTTTTAATTATAATGAGATTATTTATTTCCAACATAGTCAGTAGGTACAGTTTTTTTGGAGCAATGTAACTGATTCCAATATATTTTTTGTCTTTTGTAGCTCTAGAGGCTTAAGACGTATTGGCAACTGATAAAGTCTAAATTTACGTATTCAAATTAGGTACTAAGTAGCACTTTTTGAGTTTTAAATTACAATGGACAGCTCTCAAGTTTGCCCACCGGGTTCTTCCGGGTTCTTCGCCGACCAATTATCGTAAATGTCCACATTACACAATGCTCAAGTAATTCGTTAATGTTGTTAATCGAGAAAGTAGTTTACCTAAATGTTTTTGATCACAATTGATCAAAGTTGATATTATAACTACCTCACAGATGATACGAAGTTACAGCTTCAGCAAATCCATTATTCTGAAAGTCTATCAAAATGTAAGTAATCTCAATATATTACCTTTATCTAGGTCTAACGGGATGTATGTAACATTTATTGACAAAGCAATACCCATTCAAATCGGGAAACGCATGTTAGGTAATAGTACTGGCATTCAATCTATTTACACAATATATCCATCACTAGTTAACGATTGAAGCCATAAAATATCCATCTTGTTAAATCCGCAAGAAATTTCGAGTCAAAATACCTTTGAAACGTCCACACACTAGTAGGGAAGCCAGGTCTAATGCCGGAAAGCCGGATAAAGTACTTCTACAATTTGATAACATTTTACTCATTTTTACGGGTTTTGTTGCAAATCACACTATTTTTATAACCTTAGTATTATTATTTTCCTACAATATTATCTTCGATTCTAATGTAAGACAGTAAATTACGGATGTTATTGAATTTGCATACACAAAAAGACGTTTTGAACAAGCCTGCTGAGGAAGCGATCGGCGCACTATACGTCATATTTTCTTTCAGTTCAAAAATGCAACATCCTCGTTCCTTTAAGATCCCTGATGGTTGATTGTCCGACTAAATCTGAACGCCTGGGCATACTACACACAAATGGATGCCGATAAAATCATGAAACCTGTTTGTAAATGGATATTGCAACGTTCAAACATCACCAATTAGCGGTATTAAGTCCGAACAGATTTCAAAGTCAAGATTACAAGCTTAGTGAATCTCGTTAAAATAGCTAAATAGTTTTAATGTTGTGGCTGTAACTATGGCAGAGAACACGCAAAAATAGCCTTACAATATAGGACCTTCGAAAAAAACAACAAGATTTTCAATCACATTTGATGTTATCTGCTTAAACCTTAATTAAAAATCTGCAATCAGTTTGTAAATTATTTTAGATATTGGGGGGTATAATATTCGGCCTATACATGGAATGTTTTGGCAGAATATTCTGTTTTTCACAATAGGTAACCATGAAAATACACATAAACGTAAAAAACAACTTAAAATAACAACAATAATACAACCGACTATAAATAAAAACTACGTAGCCAAATTTAAGGAAATTTCGATGAGACCAAATAACAGCTATTCTATTTAAAAAAAAAGTTCTTAGGAGACATAGGTACATAATAAAAAGAAACAACTCTGAATTGGGAACCTCCACCTTTTTAAAGTCGATTGATAATTTTAACATCTGACCTCAAAAATATCCGGCCATAATACGGCTTCCGTTCCAATCTAGGTATATTATTAAAACACATAATAAGTTTTTGAAACATTTAATGTTTGACTAATCATACCCACGTTTGTTATAATTTATTCACTGCATTATTTATTTTGCGGTGGAACTACTTTTTAATTCATAATATTGATTACGTATCCACTGTTTCATCACGCACAATGACGTAAAAGAAAGCTTTAGCAGTTTGTTAACCTTACCTTGCTTGTGCACCCCCCTATAGTGAAGTAATATTATTTAATATGGTGCAACAAAAAAAAAACTATTTAGAATTTATATTAGTAACACGGAAATTAAGTTACAGTGTTTATATTGGTGCAACAAAAGTTTTAAATTGCTTCAATAAAGGGCAAATTGGTACTATTTTACAATGAAAATGATTGTTCAAGTCCGAAGAAATCTGTTCGGTTTGCTAAGCGTGCATTTCTTGAGTATATTAAATTAAATTAACAAAGAAATCTTTTAATGTCAATACTTCAAAAGTCAGAGTCCTAGATTAATGAAATTTCATTTCTTTTCCATTTCACAAGTTTTCTAATCCTCAGCTGGAGAGGCAAGCACGAGCAAATTATTTAGTATACCGGTTATATTTTTTAAATGGCTGTCAATTGACAACGCACTGCTGCCATGCTGACATGCTTGTTCTTAATATGTCTTATCGCATAATTATTGCTATTAATAGATCCTGCCACAATAGCAAATCACATAAATTATATGCTAATATATTATATGCTCGCTAGCTCCCTAGGTACCATATTATCAGAACTCTTATGTACACATCTAGGTTCTAGGTACTTGAGGCGTTGGGACATCGACCAACTAAATCGTTCTAATAAAAAGTACCTACCTAGTAGGGACCTAGTACAACTATTGAAGTAACATTCAATACTTAGTATTTGGTAGCAGATATTTATCTGCTGTTACAAAATACGTCATTAGTGGTATTAGTAGCTTACAATCTCAGTTTCCGACGTCTACGTAACCATTAAGCCGTGGAAACTGTCACCGTTAGCAATCAACATGAAAATTATGACTCGCATGTCAGTAGCAATTAGTTTGACGCAAATATGTTAATTGGGTAACATTTCCTTCCGATTACTACATTCCATAATTAGGTTAGTAGTATATTTTAACTGTTAACGTCACACCGTGGGACGTAACTTGTCATAAATTGTGGTTTTTACCTATTTTTTTTTTATTAAGTAATCAATGTTTATTGCATATTTCTCTGATTGGATTCCTACTCTTGACGAGAAGTGATGTTGCAGTTGCGGAAATAGAGGGGGCTTCGGTGCACAGCATAGCGTAGCATGTTTATAGTGTTTCAGAGGTGCTGCCAAGCCTCCAATGTTGTGCTGATTGTGCGAAAATCTGTTTGTAGTGGGTGCCATTCTACATTTCAGCAAGTACATGTCAGATGTTTCATGTATTTAGCGATCCAATATACTATTAACAGCTATATTACGATCATTAGATTCTATTTTTACTAATCGAAATGTGTCAACGACTGCATAATTTTGTAATTTATAAAATTTTTGACGGTAATTAATTTTAACTGAGAACTAATTAAATATTATCGATTAAGTTTAAATTGGAACACTTACACAAACAGGAAAATTCCAAGTTACTCGATACTTTAGATAAGCTTTAATTTATGTTAAAGTAGTTGATAAAGAACTCGGTAAGCAGCAATCAAGTGTTGCCTAAAATTGTGGTGAAACTTGTAAAAAGTTGTGTAAAAAATTAAAATAATAGGATCAGTGTTTAGCGCTTATGAAAATGTAAAATGTTGTTATTAATTATCTTTGGTAGTAGGGAGGCATATTATAGCAGCGTCGAGCAGCCGTGTTATACACACCATTCAAGAAATTTCCTCCTGGAGTTCACAAGAGTCAGTAAGAACAGTCAATAAGATTCAGTCATTGTAACTTTTTCCGTATCCTAACTATTAACTAGTTCGATTCAGGAACCCGTCGATAAATTATCGCGAGACAGCTGATGTATCATTTAAGTACAACTTTTTGAACGTCAGTACCCTCGGTAAGTGAAAGAAAGTCAAAATTGATCCAAACGCTTTATCATTTTACTTCTGTCAATTGTCACATTATAACTCATGCTGGATAAGAGCTTTCGCACGTCCGTCGTTTAGTAGATCGTAATATCGTTAATCTTCCTTGTTTATGGACTAGCCACCTGCTAATTGCAGCATTAATTTCAGCGGTTGTCACACCACACCTGCTCAGCGATCTGGTGCATGTTTCAATTTATCAACTTCTTAGATCATTTAATCATTCACAACTGGCCTGCCCTCATTATTCAGTGTTTAGTATCTTTTACCTTATTAACATTAAGATACAACTATTATATTTATGTTGGTACAATATTAATGCAAGTTAAATAGAAGAAAAATCTAAAGATTATTATTAGACAACACACACAATAATTAAAAAAAAAAACTTTCACTTTCTGAAGACATGCCTGGATTGCTAAAGAATTGCACAGATGTTCGCAATCAGACAAAAAAAATGGTAAAAGTTAATAGAAAATCAACGGGGTGCCTTTACTCAAAACAAAAGACAAAGAGCATGGTGTTAACAAATTCGTTAAAAAAAAACATTATTTTAAATCAGTCTTTTGCTATAGTAACCTCGTGACTTGAGAGTGTGTCTGAGACTTGCGACCACGGCTAGTGCAATCTGGTTGTAACGTCAAGCCATGAAAGATACATGATCGCCTAAATATTTCATTTACATTATATTTCATAATGAATATAACTGATGTGAGAGAAAAACTGCTCAATATTGGATTGGGGGACGTCTTTTGGGGTTTGCACTCAATAGGTAAAAATGAAATCCTAAGACATTTGTCGCTGGCTGAAAAAAGTTTGATAGTGAGTAACTAGAAATTTGTTTTAAAACAATTAAATTTCTTTGCGGATCTCTCTGATTTGCGAAGGAGTATCTGATTAAAACGTCGTCTGAGAAATAAACTAGTCATTGTGCAAATGAGACAGGATGTAATTTATCATAAATATTTCTTGATTAATTTATTTAACATTAAAATCTAGATTGATTACTTTAGGAGCTAGGTCATAAAAGGTATTGGAATGACGCTGGATTCCGATATCTCAATCAGTTTAACGTATTTACAAAGTGCCTGAGTCACGACGATAAAGTTCAAATTGTTTGTCACATAAAACATGGGCTTGTAGACAAGTGACATTTCTACAAACGTTTATAATGGAACAAATTGTTCGAATGTAATTGTAAATGGAAATGTAATTTCTTTTCTATAAATCACGTGACTTGTCACTTCTATAGCGCGTGAGACTCTAATGACGTCTAATGCACGTTTATACTCGTAACAAATGACATTCGATCTTTTCTAAAGAGCCTCGTTTAAGCTCTGTACGATCAAATATATTCAGTTTACAATACTATTTAAATTTTAAGTAACATTCGTTAGGAAATTAAAATAACAATGATGCAACGGTGTACTCAGGTTTATTTATAAGCATTAACCCGACTAGTATTGGACCCAACATGAGACCTTAATGATGACAGATGAGGTGACGAGATCGAATTGTTTAAAAGTTCGGCTTCCGAAGAAGAATATTTAGCAGCTTCATTTGAAAACTAAGTAAAAAATTAGTTACGCAATCTCAATAAATAGGCATAAATATTTCATTCGATGATAAACTAGATACTAGCATAAACTCAATTCATCTACATTTATTGATGATGGATCACAAGAATGTCACTTTACGGTCGAGGTTTACAAATCTTATTGCAAAGTATCTTCAATGAAATAGTTCGAGGTAACACCTAAATACAAGTCGGTAATTACCAGCTGGAAACCATTTGCTAAAACATTTACTCGGTAAAAAGTAATTGATGCTACGGAACACTAATCGTGGTAATGGCTCGGGCGATTACCTTCATCCTAACGTAAGTAATGGGCTGATAACTCGCCGGGAATCTAATAAATATGAGCTGTGGTATCAAAGTTATGTGAACTAAAAGGATTAGTAGAGTCTTACTAGATGCCCCTATAAGCTTTCATAATTTACCCAACTGAGGCTTGTCTCAACAGGTAGGTTTTGAATTTCGTAACTTATCAGAGGTAGGACACCTCAAGTTTGTAAGCAGTTCTAATGTTTTCTTAGAAGATTCAGTTACGGTATTATTTTTCATTAAAAAAAGACAGTTTTACCTTGTAACGACAAATATTTATTTATTAAGTTTGCATCAGTAGTACTAAACAACTGATTAAAATATATGTAAACACATTTGATGACAACGAACAAGTAATCGATCTCATAAAACATTTATTATCTAGCCACTATCCAAACGCCATTGCTCAAAATATATTCATACAAAGAACTCCATATTCCAATGAATTACTTGACTCCTCAAGCTTGAAACTTCCATAATGCATCGCTCAATTTGAGACGAATAGCCTCCGCTCCCAGATGACATTCAATATGCTATTGACAGATTTGAATGATACTCTTTACGGTGTTCATTTCACGCTGATATTTCATGCGTATGACACGCATCGACGAATCGCATCTAAGCGTAGCTATAAGTACTTTATTATTATTTGTCATAGTTACTTTGCAGTTACATAGGATTGTTTAAAATCTTGATTTGTTCTTTAATACATGTCTTTATTCTTCAGTTGTAAAACTACCACACTAAAACACATCTTCATCAAACCTTTCTTTTTCCTTACAATGTTGGAGTCGTCTTTTCTTCCTATCGGTTGCAGCTAAGTACCAGTGGTCTACAACGGGCGACAGCCTATCTGACTTCCTCAACCCAGTCACTTAGTAAGACTGGTTGTCTGAGTTTCCAGCTTCTGACCGTAACGACTGTCAAAGATGTGTAAATAATAGCCGGGACCCAAATTGTGCAGTTGAAGATTAGCCGAGACGAAGTACTTATCACTCTGAAAATACATTTGATTAAAATAGCTAAGATCAGTTAAGTCAAATTAGAGACGAAGTTTTTTTTTTATTTAATTTTACATATTTACGGTTGTATTTATCTGGAGACTACTTATTTGAGGAAAAAAGTTTATTTCGAATAGACTGCAGGTCTGAAATCATGTCAACCGTGTTAAATGTTTATGAACGACAGAGGATTGGCAATTTCATGCTTGAGTTAATAGAACTCTTTAAAAATAGTAATTCCAATATCCAAAAAGAGAGCAAAAAGCTAATTAAAAAGTTAATGAAAGTACATAATTAGGTGTTTAATTAGGTGAGGGCATTATGGTGCAAGTGGAACTAAAAGATTTTGCAAGAATCGAGCATTCTGTGGAATGGTGGAATGCTATACCATGACAAGGTGGAATTGCTTGATAGAAGCATGCTGGGTATTTTGGTCACGCCAATTCAACACATCCTATCCTTGCCTTTACCTTACCAAAATCGGGATAGCTTACCGGCTCACGACCGACTACAACGGAAAGAACTTTAATTACGAACTTTAGCATAATATTATGTTCAACAGAGAGTACGAAAAATAACTTAACTATTATATCACAAAGAAACAAGAAGTAATCTAAGTCTATTTTAATCTAAAAGTCCACAAGACTTCCCAGAAGGCAGCAGAACATAATGGTGGCACATAAATCAGCTTTCGAGTGTCGCGTGGCATGCCAATACGGTGCGCGTGCGCTCACGTGCCGAACGCGTTCCGCCTACACTTCGGTATTCATCGGCATTCGTCGGATACCGTGGGAAAAAAAACCACTACTTATGCAAAATACATTAGATATTTGGAAAGTGATATTTAAGACGCAATTGTAGCACTGTTGTTTGTCTTTTTTTGTAAGGAGGCTCTGTTTCACAACTTAAGGTTAGTTCATCCGAAAAAAAATATCGCACAGAAAAAGGGGGCTTGACCCCTTTTCGTTTGAAAACTATGAACAGATGATGTAATTGCGTAATCGGCACTATAATTGTTAATGTAGTCACAGTAATTGTGGTGTCTCAAAAGACACTTGCATTGTTAAACAAAATTGAGAAAGGTTAATTTAGTTTAATAAAGTAAACAATTACACACTTATTAGTAAGAATGAAAATAATTTAGGAAAATCTGCTGACATTACGATTTTTGTAACTGATTGTAACTTGTTCTGAAGTCCATCAACTAAATTAAAATGCATTGATACCAATTTCTTAACTGTTGCCAAAGAAATGCAATTAAATAACTGTCAACATTTAAATAATTTATTTTTTATTTGGAACATTAAATGATCAATAAATAAACATAGCCTATTTAATTATTAACATTTGATTTGTAAATATTATTTGAAAGTATACTTTTGAATTATTTCATTTCAATTGCATTGCAATAATTCGTTCGTTAGATTTAGACAAAAAACTGCCTAAAATAGACTCACAAAAAACAGCAAAACCTTAGTTGTAATAGCAAAATGGCGATATCATAATTCGATATGAAATATCAATAAACTTTTTTCTGAAAACATCAATCATCGTTATACTAAACCGGGTCATAATGTCAAGACCTATCCTAGACCTTTGACCCTGTCGAACAATACAGTTTTTCTGTCTTTTTTTTTTTTTTTTTGTCCAGTGGAAATCCTCATGGACTTCCTTCGCCCTGGGGAAGGCGAAGGGGTGTGCCGGACTCCTACCGGCTAAAACCACTGGAATGCTTCCCGCTTCCTTCAGCTGTCTACTCCAACTTTTATAGTGAATATTGAAGCAAGTTTTGTTTAATATTCATCAGTTAGAACGACTTTTAAATAATTTTTGTGCTTTTGGGTCACGATTAAGGGCTCCGGTTGGGTCCGAAACTAGTCGGGCAATCCTGATAAATACGCGTGAGTAAACCGTTGCATCATTTAATAATGAATCATGCTCATGATAGTTACTATCAAAAGAATAACTTCCTACTAATATTACAAATGCAAAAGTTTGTAAGTACGAATGTACGGATGTATGAAGGTTTGTTTCTCTTTCATGCAAAAACCACTGAAGGGATTTCAAGTCCGAACATTTTCGAATTTTAATGGGCGGATTCGCAGGCAAGAGCTGGTATTCCTATTATTTAATAAAATGTCGATTATATCTTGTATTTTAAACCTTTTCTATTCTATCCGTTTTTATAAAAACCTTTACATTATAAACAAAAAAATCTTCTATATTAAACCTTTGAAACATCATTACCAGTTAGCTACCGTGTTGTTTTCTTTCCTGGTTTTCCTGTATTTATTACTTTTTCTGTACCTAATGAGTCTAGTTACGTGTAGTGGCATTGATCATCATTAGCTCGGAGTCAACGACCAAGACCATGAATTAATGGATTTCGTTTCTTACCACTGCATTCTGAGCAGGACTTTTGCGTTTGTGAGAGCAGGACAGCTCTCTTCACTTCAGGTAAATGCGTCTCACTTCGACATCAGTAAGACTACTTCTTTCAGAAACCTTGGTACAGGCACAAATAGCCTTTTTATGAACTTTATTGATCTTAGATCATCGACCGTCTCTTTAAGAGGTTTTCTATAATCATGTAATTATGGTGTTTTGTTTTATCTAGTACATTAAGCTCGATGGAAGTAGCTTAGGAAGTCAAATGGGTTGTGTTGTTTGTTAGACAAATTCGTTTCTCTATAACGAAGTACCCCAAAGACTTACTAAAAAAGAAGTTACAGATATCCCATGATATTAAATGCATTTTAAGTTACATTTTCTTAGAGAAGCTCTCAGCAAATCTACAATTTGATCTATCACAAGTACCTACCTACCAGCTACCTTCATTCGGTTTGTTTGGTGATGGTCTATGTCATAACGGGTTCCGCCTTATGAATGGCGTATTGAAAGGCACGTTAAATTGTGGATCCTGGCTGTTATAGGCACATCTTTGACAATCTGTACGGGTAGTCAGAAGTTGGCAACTGTGACAACTAGTCTGACTGAAGGGTATCATGTGACCCGGGTAAATGGGTTAAGGAGATCACATGGGCAGTCGCTCCTTATAAAACACTAGTACATTCTGTTAGTCAAACAGAAGTTGACCCCAACATGTTTAAGAAAAGGCTAGGATGATGTCGATGAAATAGTTTACTCAGGTTTATAAATGCATGCAAATAAATAAGTATTGTGGGTTGACGAAGAAGTATGTACCTACAGTATTTGAAATAGTCAATGCTTACAATAATTTTATACATACGTTCACGTATCTAGTGCTCTAGAAACGTGTGTATTAAATCCACGTTTCAGTAACATAAATCGCTAAGCCAGCTAAACGGATCGTTTTATTGATCATAAATAAAGTATTTTGTGTATAACGTGATCGTGGCCACGAAAAATGAGTTGTAAGTGGGCCATTGACTTCCGGGCATTCGTGTTTGCTCACGAAACGGGCTGTTGCAACACTTCACTCAATTAGGGCTGCTGCATTACTGAAAAATGTTCCTGTTTGTGACACTTTCGTGTTAATTTTTTAGCATTTCGATTCCTATACGTTAAAATTATCGATACTAATATTACTTAACTATATTAAAATTAACTTATATTATACTGATTTTGAAGGCTTTCAAAAATAACATTTTTTTATTAATACAACAACAAACTATATGGTTAATCTGCAACAGAATAATCCAGCTGCAAATACGCACACGTCATCATGCAGAAAAAACAAAAATCATTAAAGGTTAGTGACCTCTTGTCATCCGGATCATGTCTCTTTCGGGCAACCCTAAATATAGTGCTCGGATTAAAGCTATCTGAGTCCTGACTGCGCCTTATGTCATCGATTTCATAAAACTGGGCCAATTTGTACCGCGGGCCAGTTATCGACAGTTGTTTTTCCTTTCGATACAATGATCGAAAAGGCGTTTCAAAATGCCTTCTAATAAATAGCGGCTGATGTGGTCGTTTTATAATTTTTTAATTTTTTTATAATACAGCTTTGTGACTGGAACATAAATATCTGATTAAGGAACTATTGTCAAATATCTGCTGTAAAAACTCTTATTCACATTGGTACTGCCACAAAAGATATAGTTCTAACCAAGAATTAATCGTAATTGAATAAGTAATTTATCAAACCCAACCCAAGACATTTCAGTGGAATTCAATAAGGTAGTGCATCTAAAAAACCTATCAAAATCAATTGTCTAAAATGCTATCAATTCTGCTCCTACGTAATGAATCCGGTAGTATTCACGCTTGTCCACAACATATAAAATAATCTATCAAGTGCTAGACTTAGCATGAGCTCATAAATTGACCAGGAAGCTTCATTTGACAATAGAACATCAACCATTGCTTTCCAAAAAGGCAAGTAGATTAGTTTCGAAGAATCCGTGCCAGCAATGAATACAAAATCAGGAAACCAACTTTGTCCATAAGCTCTTGTATAGTGTGCGGTGATCTTAACGCTTATTGCTTCCACTTTCTCTTATCATCGCATTATGCACGCGTGTAATGAAAACTTAATCTGATCGAAGAAAGTAAATACTCCTTATTATGTCGAGTAGATCGCTGCCATTAGTAGCGGCATGCAAATGATTACAGGAATTAATGGTGAATACATACGATGGATAGATAGACTCGTGCGAGTTAGTCTGATGGTAGATAGTGGTAGGAAGGGGACGTTAGGTTACCTTGTAGTGTATTCAGGTTTGTTGATTTTGAATCACTTTTAGGCTTTGGAAGTTATGTTTATCTACCGGGACCATCGGTAATGATATGTATTTTTTATTTAGCCTTCTTTTGGGCGTCCTCTAAATCCTATCATGATTTTTTTGTTCTGGATCACATGGAACCAGTAAAACAGTTTAATCCTTGTGTCGCGAAGGGTTGTACAAATATTTAAGTCATATGTACATATACTCCCAAACTAGCATTTCTGGATCTTACAAAACACGTCGCTAGCGGTGGTTTTGGCAAGGTGGCCTACACCACTCGATTATCTGTGAAACAATGTAATGATCATCAAATTTTGAATATATATCATGTCTATTTATTTTAAATATTTGTTTTACAAACAAGCATACATAGTATGGTGAAAAAAAAACTACGAGATGGTACATTCCTAAGTCTAGCAGTAGACTGCGTTAAGTAGATTGAACGGAATGTCAATATCTACATTGACCAATTACACACGGATTAGGGACATGAATAGAGAAAGTTTATAGTATTCTCTAATGGGTACGCTATCAGCAGAAACAATCAGATTTATAATAAAGTGATCCGATCGGCGCTGACTGAATAACTACAATATACTCCATTACAGATGATCTATTAAAACACATTAGTTACTACTCATGTTGTTAAGGGTAACCAGAGAAAGGGAAATGGTTTAAGACTTTGTATTTGAATGTGCACTAAAATAATGTTTGCCTCATACATTTAGAAAGACATAATGTAAATCTGTCTCTCTCCTATTTGGACTATAGGTAATGATGACTGGATGAATCAATGTTATTTTTCAATAGGGACAGCTTGTGACTTGAAACCTTGTTTCACCAAATTCAGTAAACACAAATTTATTTGGGTAGTTTTTTGTGATTAAGAGAAAATATAATTATAATTAAAATAAAATCTAATTTCAATTTAATAAGAAAGTAATATTTATTCAATTATTCTGCCAGCCGCTTAGAATTAAATTGAGTATGTGCAAAAAAATGTCACGTGTTTATAAGCCATTATAGAGATTTAAAAATAATTTAAAAATGACGTCCTTATCAACATATAACAAGTTCGATTAGAACTATTCTGTCTGTTGACAGTTATTAATGGTGCAGTAATTAAGAATATTTAAATAAAGACAGTCGTTTGAATGTAATACAATAGGTACGTATTACAATAACAAATTCATTGGACCGTGAATAAGGAAACTAAACTACAACTATACATAATAATATTTAAGTTTAAATTTTAACATATTAATCTCTCTAACATTTTTCAAGCTTGTGCTTATCATTTGCGTCATACTTTATGAGGTATGTTTTCTTCAATAGAAACGTGTCCATATTTATTTGCAATTGAGGCTTTCATTTTATTGAATTTTCTGAAGATGATTTTATTTCAAACGCCCTTAATAAAACCAATACAATTCGGGGAATCATTGTCAGAATTGTAGAGTATAAAAGTGCTACCCGACAAAATAGCAGGCGGTCTGGCCACGCCCATACAAAAAAAAACATAAGCATCATATATAACATTGTGCAATACTGAATCTTTACGCCCACCGTATATAGCATTGTAGAATGCCAGAAAATGCGCTATGTATATGTATAATTTAGTTTTTTCTCCGGACACTACTATTATAAGTCCAACACTCATATGCTCTTGAAATAAAACCTCATTTCGATCATGTTTAAATGCAAATGACTGCATGCATTGCACGTTCTATTCTATTTTAATTCTGACAACTTTCAGAATATCATGTACGACCTTAGTTTATTAATATTATGATAATGACTAATTCCTTTGCAAATATGGACGTTAAAATAGTCTAGTTGCTTATATTTTATTGTTGTGCCAATTAGGTAGTGCATAAATTATAAATAATAGTAGCAATGCTAACGGGGCTGATAAAGGGTGTTCACGCACTTGAGTATACTATATTAGCTATAGAACTGTACAATTAAGAGGATTGTCAGACACATCAGAATGGACAAGTATAAAAACGCAAAATTGCAAATTACGATTTGCCCCGTATCGGACGAGCGAACAGAGGGTGAAACACGATAGTTATGTCCAATATTTTTTTGCAATAAGTTACAATCAATATAATTTTTAAAACATTTTATTTTCCTCAATATTGTCTGAAGCTTTTTTATACAGGATTACTCCAATCTGCAGTGAAATAAAGATGAATTGACCATTTCTTTTCGATCCGTCAAGTAAACCTAGAGAGTTTCAGAGACCTAGGCCTGTACACAAGTTACATTATATTCATATCCCCATACATTTAGGCGATTCGGTCTAGGTACCAATTCAGGGTATAGGGCCTCCCAATACGCAATCCCTCATTATTGACATTTTAAACCAACCTTTTCCTAGAGAGAATCGAAGCGTAGAAAATAATACTACAATAATACATTCTGGAAATTAAATTAACATTTAACGCATGCATGAGAATTCAACAATAATAAATATCTTCACATATTAGAACAATTCGTGTATTAACATATAAGATAAGAAACTGCTGAACTTTAATACACCTATTCACATACATTTATAGTTCTCATCCTTGAGATGTGATATCTCTAACTGGCTATTGTAAAAGCGGCTAATACTGTAGCCCACACAACAACTGACCTATATTACTAACAATGAGGTCGTTAGCTTTAAACAATATCACGAAATCCCGTAAACAAATAGCCTATTACAGGTGAACTGGGCTTTACTTAGCATATTTAGCACAAGCAATTCTATACTATAACTTTTGTAAGCTAAGGTTGAATTTTAATTGGCAGGTTACCTGTTGAATGATTACATATATTACCAATTGGAAGTGTGAAGGTGTATAAACGTGAGCGGTTTTGTCAGTCGAGTGATCTAGCGACCATTAGATTGATTTATATCAAATTTATTAAATCCGATTCATATTTATGTTAATATGTTCCAATAATGTGGATTTCCCGGATATCAGCAATTTAGCACATTGTTAGACGTTCATTAGCTCATTTTTGTTTCGAAATTTATGGCATCATTGGTAGTGGCAATTTATGTCTTTTTCATTTCTAAATTTGGAAATGAATCATCAATATATTAGTTTTACACATCATAATATTGTAACATTTACAACGCGTAAATAAATTATAATTAAGATCACACGAGGGCACTAATTGCATAATTATATCTATGTTAAAATGTTGCGACAAAGTTCTAAAATCCAAAGGTCTTCAATAACACTGACTTTATAGGCCCAAATTTATATTGTTTTAATCCGTAAATACAAATGTTCTTCATTTGAACTAAACTAACAATGATCCAATTTGATTGACTCCGAGAGACCCTAATAACACTTGACTACAAAATGATACTTTTAAGTTACATCTTAATGCAACAAGTTTGCTCTACTTCTTCATAATTCGATCCGAATGTCTCGGATATTATGACGTAATTCTGCAAAAACTGAAAACGTCAAATCAAAATAATAGTTACAAAAAGAGGAACATTGTATAATAAAATTGTGCTTAATCTCTCATTATGTAAAGTAAAACTATACTTTTTGCTTTGATCTTTTTGGATTTAATTCTTCCAAGATTTTCATAGTTTTGGTTGATGTTTTGAGTAAATTGTCCCGGGTCTAGGTGTTTGTGGTACCTTCGTTGTGTCTGAATTCCATAACACAAGTGCTTTAGCAACTTACTTTTGCTTCAGAACAATGTATGCGATGTTATCCACATTTATTTATTTATTTAGTTTGAATTCAGAACATTGGTATACTCGTAGGTAAATAATTGACTCGTAGGTGAATAATGATAGTTTCTGCTCATTGTAATGGGGTAAAGCTAGTGGCTACTCCAGTCTAATTTTCCACATTCTTAAGTTAGTTATTTTACTAATAATTTTTCGTTTAATCGTTGGATTGGAAGTATTTCTCTCTACCACAGATGTTTCTACAAAATATATTTTTTAAGTATAGATATTGATTGATCGTTTCTCAATGTAACGCATAAAAATGACTCAAACCCGAAACAAAATCTTTAACGCAAACTGCGTAAATGTTTCTCAAATAGTATTTACTTTCCGCAACAATTTTACCTCGACCTTTAACCTTGGAGAGTAATTTACTCTTTACTTTTTACCGTTATATCGTCACCGAATGAATTTGGCTCCGTTACATTTTTTCAGCGGTAACGGTTTATTTGTAACGGCTAAGCATTACCACACAGCACCCAGACCATGATAAAAAGCATAACAAAGCCACGTTATAATCGCCTAGTATTCAGGTTATGTTTTCCAATTTGTTGATTTAGGGTTGGCACAACTCGTTGGATTATGTGAATGGAACATTTATTGTTGAACTCTAAAATATCTGAACTCCGTGTTCAGATATTTTAGAGTTCGATTCAGTTCTTTCTGATTTCATTCTTACTAATTCTCGCTGTCAAGTGTTTTGAGTGAAAATCTTCTAAAAAATTGTATTTTATAAGTTGAAAAATGATCATTAATTGAGTGTGTGTGGACTAAAATATTGGATATCTAAGTTAGCTTACACTTAGTCAAAGCACATTTAGTGCTCTCGTGGTATCAGGTCGATAAATTTAAACATTTTTATCAAAAACACTGATCATCAACCAAAGGCTTTTCATCATTAGAATAGTGAAAATAAAAATAGGTATAAAAATTATTCCAAAATATTAAGAAAATGTATGTATAATCTTCAAGCTATGTGTAATCAAAGACACATAGCCCATTCTCATAATAAAGTTAAAGCTACTTGGAACGTTGTAAAGCGGAATATGGGTAATGCTAAAAATAGAGAGAGTATCAATATCATTAAAGATAACAACACAACAATTTCTTCTGGTTCGGATATTGCAAATAAATTTAACAAATTCTTCGTAGACGTTGCTAAAAACAATGATTTAAATAATAATGATTATAGTAAAGTAAATATTAATAGTATAGTGTCACATGATAAAAGTATTTTTATAGAACCCACTGATGATGTTGAAGTCTGTCAGATCATAATGAATTTAAAAAACACAAACTCCTGTGGTTATGATAACATTTCAACAGATATCATAAAATGTATATCTCAGCATATAGCACCGCCTCTGGCGCATATTATCAACCTATCTCTTTACCATGGTTGTTTCCCAAACAGGCTGAAAGTGTCATTAGTAAAACCATTGCACAAAAAAGGTTCTATATCCGATGTTAATAATTATAGACCCATAGCCTTAACTCCAATTTTATCGAAAATATTTGAGAGAATTATGTATAAAAGGGTGCTAAAATATTTAAATAAGTTTAATATTCTTGCAAAAGAACAATATGGATTCCAACAAAACAAATCTACAACATTAGCTATATACACTTTGATTAAAGCAGTAATGAATAATATTAATTGTAATACATCTTCTTGTGCCTTATTTTTAGACCTGAGCAAGGCTTTTGATCTTGTAGACCATTCAATATTAATTGGTAAAATGGAGAAATATGGCATCAGAGGTTCTGCTCAAAAATGGTTCGAATCATATTTAAGTAATAGAAAACAGATAACCAGAGTAACAAAACTTAATGATATAAATAACACACTAGAAAATTTTGATTCTATGCCACTCATAAATCACTGTGGCGTACCACAAGGGAGTATTCTGGGACCATTATTATTTTTAATCTATGTAAATGATTTGCCAAATATAATCAAACATCAGTGTGTTCTATTTGCGGATGACACCACGGTAATTATAGATTGTAAAAACCCGCAAAACCTTGACACCATTGTAAACGAAACATTAGATGACATTACTAAGTGGCTAAGTATTAACAAACTAAAAATAAATATATCCAAAACAAATGTTTTAAAATTTGGAACATGGAGAAGCAAACCCATACATTTAAATGTCGCATACAATGGTCAATCGATTGAGCAAGTTTATAGTGCGAGATTTCTTGGAGTTATTCTCGATGAACACCTTGCATGGAAAAACCATATAGATAATGTATGTAATAAGATAAATAAGTTCGTATTTGCTTTAAGAAGGGTCAAAGATATTACCTCAACCCAGACGGCTATTCTTGTTTACCATGCATATGTTTGTTCAATCATTCGTTACGGAATAATTGTTTGGGGAAATTCCACAGATGTTTCAAGAGTTTTGATAGCGCAAAAAAAATGCATTCGCGCAATATTTAATTTAGAATGGTCTGAATCCTGTAGACCTGTGTTTCAGTCCAATGATTTGTTAACTGTTCCGTCCATTTATATTTATGAGATCGCAAAATTCTTGAGATCTAACCTTTCGCTTTTTAAAGTTAGGGACAATAGAAACAAGAGAAAAGCAACGTTTCAGCCTTTTGAAGTGCCTATACCAAGATTAGAATTAGTTAGACGGAGTTGTGTTTATATGGCTCCCCTAATTTATAATACTCTACCTAAGCCTATAACTGAACTTCCTTATAAAAAATTCTGTATGGTTTTAAAAAAATGGTTGATAAAAGAAAATTATTATTCGGTAGATGAGTTTTTAGAAAAAAATAAATGTAAATCTTTCGGTTATAAAATTAAACTTAAGTAGTGTCAATAACTGTGTTGTAATTATTAGAAACTATATTACTAGCGTTTATTTAATTTGTAAAAGTCAAGATTAATCTTGTAATTCATTTGCATGCCGCTAATGGTAAATGTGCTGAACAATTGTAATGTATGTAATGTAACACCTGCATCATGTACCACATTTGAGCAAATAAAGGATTATTATTATTATTATATCATTGCAGCATTTTCCACTTCTTACATCGCGCTTTGACAACCCTACAGTAGTGTTGTAACATCACCTTGCCTCGCACAATGGACTCTTGACTTTAGCTTAACGCTCTGTATACATTTCATTGTTAATAGCATTGTAACTCTATTTTATGCCTCGGTAGGTTAAATCTATAAGACATTATGGTTTTATCTGTGTCGGCACTAATACAATAATAACTCAAATGCTGAAATCATTTCGTAGTATTTTTATAAGTAGCTGCCGGTAGCCAATCGTGTCATGATATCTGATGACTTAATGTCAAATATCGCCTTTTATAGGCAGTTAACGCAGTATTTTATTGCGTCTGCACCTACCCCAAGAAACATGAATGTCATCGTAAGTTTGTTAATTAATTACATTTTGACGCCTTAACTACTAGACCAGTTATGAAAATGCAATAGAAAGTGCTGTTATCAGCAAGTATAGGCTATAAACGTTATCACCCTGGCTCAATGGGAATAGAAACGGCTTTTATGATTAAGTCAAGTAGATGTCATCTAATGTTTCTTTTGTTCAACACCCAAGATACAACAATGCGGAATTCAATAAAATATAAAATGCGATTTACCAAAGCCCTTACGTTTTTCTAAATTTTGTATAGTATTGTGAACTATTTTCCGCTACCTTCACATAAGCCACATATTAGGTACCTCGTATTTAAGTATCTCACAAGACCTATTCACGAATTCAAACTACTCGTAATTCACACGACATGAATTCGCATCGTGTCACAGGCACACAGAAGGCACAGCCATAGTAAAATCAAACAGTCTTGTCTACAAGTCGATACCATCTAAAGTGTTAAGGCGGCCATTTCAGGTGCATATCCGAAAGTGCTGGTCGCGTGGTGGATCGCTTCCGACGCGTGCGATTAATGCGACAATTAGGATGGTTACTAGCTATACAATAAAGAGTATGCTTGCGTATCTACGTAGTTAGATAATGTATAATATTAGACAAGTTATTTTTCCTTTTTTTCAGTCTAACATTAATTTTATAATTGTAAATGTACATGAGTGCAATAAATTGCTGAATTGAGTGAAATTGAAGTCACGCGAACATTCTATTCATTCTGTTACCATCCTAGACCATTTTATGTTTACTACTCAAAAAAACACTACGTTTCGGGTATTTTTTAGTAAACCGCCTGATGGAAATTACAAAAAAAAAATCGAGTTCGATCGTATTTTTGTATTTTCTTTCATTCATTTAGTTTCAATTGAGTAAAGAATGAAATTCGTCTTACATTCGTAAAACGATAGTTCGACGAGAGCTACCAATCGCGCACGGAAACGTACCTTAAGTCATTGCTGTCATTATAAACAAGTTTTGTTCACGACTTCAATCGTTCCCAGTTCCTTATTCGTCTATATCAATTGCAAAGTCGAGCATTAGACGGACTGCCCCTGATAACATCTGTACTGCCTGCACACTGCAAGGTACCTATTTCTTATTGGAGTATTAAATAATAATGTTCTATAAGTTCGTTACACAGTGACGTAAATGTTACTTCGATATTAGATAAGTAATTGTTTTATTTATTCTGCAAGTATGTCCTTGGTACAGATACGTGTTTTGAGCTTTTTAGCTGATATAAAGGAAATTAAAATGACTTCTTCAAAAATACTTATATCTACTCATAAAAATAATGAAATTATAAGTGTCTATAAGTGACATGTCAACTCACATGAATGATGTAAAGACCATAACCATTCTCGTATGTTTTAGTGTATTTAATTCCCAAGAAAGTTTTTGAAGACTACAGTCTACTTATTGCATAATAAAAAAACTTGTCGGCTCAGTCAAGTGGCTTAGCTTACCGAGATTCTCAAATTCAAGTTAGTATTTAAACGTGATTAGAATTAAGGCTAACCTTTAACTGTCGTTGATTCAGTCATTCTACCAATCTTAACGACTGTTAACTTCTAATTGACAACTAAGATTAATGCTTATAGCATTCTTAAAGACACGACCCAGACTTTATTTTGTAAACGAGCCAAAACCGTAATTACGACCAATTTGTGTTCAGTTCGAAATAAAATGTTGATTTATTTGCACAGTAGCTGCTTAAAAGCTTCAAATATTGTAATTAGTTGTCTGATTAGCATAATTAAATTTATTGATAAAATGTGTGAAGTCACGACTTTTTAAACATTGATCTTGACCACAAATAGCCTTCGATTATTTAGTATAAGTCTCAGACTAACAGTTCATAAAAGTTGATTTTTTTACCTTATTTGTAATTTTACTTTTAAATAAATTAGGCTTGAGATGCCAATATTTCATACATTTGTCATTTAACCTTTTTACCCGGGGAAATCGTCATGCATTTTCTCTGCCCTGGGGAATTCTCTGAGGTATATTACAGACTAAAACCACGGGAGCGCGATGCAGACTACGACAACTCTTTTTAAATACAATACAAGAAATATGTCCTTCATCTTAAAAAACTGAAATTAATTGTAAAGACTTCCGAAAAACCAGAGTTATACTCGTGCCAAGTAACTGCCCAGTAACCAAATAAGTTTAAGATAGCTAAAGAAAATATTACAACAATCCCAAAAACACCAAAAGTAAATATTCCCTTTCGATTTAAATGTCATTGAATTACGACATTCTAAATATTTACGTGTAACGTTTCCTAGGCGTGTCGCTAGGGTCCACGCAACAAATGCCTTCTTGATACAGACACCGGTAGGTACCCAAGGGCGAAGAATTGCGATTGTTTATTGATATCGTGAATGTTATTTGTAACAATGTGATTTGCTTTGAGCCTGTAGTAACTGTGCGGTAAGCTCGGAACCAAACCCTATTCGTATTCTGTAATTTTTATCCACCTTTCCCGCAGTTATGAAATTAATTATTAAGTTCCTGATACAAAAACTCAGAATTGGCATTTGCAGATCACACAAACTCTTGTCCACGAATATCGGGATCCTCAGGATGGCCTCCACAGCACACCATGTACAGTTTGGTGATCTCTACCACGCGCCTAATACTTTTGCTAAGACTAAATCTTATTATTGACTTGATGCAAATTTCTTGCCTAGTCATGATTGCCATTGTTTAACATGTCTGCTCAGCTTGAATATAAATAAACACACACACGTAAAAATCGATATATTATTACTAAAAATATTTTTCAACGCCAAGATTTGTTTTCCTTATCTCAATGGTGCTTCTATAGGAGAGTCATGGCATTGAAATAGTCACATTGCTTCTTGAGATATGAACCTCCGACCTTGTGCTCATGAAGCAGGTTCGTGTACCTTCGGGCTACCACGACAAAACGGTGCTGTCAATATATTATAAGTTCGAGGTCGGTTATGGTTTTCTGTATCAACTGTGACAATGCCCTTAATCATATTAAGGTTGATATGAGTACCACACTACTCTTTGAAATTAAATGTTACATAATTTTATGAAAGTAACATAAAAATACTAATTGTTGCATTTGTTGCCCCAGAGGCACGCCCGTCCGCTAAAAATAAAAAATGATCCCACGGGAACATAAAATCCGGATAAAAACTGTTCGATGTTTTAATCCTTTTTGTAAACTTTCTGTGTACCAAGTTGAAAAGAGGAACAAACATCTACTCATCAAACTTTCGTTAATAATTTTAGTAGGATTCAATAACATCAGCTAAAGAAACTTAGCTGAGAGATGTATTATTTCGATTGACAGTGACAAAGATATCATGATCCTCATGAAAACGTTGATGTTTTACTAGGCGTCCGCAATTTTTATACAACGCCATCTAGACTTAAACCAACTGAACAACTTCACTGCCTGTGCAAGATCGCGAATACATGATTTGTGGTCAGTTAAATTATCTATAATACATTTCCGCATACAATTCCGTAACTTCAACTGCAGAGGACCATTTAGAACTCATTAAAATAATTATGGTGTGTTTGACAATAATTTATTATTAAAATATTACGAGCAATTTATGACTTGTCGTATTGTGATATAAGTTTGCGTTCTTTCCCGGATCTTTGAACCTTTAAGGTTAGTATTTTGTTTATTCATGGCTTCCATACTCAAAGGGTGAAAACAGAACCCCATAAATAAGGCTTCGCTGTCTGTATATCAGTCAACAATCTTAAGAATTGTGAGAGTTTTAAGCAGCTGCCGGTACCTTTATAAATATGTTTGGTAATCAGATTTTTTTAATTGACTTTTTGTTTAAACTTTTAAACGAAAATGAGGTATTCCAATTGAAAATAGTTACGTTATTGAAAAGTCAAAGAAAAAGAACAAAATCAAAGTTTTTTATGCACAGTTAATTTTTGAACTCGTTTTCCTGTTCCATATTTGTGATAACCAATTTAACTGTTACAAGTAGATGCAATATGTTGAAAGTCTTCAACTATAGCAATGACAAAGCATTTCCTTCTTATTTTAGTATCTATAATTTATTTCTTAAATGTCGGCCAAGTGCGAGTCGGATTATCAACTCTGTGGGCTCCTAACAAATAGACAAATGTGCAAACATTAGTCACACAAATTCTTTACTGTAGCAACTACTTATCCTCGCTCTAATTATATCATCAGAAATAAAAACTATTGACTATCTCGCAATCACAGTTGTTGAGATACAGACTAGTGTCAGAAGGTCTGACAACGAAGCCTCTTACCTACTGAAAAAGTTCTACTTTCACTCTTTTGGATACCAAAGCCTTAAATCACCCAAGGTATTAAAATGTGAACAATTAAGCCTGACTTTTTGTCTATAAAAAAACTTTAATGTACTCTTACGTTTTAAGTTACGCTACTAGGTACAAACATATTCGCAGCTTATAAAATTCAATTTAAACTGTATTTTCCCACGCTAAGTTAGCACATTTTAGATAAACTCCGATCTATGTTGTTACATATAAAGTACCTATGCTTACATTACACTACGTACCGTTTATTTGGGTCAAAGGTGAGGCTCGTGACATTGACTCAGCACACTTGACACTACATATCTGAACTCTGCATTATTCAATTTGGAATACATAACATTTGTATTGTACTAGCATAAATCGTTGAATAGTAATGATCTGTCTGCTCCCTATTTTTTTAAAGCGACTCCCGCACTTAGGAATTTAATCTTTGTGTCGCGGGGTGTTCACAAATATTCAAGTCACATTCACAAAGACACTCAGACTCAGGACAAGCATTTGTGGATTACAACAAATGCTTGCTACAAAAACCTAACTATTTGATATTGAGGTAAAAACTGCAAGTGGACAACGCATTCCTTTCAACTAACTTACTGTCTGATACATAATATTAATTCGTAGATTTGACCAGAAATGTAATGACTCAACTTGTCAAAAATCTGCTAAAAGCATTTTCCTCTACAATGTTTATATTAAAACAATTGGATTATTGTAATTTATTTAAGCTTTTAGTTTCTATGTAAACCAAAAGCAACCGGAACCCCTATTTATTATTCCTATTTTCAAAGAATAACTTAAACAGATTTGCAAACATTAAATAATAAGGCAAAGAAGCTTAAGCTGCCCATTGTCTTATCACATTACAATATAAATTATTGTATCAATTAATATATCACATGACAAGTCAAAACAAGTACGGAAGGTGTATCGTGTTACCGAAATATACTCGACCAATTTCCTACATCCGTAAAACCCTTACTATGACGTATGAACATGAAACCATTCATTAACATGCTTGAAAACCATGCATTACATCTAATCTGATCTAAAACTCATATATCGTTAGTATGGTCACTGTTCCAATAAACTTGTCAGTAGAAATTACTGATTTGCTAAACGAATTTCAACTCTATTGCTTCGTTGTTAAGTTTCACGGTTTGACCTCGGTAGGGTATGGTCGTGTCATGTCAGTTTATATGATGACCTTCGGACCTCATGTCTGTCTCAAATTGATACCTTTGTTTTCGGGGTTAAGCTTTTATCAATCATTTTTGTTGTGTCAGTGAATAGATTAATTTAGAGATACGCCTTTGTTATTGCTTAATGGTTTTAACAATGATTTAAGCTTGCTATGACTTAATAATATATGTACACCTTTTTTCCGGACATGAGAGTGATCAGCGTTGAAGCTTGCTACATGTTTATAATAAACACTCCATCATTCTCTTTAGGAAAACAAGACCAAAGCAACGACACGTAGAGTAGAAATAAAAAAAAAATTAAACGACAAACCTAAACGTGGGTATTAAGTAGGGAATAATCGTTTTAATGCAAAGGACCTACACAATTGTTATCCTCTAAAACTCAACAAAGCTCAGAATTACTGCATTAGACTAAGAATCGAAAAACCTGTAGGTAATTAAAATTATAACTAAATAAAGATCCGACCAAACAAATTATAAAAAAAAAAGTTATTTTTGTTTGGGATTGAAGTTCGGCTTTTGCTAGACACTGGCAATGAATAAAATGGTGTTTATTATTTTTGTATAATAAACTACAGTATTGCCAATACCCATAACTGATTAAACATAATTTAACCCACGTGTTACTCACAGCAATTACAAGAAACAAGATTCGTATCCTTGTACGTGGGATTTCCTTGAAAAGAAAATAAATATAACCTTTTTATATTAAAACGTGTACTATAATCTTGTTAAGCAAAACAATTACTGATGAGTAAGCGAGAAAGCACTCTACACAAAGTAATGGCGTTTCACTTGCACGAAGTCTCCTTAAAAGAGACTTTGTGCTTAGTAAGTAAGCAGATCCGTCTACATAACTTATCTGAGGCTCGTTATCACCGCTTTTAGAATTAATTACTCTGTATGATAAACTGCTGACATAGGCACGAGTATTGCGCAAACCGGAACGTCGTGAACGCACCTTTTCAATAACTTCTTAATACTTGTAACAATGATTTATTATAAGCTATCGCCTTTTGTTTGCTGATCTTGACCTAAGATTAACCGTTATAATAATCTGTAATTATTCTAATTGCTGTAGAGATATTGCGTTTTGTTGTGACTGATATTACCACCGGTATTTTGTTACTACTGGTTTTATAAGGAAATCTAGAGTAACCAATAGCCGACCGTCTAGAATGGGATTACTTATAAACATTTTTTGATACATCATTTGCAACTTTATAACCCGGCACTAAAAATGTTAAAAGCTTTTTCTGAGAATGACATTTTAATGTTTGTCATGATGTCATTCTTTAAATTCGCGATATCATAATAAAAAAGTATAAAATGAATTAACGACTTTAGTGTTAACAGAAAGCTGATAAAAGTCATGTGAAAACCCAAAAGTCCCAAAACAAAACATCTAGGCTACCGCCAAGCGTCCTTGAGGTAATCCCAGTCTACCTGAGTTCATTACCACTGTCACGTAAATTCTCCTTTCTATAATAATAAAAGTGTCTCCGGGTTCTGCTTAAAAAGCACGACTACCTTCAAGGTTTTTCCAAACGAAGATTATAGAATTTAGTGATGCGATTAACATCAAGTTCTCGTCATGAAATCTGGAAAGAGTTTGAGGCACCATTTTAGCTACTTGTGTATAGTGTCCATTTGGTTGGCTTTTGAAAAGTACCTACTCATTTATATCTATCATGAAGCTAATGACTTCATCCCTAACCGAAGGCACGCGTGGGGCGCGGGGACGTGTCGGACTCTTGCTGCCTAAAAACACCCCGGGGCCCTGGACTTGCCTAAAACAGGGTCACGGGATCGCTAAAATTGACCTTTCTAAAAAAACAAAGGACGTCGCCTATCTACTTCAGACCATATTCTGGGCCAATGAAATAAAAAAAATGGCCGCTAAAGTATTAATAATATTTGTGTCAATACTCTTGTAATTATCATAGTATTCCTTGCTTGAGCATATAATTTGCTTGCCTCATATTTCAAGACTACAAAGTTGCATGTTAATTGCAACGGACGACTGTCGCAGCTATCTAGACTTAATATCTGGGTTACAATAAATCAGTTCTAACCATTGACTACAATTATATTTTTTAAATAATTGAAATAAATGTTTGTTTTCAATCTTGTTGCCGGTTGGTTTAAAAGATTCAATTTAGGAAAAAATCTTACATAAAATTTACAAGACACGAAAACGAATTAAAAATATAGCAAATTTTTTTGTACCTTGTTCCAATGTTGATAAAATAATCTTTACATACATGACAACTTTAGAAACTCTATATGGAACTTCTCTATAAAGAAAAGCAGTTTTATAAGCATAATTGCTTCTAAATTATCGCTAAGTGGAGATGATATAGGAAGCTGCCGGCACGATTAGACCACAAAGAAGACCGGAATCAAACTCCTTAGACGCCGAGAAATTAGTAATTACTATAAGTAGTTTTGAAAACGAATGACCACTTACCCCGTAGACATATAACATTCCTATGATGAGGTGAATAGTGTCTGACAAATTAGTTACTAATACAGAGCTTGGATTACTGTGAGAAATTCATAATTTGCTCTTTACTTCCTCACACTCCTCCTGAATTCCTATCCATCATTACCTACTGAGGTACCGATGTCTGTTCGTCTATCACCGGGCAGTATGACAAAAACCATGATAGTTAAAGATGAAATTCTTACAGATGTCGTATTTCTGTTGCCACCGTAACAATTCAAATATTAAAGTGAAGGTAGAGGACAAACAACGCTTGCTCAGTTCTTAAATTGGTTGAATGATAAATAAGTTTATCACCCAGCCGATTTATTTTTTTGGTATCTCGTGTGACGTCACTTACTAGTACGCTTTTTACTAGCAAGTGATGTTACCAGCCCCCACTGGCTTATTTGTACACATCCCTCAGTGTCGCGAGTCCAACTAGCACCTGCTGGGTTTTTTTATGTACGACTCTTGTTCTTATCAATTTAATCCTGGGTCCCTCGCAGAAAGCCTGATTCAGCCTCAGAAAAACCTTGCATCGATCACATAAAATGCTTGTCTTACGCTGTAATCGATTTCGCGACAATTCGTGCTCATGGGTTCGACGCTGTGACTCACTACTCGGCTATCTGTGGCTCCATCCATCCAGTCAAAAAGTATTATTATTCAGTTAAATATGATTTCGAAACAAAGAACATTATAATAGGTACAAAATTATAGAGTAAGCCTAGCAATTGCCTAGAGATATATGATAGAAAATAGTTCAAGTTGGTCTATAACTAACAATTAATATTAATTATTTGTCATAAAATTAATACGAAGGTATCGATATATTAAAATACTAACTGCCTTCGAGTGTTGTAATTATCTGTGCTTATTAGTTTAAATTATGCTTAGACAACAATTATCTTTATGAACTAAAACGCGCATTTAAATTTCTAACGAACGCAGTATTGAAAGTTACAATTCCCATATTTTTTCAAGCCCACTTTGTCCCACTGCTGAGCAAAGGCTTCTCCATAATAATCTCAGGTTCCAAAAAAAAACTGTCATTGTGGAAGCGAGACAGCAGTACCCTAAGCATGGTCTCATCTCTCTCATACATATGCAGAACACTTATGTTCTGACAGTAGGGCCTATGTAATTGCCAACTCGCCAATGAATGATTATAGTGGTCGTTGCAATCTTCTTAAAAAAGGAGTCTTTATGAAAAGTAAAAAAGGTACGTTACTCAGGACCCAAATGTAAAAGTTAAAACAATAATAAAACTATGAGTTACTAATTCAATGTCTTAACTTTTAATGTCAGTAATTATGTAGTGTTTAATGTGCCCTCTTGGAATACGATTTTAATAAGGATATTACTAGATTGTTCAAATTAAATACTCAAAAAAGTTTAATACCGCGTTCGGATATTATTACGACTTTTAAACGACTATAATTTACTTCTTTTTAAAAGGCACAATTTTGGTTAATCTAGTTATTACGCAAGTTATTGCTACTGAATATACAAATTACAAAAAAAGTATTTTGGCTAATTATATTATGTTTTATTTAACTTTATTTTAACATGCACTTCAACTGAACGAAAATATCGAATACCATTTTTTATAATGTCATCGACGTTTTAGCAGTTTTAAGGTCGTCTTTCTTTCAACTTGCAACTGGATAGGACATTTCTTAATATAAATATCAATTTAATAGCTATTACGTTTAAGCTTACATTTTGATGTCGTGTTGTATTTGCTTAACACAAATTTAAGTTACTTTACAATTCAGTTAAATCCAAAATGACAAGCAAATACTCCGAAACGACCTTCTAAACAACCTTAAGCATAGTAACGTAATTACATTTGTTAGATACACACCTACTTAATATCACACAGACAAATTGTTCATAATGCAATTTCCTGCTAGAATTATCAATCATACCTCGTTTCCAGGAAGAAATCAAGAGAGATAGGTGGCAGACCGCAATCTGGCCCTAATACATGCAACAGTTGAATCTAATCAACCATTAATTTCATTGGGCTTTCATTCCTGCATGGGCTTTCGTAATTTATGATTAGAAACGGATCAGTGTAATATTATCTGTCGTTTTATTATGATTGATCGGATTTAAAGCCCTAGGCTTTGCTCTATATTGTAAGATTCGTAAGCAAATATTTCCTATTTCTCAATCTGTTTATTTCATGTTTCAGAGCAATCGAAATTGTATTAACAGAGTCAACTATATCGACCGACCAAACCAAGGGTGATATTGGATTTATATACAGGTCTGCAAGTGGCATATTGCAGATCTTCGTTAGTTTTTTTCTTGCATAGATAGAAAATAACATTAACCCACGCCATGGGAATACAGTAGGGACTAACACCAAGTGCAAAGACGTATACCAAATACCCTAGCCCCGTTTCTAGTCTGACCGAGGACGCGGGATCGCTCACGCATTTCTAATCATCTTCAAAAGCCCTCTACATAGTCCAGCAATCAATTGTTTAAAAACATTATCAGCTAACAATCAGCAGCTGACGCATTCAATGTTTATAATTTCGCACGCTTTGTTTATCTTTCTTTGCCTTTGCAAACGGCTACATCAATTTACGCACCTATAAAGTTGCCAAAACATTTAGAATTACGAACCTAAATTTAATAGCTGCATTCCTCATTATGTAAGTAAATACAAACAATGTATAAGGCAGTGGGAGAAATAGTCATGCGCCATCGAACAATTGCGAACACAGCGTATATTTGTTATGAGAACACGTAATAGTTCGTGAAAACTCTACATTTCAATACAACGAAGAAACTAAAATAAATGCTATACGTGAACGAGGACAACCACAAATGGTATTTGTTTCTAAATTGTTACAGATTTCTGTAGCTAGTGTAATCATGCGGTGTTTGTCTGTTCGGAGATGGTTATTTTGGACGTGCAGTTATTAAAAAGGGTTTCAGCCCTCATCAAATTATGTAGACAAGTATTTCGATTGTTCTCCACTATTTCAACCATTTTTACAATAATGTAAAATTAAGGTGAAATATTAAATTCCCCTCTTTGTTAAATTGTCAGGTAATTCCAACAATATTCTTCTTCTAGCTTTTTGCGTTATGTCAACTTGCAACCGAAGTGCAGTAAAATAATAAAACCTTTGACAGTGAATTACTTGTTAACTAACATTTTTATGTATACAGCTGCCTCGATGGTTAACGTAGCTGGCACGTACATAGCAATTCAAAGCAATTGACCATTTGCAATTATGACGCAAACATCATAATCACAAGTGGATTGTGTGCTAGTTTTCTTTCAGTTTTTTTTCTGGCTATCCGCCAGAGAGCGATGTTTGAACATAAATTTGGCAATAGGCTGACTTCAGCTGTTGGTAAATTGCCATTGGGTTTTGAACTATGAAATGTTTAGCTGCTTACTACATGATACATTAATTGTATCATGTACATGATACATTACTATCAAAACTGGGAAGAACATAGAGCGAAGATAAAAAGGTAATTAATTTGAGACAAAAAATCCTTTAATGACTGGGGACCTCACTCACAGTCGTGTTATCCGGAAGTTATAATGTCTCTGCAGGGTCAAATAGTAACAGGAATTTCCATTCTGATTACCTTCATAATGAGAGTACAAATCTACTCTCGTTGCTTTGGATTTCCCCTCAATAATTCACATCGAGGTGATTAAAGTAAAACCGAACCAAAAAGAATGTTAAGTTATTAAGATAAATAATTAGTTTTTTCGCACACCAATTTAAAGCCACGTCACAAAATATTTTTCAGGGTAAAGAAACTTCGATAACATATTTCGACATTCTTACCCAACCCACTAGCATTGGCTTTGTGGCCTACGTTCGCGCGACCTCTGGTCTATCCAACGGAAAATGTCTTCAGGCCAAAGAGGGAGTTACCCGTCAATGTGTCATCCAGATTGCCAACAATCCGATCAGAATGTTTGTCCCATATTTTCATCGTAAGCGGTACTCGTCATGGATGTGACAGTCGACATGCTTGTCATAACATAATTCGCATGCCGTGTCGGATAACGGAATGCTATTTTCATTTCTAGTACTTCCCTAGCAACGAGTATTAAGGAGTACGAGCCAATTCCAATTAATCTGTCTCAATGGATTCTGACAAAGTAATCTAATCTTTTATGTAATTATCAAGTGTTTCCAAGTTGCGCAATTCTGGTAATGATTTTTAATAGCGTAAATGTTTTAGGTGTTGGTTTGATGGAAATAGGATTTAAAGACTGAGACTTTAGGAACTTAATCCTCTTTCCTCAAAATTAATAGCTCTACAAGATGTGGGTACTGACCAAATTGTAGGTAAAGTGCAAGACTTAGTTTGCTTGACCTTTTTTTAAATGAGGAAGAAATTAAAGAAGTGAAAAAATAAGTAAAGTAGAAAGAAGTTTGTATATAAAATGTATACAAAGTCTTAAATTTGGGGAAAAGGCGGATACTTTAAAAAGGTAGCTTAAAGGTAAAACACAGTAGTTTTATATTACCCCGATTCTAAGAACTATTCTCAAGACTAGAAATTTTCTGACAGACAACAGATTTACGATCAAATCGTGTAAACTGTTTGCCAATTTCACAGTATAAATTCGAAATGAAGGTAACAATTTGGTTTATATGCCGACTAAACTGTGAGATAATAACGACACTTATAGGCATAAGCCACAGTAACTGGTAGTTGCCAGTTGTGTCGTAAAGTTAAACAACAAAAGTAAAAGCATTGCGCAAGAACGTTATACAATTAATGAGGAAAATCCGACCAAGTTACGCTGATCTGGTTCCGATCTAACTTTTATTGAAACCTAACTGAGTTTGTTAGAATGCAATTCGTTGCGGTGTTCTTTTATGAATTGAAATGTAAGTTAGGCCACCGCTTTATACAATTTTGTTTGCAATAAGTTTATTATTTAAGAATTTGAAAATACTCATTCATTTTAAATTAGTTAATTAATGTTTTTTTTTACATTCAGTGACCCACTTGTTTGATCGCTTCGTCGTTTTTTTCCTGTTTGTATTAGTCGCCTAAAACGTTCTAAGCCGGGTTTAGTAACATTAAACTTTTCTTAAATCTCATGTTTCCATCACTTGACCAAGATTCTTGTAGTCTAAGTGTAGGTATGTGACATCCTTTTTAAGATGCGAAATAAAATATTGAGTTGTATTTTTTTTAATTTCTCCTTAAACACTAAACTGTTCTTTTTTCTAGTTTATCCAGATAATACAATTTTTTTTTTTTATTACAATTTTAACAAGGGAAATAACTTTACGATCCATGCCATCTAGTAAGTTTTAGCGTAAACCAATACTGTGTAATGGTGGTCGGTCACCAAGACTTGGTAGTTCCTAAAATAACCGCCAGATGGCGTAGTTGGAACTAAAATAAAACAACAACTGGATATGGTTTTTGCTTTTATTAAAAACACTGCGCGCAGTTTTTTTCACATTTGCTTATTATTATTGACTAGTCTTATAAATTCTCTTTAGCTTTAACACTTTTTTATCTCTAAGAACTTTTGTTTTAAAAGGTGTTCTCCATTCTAAGCAAAAGCTCCCGAAATTGTGTTCTGACGGTTTCTTATTTTTAATTCTTATATTATAATTTGTCTAGTATATACAATTTGCTTAATGGTATAATTTAATCTTGGATCCACTTATTCTCCGGTCATTACTTCAAGGAACTCTGAAAAATAAAATAGGTAGATAAATATCATTATCCTGAAAAAGTTTATGCGCAAATGTGTTATAGAGCGGTAAATGATTTTGTTTATTATGTTTTGCCGTACCGAGACTTCAGTAGGTAGGTATATCCATTGATTTTTAAAGAACCAAAAAAACCTCGCCTAGTTAATTTAGAACTCATAGAATTCTTTCCTTTAAGAGAATTTTAGAACCTAAGTAGCTAAGTTCCTCTTCACTACCTATCATATATTGAGTAAATTGTCTCACCCTCAAAGTCCACTGTTCCTGAGCCGTCAGAGTCAATTTCCTCAATCATGGTGTCCAAGTCCTCGGCGCTGATCGTGTTGTCCAACTCCCTGAAGATTTCTTTCAACACATCTGTCGTTATGTAGCCGTTTCCTGTAAGAAATAATAAATCGATAAAACTTGTTCCTAAATCTTGGTTTAATTACGCAAATTTTGTCGGTGACTTATATTCCTATCTTGATTCTAATTTACGATTTTGCTATTCATTTTTTCACTCAGAAAATAGGAAGGCATTGAAAATCCTTGATTTCCTCTTGAAGAACATAGATCGCAATGTTTGTATACATTATGAAACGCTAAGTAAATAAACAAAGATAAGAACATAACCGTTTTGCGGTAAACACACATTGCTTACAAAAATATACCCTAATATTGTATGGTTAGGGTACAGTTTTCCAAAGTAAACGTTTATATTTTTGTAAAGATAATGTTCGTACCTTCTCTGTCGTATAACCTAAACGCTTCCCTAAGTTCCTTCTGCATCGCCTCGTCATCCTCCTCTTCTGTCAAGAATTTAGCAGCCAGTGAGCAGAAATCTGAGAACTCCAGTTGTCCGGTTCCTGTAGGTAAATGTTTAAGAAATGAATTATGTTAGTCGTTGGGAAGTAACGGTGCCCCACGATTCAGCTTAAAAAAAGACTCATTTATTACGAGCTTTTTCCTTTTATGAATAGTTTAATCGGTTTCGTTGATTTTTTATGTATCTAAGGCAATTCACATTTGCTTTTGTAATATTTTTTGGAATAAATAAAATTTGTTTCAAAATAAATAAACAACCGAATTGTCTGTAATTTATTACGCTTGCATAGGTCTATACAACTTCTATAGTAGGCGAATATCATACACTATGATAAAACTTAACGTAGTACCTAATAGCAAATTTCGCCTTAATTCTTCATGTCTCAATAGCCGTGATCGTCTAGTGGTTAGGACCCTACGTTGTGGCCGTAGTAACCCAGGTTCGAATCCTGGTCACGGCAATGTGCAAACATTGTCACGGTGAGGCTTATCTTTTTAGAGTTTTTTTTTTATTATTTATTCTTTAATTCTTATTAACAACTTAACTTTATCATACAAAAGACATTTCATTATTTTAACTTTGATTAACTACCGCCATCTGGTGGCAATTATCAACACCACCACCTGACTGACAACGAATACTACGAGTCAAGTCCGCTACTAACGCCATCTATCGTGATATCTCATAACTAAAAGTTGTTCTCACTACTTTAATAAACAATGTTCTTACCGTTAACATCAACTTCGGCGATAATTTCTTTTAACGTGTCCTCATCCACTTCGTGCCCCAACATCTCCAGGATCGTGCCAATGAAGTCTATGCTGATGACTCCCGCCTTCTCGTGGTCGAAGGCATCGAATGCGTTCTTCAGAACTGTTGAGAGAATGTTCAAAACTTTGAAAACTTGCGTTCGATTTTTAAATTGTATTGTTGATATTTTTTTTCTGGCTCTTCACTGTTAGTTTTGGCCAATGAATTCTTTTTTAAGCCTTTAATAATCTTTTGCCATTTAGGACAAGGTATAGGAAACTACATGTTTAAATGTATAACCTTTTTTTTGCCATGCTTTAAAATTTTCAGGATTTTGGACCGCATCAAAATCATTAGTATTAAATTATAATAATTCTCATAATAACATCTTGTAGTAGATTTCTTTTTAATTCTTTATCATTTATCTGTACGTTTGCTACAATTCTTATCTTTAAAATGAGTCAGTGAAAAACTTACGCTGCAATTGGGCTTTGTCCAGTTCCTCCTGTGCACCACGCATGAAAGAAAATAAAAATATTAATAAAAAATTATAAATAAACATTTTGAATTCTAATATCTTAATCACATTTGACACATCACACACCATTTTGTTTTTTTGTTTGACACAGGTAACGCGATCACCAACTCTCAGGTAATGGTTTCACAAATTGATTTAGATCACCTAGACATCTGTTTATATATCTCTGGTTCGACTTAGTTCCGCCTAGGTGGAATAGTTCAGGGGTCGCCAACCTTTTTGAACAGCCAACTACATAATTTAATTTTGTTCACCAAATGTTTGGACGTATCGACATTAATGTTAGTTACCGCTTAACTTTGATCGTTAGAGTTGATGTATCATGTGGTTAGTTTTCACTCATTGTTGTTTAAATAGCTGTTTTACCAACAGACGTTTTTTTAAATGTTGTTATTTAATGTAAGTTTACAGGATCGAATGTTCCTCTATTCCTCTATCCAAATTACGTGTCTAAGGAACTTAGGAACTTGTTTATTTCAAACCTAATGTCTTGAAGAAGAAATGAGTTTTTTAATTTAAGATTACTTAAGCAGTAGTAGGTTACAGGTTTTTTTATTCAGCGTGAAAAGTTCTAAGCGACGTAATTGGGTCATTACGTCTTAAAAAATGTCAACGTCTAATAAATATAGACAAAGTTTAAGTTAACCTGTTAAGACCAAAAAAATATATGAATACTTTGCTAAACACGAAAAGATAGCTCGGAGTCGATACAGCCAATTATGTCCCGACATTTTAATTTTTTGTTTATTTTCGGCTTGTCGTCTTAATTCATTTGTTTGTATTCGTAACTCAAAGACGCTTTCTTTGACAGTTTGACATGACAGATGACTCTCATAGTGATGTACAAGATGAATTGAGTTTATTGTCTTTTGTTTCATTTGTTTCTGAGGTGTCGTAGGTAAAATCATTAAGGAATTGATATTAAAGTCTTACAATGTAGAAAATTTATTAATTATAATGGTAATTTAGTATTTTCGATATATCAGCTCGATTATCCATCAATGTAGTTCTTACACTGTCGGTAATCTAGCTTTTTTGGGCTGTGTTGGGGATCCAACCAGTGTTGACTAGAAGCAACTCCATCTCTCCAACACTCCAAAAAGTTCCGTATCTGATGATGTAAATGCTGAAATATATATTTTGTTACTCAATGAAAATGTAGCTTTGAGCAAACATATTTTTCGAAATCTGTTTAGTCGTTCATGTTTCAAAGCGTGAAAAACTCAATTCCCTTTTATGACCTGACTTTACTTAGTAGTAAGTAATTATGTAGCTATCAAATACCTATGTGTGGGCGAGTGGCGTATTCCATTAAATCAAAGGGTAAAAGCGTATGATATTTTATTCAACCTTCACTTTAACGTGATTGAGTTTATTTTGGTTCGACCTTTTAATTAAGTGCAACTCATACTTTTTATCACATAATTGACCATCCATGTAAGTAATTAATTTTGTTCAGGATTTTATAGGCAATGGTTTCTGATTTATTTCAAGAAGGACCGTTTTAAAAAAACTTTTTCTTTTAATCTGTGGAAAACTCTTTATTATAAAACTACACTCCTTATATCAAAAGTTGATGGCAGGTATCAATATGCTTAGTAAAATTTGGGTAATTCACAATTTTTTGTTCCGATTTTGTGAAACTCCCGCGATACAAGGACTCAATTCCTTAGTGCTAGCCTCGTTTTTTATAAAGAAAATAAACCAACTTTGTGTTGTTAACCCCTGGCTGTCGAGTGTGCATCATGCTTGGAATGCCTGGATCGTGACGCCCAATGTTATCGACGGGGCCGCCCTCTACGAATCTAATAATAAATCATCCATATAAACACTACACGTCACTTTACTAAATGTAAATCCAACAAATACTATCAAAGTATTTTTCTCGTATCAAAGTCAGCCTGCGTATCTTAACTTCATAAACACCGATCATTTCAAGCCATCATATAGAAAAAAATAATTTCCCATTTTTCTTTCTGTGTAGCATTCATGATAAAAAGATTAATGCTGCCTGTTATCTTTTAGCCTCTATTGCCTAAAACCACCTAGCTCCAAAAAAATCATTCACATTGTAAATTTTCATTTTTGGTAAACTTGACTTTGTGTATGTCTCGTACCGAAACGAGTAAACATTTTCAAAAATTTTCATTGTCCAAAAACTTGGTTTCACTGTCGCATGCTTGACCCAAGTAAACAGTCTGAAAACTCTATAAAAAATATTTGCTCTTAAAATAGCTATTTCCTGGATAATAGCCCGCTGTCAGTGTTCGCTATTCCCCGAACGCAAACGTTTGTCGAAGCTATTATGCAGGCAAACCGTTCTTAGTATTTTGTTGAAATGTATTATAGCTAAATCAATGGTGCTTGCACTTCAATATGTGGTTTCGCAATTTACTGTGCCTAGTAATTTATTAAGCTATGTATGGGTGTCATTGACACGGCGAGTCCGTGGTAAGGTGACCATCTATGTCATCATGGATTCCTCCGTGTTTCAGAAGGCACTTTTATTACGATAGAAAGTGATACAACCAGTAGGTATGGCTAATTAGTATCGTCTTGTCCAGGGTTGAGGAGGTCAGATAGGTAGATTAGGTAGTCGCTCCTTGTAAAAAAGGCGACCAAAACATAGTCGGGAAAAGGCTAAGATGATCATGACGATGGGTGTCGTCCAGTCTAACTAAATTTAATTGAATACTTGACTGTCTACATTTTACTAAACAGCTAAACTAAAATGCTTGGTAAAACTTCTTAGAATTGTCTTGAATCCTGAGTATCAACATACATTTCAATTAGATATATTTTAAAAGGTCATCCATTGATGCTGAATAGCTGTATAAGCAGTGATGTGAAATGCAGCTAGCCATGAAAGTTTACATTGTTTTCTGCTATATTACGTAAAAAATTGTGTAAATTCTCTGCAGTTAAGAACAATGTATTTTGTCAAATAATTTGTCTATTAAAAAAAAGACATCGAATCCACTTGAGTTTTTGCATATTTCAAGCGATTAGGATAATGAACGAAGTATGCAATTAAAAACTCTTTTTTGTGATTCTAAGCCCCCAGGGTCTCTCCCAACCAACTAAAACGCATAGAACAAAAACATTAAAATAGGTAAATAGCCGTTTAAAAAGAGTTCAGTGACATACACGCTTACAATTGTTTTAGGTATTACATAAATACTAAAATATAAATCATAGTCGTAGCAAAATTACACATTAATATTTGAACACATTTTAATGTTTAAGTTTTTCAAAAACTTGTTCGCTACTATTTTTATGTATAAGGGTTCTGCAAGTCAGTAGTTACAATTATTTTTTCTACTTTTCTATTCTAATTTTTCATCATTAAAAAAAAATCTATGATACTGTACTCAAATAATTTAATAAAACTATATTCATATTTTTTTTCATTTTTTAATTATTTTCATTCATATTATTATTTTCCTCAAGCTTTTATTTATCTTCTTCAGATCACGCCCTGTTTCCGATTTTCTGAAATCCTATTATTGAAACGTTTCCTATATGCGTGTATTCTGATGAAACTCACAGAAAACAGAAAAAAAAACTTCGATTTCGGACAGAAAAAACTTATTTGACGAAGACTTCTTATGGCTGAAATATAAGTATTTTTGGGGTTATGTGTTCCTGTTTCCAATTAACAGTTTCAACAGCAAATAAATACAAGAGAAGAATGGCGAGCCTTACGGAACCCGACGTATAGCTCAGATCGTGCTTGTCAGTTATATTTTTAATTTCACGCTTGAGTGGAACTTGCGTTTTTGTTTGCCTTATTTAGTATCTTTTCGTTTCATACCTGAATGAATTTTTAAGTAAATCGACGTCAGACTCTGTTTATGAATAGTAAATAATGTTAAGGATAACCTAAGTTGCTGAGGTGAAGTTATGTTTTAAAAAATATCGTTAATCGATATCGGCTGTTTTAAATGTTTTTTATTATTCTAAAAATTAACTATTCTACATCATCATAAATTACGTAAAAAAACACTTCGTTAGGGGGTCAGATTAATATCAACTGAATAAAAAAATATAACAAAAGAATCACGCTACGTTTGAAAATAGTTAAGTAGTGTGTCCTTTTATTTTCATCAACTATAAAGCACCTTGTATTTTTGTCACCGGTAGTACTACCAGGAAATACTATCGTTTTCTAAGGGATGCTGCCAATTAAAAAAAAGATTCTCGATTTGCAATCAACTGTAAACATAGCACAGCTATAATTGACGACCTTACTAAATACGTACTTGAGATGACATAATGTATTTGGCTCAGAATATTGAATGTCCCTCAGGGCTGGCGCCTATTACCATGGCGTGTATAACATAGTGTCAGGTGTTCGGTATTCCTGAGAATTTTCTACGCCTTTCGTTATAACTTAGGTCAGAGAAAGATAGTTGAGGTCATTGACTGAAGAAAATCTTTGCCAGTTATACGAGTTCAGCTGAAGTGAAGCCGAGTGAAGTCTCGAAAAGCGATACCGCTGATTGAAAACCCTTAAATATGAATAGGCAGGTCAAACTTGGTGGTGGAAATACCACCTGGATAGAGGGGCGAGCAAGAATGTTGATATTGAAGTTAAAGAAATACAGTATACTGCCTGATTGGCCCCTATTGTATGGCATAATATACATATATAAAATAAAATTCTCTAAGAAAGCCGACTTACTTAACGCCTCTACACCTATTAAAATAAATAGTTATGAAATCACGTCGACAGCGCCATCTAGTGAAAGAACACTAACCTGTTACGTCGGCGACAATAAATCATTATATGTACTTATAAGCTTAACTCGACAGACAAACGCCAACCTCATAATTCACTATGACGCACCTAGTAAATGACGTCATAATAGTTTGTGACGTATATGTTACGGGCTAGCCATAAATTACGTCACACGAACTTCGTGTTTTTGCTACTCGGGCACTCTATTTGTGAAACCGAGAACAGAGAATCTGATGTAATGTGTCATGTTTTTTCAATTATTTGTCTGATTTTGTCTAGAAAGCTAGAAATTATAGCACAATTTTCAAAACTATACCATAAATAAAATATGGAAATATTTTTGAAGTCTTGGAATATATTGCGAGTAAAGAGGACTTCCCCATCTCTATTGTTAAATAATCTTGTAGCATAATTAATGGATGATCCCTCAGCTGTGGCGATATTCCCTATACGCCGTCATAATTCGGTAGCGGTTGGCAATAAGAGCACGACGCTTGACGCCTGCCAATCACCAATCCGCTTCAATGGGTGATCGCAATTTGGAGCTAATTTCCGTACAAGTGGATACTGTGGTGCCAGTACTTAATTGAGCTATGTCAGTTACTGCCCTGGATCTAGGTATACCCAAATACTTACTTAGCAAAGGCTTTTTATTTTTAAGTTGCACCTATATATTTTTTCAATTATCACAAAAATAAGATATTTTCGTTTTGTTTTGTTCTCAAGCAAAGATAATAAGTAATTTAAAAGACTTTCATTGTCGATTGTAGTCCTTAATTACCATTACTATTGTTTACATTTTAATGTTAGTAGTCGTCGATTGTCTTTAGATCTAATGGTTCATAATATACGTCTTTATATTAATTATCTTGAGTATAAGCTGGCAAATAGGGCATAAATTGAAACTAATGATTCAATATCAATTTTGGTAGCTAACGGTAAGCAATTTGCTCCCCAAGACTGGATTCACGAGTCGGTTGAGCGCCGGAAACCGGTGGCAACCTCGCTATGACGCAATTTCCTCCTCCATGGAGACAGGGAAGTATCCGATCCCAATAATCGATTCCAATGGGGAATGGGTTCATAATCGAACCCCTTAACACTTTGTAAGGATCGCCGTTCTTTTGTTAAATTATTCTGAAGATGTTTTATCCATCTCAATCGGGTTTAAATAGGCGTTGCTGGAATGATTATGACAATGTGTCTAGGGACCTACCACTAGACTGCAAAGCAAGCATACTGCAGTTACAGAAGAGAGACAATACTACATGCTGTCAAGTTTCGTCTCTTTCATAAATGTATGTTTTATTATAGGGTAGAGTAGGAGGCAGGAGGTAGTATTGTGTGTTCGGTTCTAACATTTTACGGAATTATAATTTCCAGACATTTCTTGCTGAAAAATTTTGTTGTTCTTTGATTGTAGTTTACCTTTACAGTGGGCGTTGAAAGGGATGAGTAAAAGGTTAAATACCTGTATGAAGGGAATGTGAATAATGTCTGTAAGTATGAGCGGACGCCCACGATTGCTTTAACTCAAGACTTTTTTGCCAGCGGATATACCCGTTGAGATTTTGATTGATGTTAATCCTTGTCTTTATATTTCAATATCAACCATATGCCTATTAAAATAAGCTTTCTTTTGCTTTACGCTTTTAGTCTAATCCTCGGACTTCTGTTGGTCAAATTTATTCATATTTGCGTGTAAAACAAATCTGCCAGTTGATATATCTGAAACTAGATTACGAATAGTTGTTGGGCCAACTGTCGGTTCCAATCAGATTATTTACTGTGCTTCAATAATTTATAAGGCGGAACTCCTCCAGTGATGTGTACTATATTTACTCGTGCATATGTCGCATCATGAAAGCGGATTCTCATTTTTCATGCGACGAAATATTCAGCAACTCCTTATTATGCCGTTTTTACGTAAGGAGACTATTTAAGCCATTTTTCGCTCTTTTGAATCATATATGAAGCTTGCTATGACTTCATAATTAAGTTTTATGTATTTTAGTGTTAGTTTAAAGAGTCAATAGGTACTGCTAAAGTACAATGTACATAAGAAAAACGTTCTTTTGGCTCATTTTGAGAGAGGGCCATGTACAAAAGCAGAATACAATAGGCTTTTGACATAGATGTCGGTTTTATATCACTTCGGCTAAACATAAAAACGTACTTAATACAAAATGACTACTCGAGAAGGGAACCTAAATAAATCACGAAGGCTGGAAGAATAAAAAAGAAATGATTTCTTCCCTCTCTAGAAAATATTGCGGAATACCGTGTCGCATATGTTTATTTAGTGTAGCATTTCACTCCGATCTAAACAAGATTACAATTTCATCTGATTCATACGGAAAATAAATGGCTCGCCATTTTATAAGCTTTAAAATGGTACTCGTTTGCATATACTCGTACAAAAATAGCACTTTACATTTGTATTTTTATTGGAAATCGATTAAAACATATGACCTGTTATTCGACACCGTTAGAATTTTAATTTAGGTCAACGAACTAAGTGTATTTTTTGTTAGTTATGCAATATACGTCACCATTTCAGATTTTTGTAGTTGTGCTAGAAAGATAGTTCTAAACAAAGGACATATCTTTCAAAATGACGACTTTCTCACCTAAAAATGTTTTAAAGAACATATCTGTAATCAAATCTTGTGGCTTCCTTAAAATCGTTCATTTTCTTATATTGTGTATTTTGCAAGTGGCAGCAACGAATGTTACTCGTAGAAAGAGCTTTTGTATTTATTTTCTGTTATTTTACATTATGAATCAAATAAACAAATATAATTGGAACATTAAAACATGTATGTGTGTAATAGGTGACTATTTTTACATTATCAGGTACGGGTTCATATTAAAATTTGTTTAGATATACATAGCTTAAATATTAATTTCTCGAAATAGAAAAGTTTAAACCAACCGTAGAGCTATATCATATTTGGTAACATCTGTCATTATTATGATCGTCGTCTATAACACAAATGTAAAGAGTAATTTCCAAACGTAATAATATACAATAATATCTATTTGAACAAACACTTGAGAACGGACATTTAATAAAAAACTCACTGAGAAAAATAATACATTTTGTGCTTTCTATTCTCTATTCTCATGGTAAACCTACATTATAATGACTACACTGTCAGGCCGCACAACGATTTAATTCTATAGCGACTACGCAAGTAAAAAAAACAATAAAAAAATAGAATGTTCCACTCCAAAATATTATTGTCTGAAGTCACGGACACTTGAAACTTTGAACGTAGTGGTATAATTTAAATATTTTTGCACCGAAGAGTTCATCTTTCGCGGGCTGAAAATGTCGCATTAGGTACCTACTACTAGGTTTCGTGAAATTTTTACTACTGCCGAGTGACAGACAGATGGATAGGCAAACAGACGGGCATATCATTTGTTCTGTGTCTGGGTGTAATTTATCTATATTATGTATGTATTTGAAAATATATAATATAAGTAAGTATGTTTATCAGTTGTCTAGTACTCAATACAAGCTCTGCTTAGTTTGAGACTAGATGGCGTTGTGTGAAAGTTGTGGAATATTTATTTATTTACTAGCTGACCCAGCAAACGTTGTTTTGCTGAATATTTTTTTCTAGTTGTATGTATTTTTAATGCCACATTATAAAAGAAATAAAAAAAAAACAATTAAGGGTATGAAAAATAGATGTTGTTCTATTCTCAGACCTACCCAATATGTATACAAAATTTCATAAAAATCGGTTAAGCCGTTTCGGAGGAGTACGGTAACTAACATCGTGACACGGGAATTTTATATATTAGAAGATTTATCTACAGACGATGAAGCCTGATTGTGTCTAAATATACAAAAAAAAACATACAAAAATAATCAATTTCCATTAATTTATTGCTTCCCCGATCCTTAGGTACCATACTAGCTTGTATGATCAACAAGTTTATTGGATGTAATCGAGCCGTGATAGTCGTAAAGAGGATGAAAGTTTATTGATACGTGATCAAAGGGCAAACAATATACTGAGAGTCTCTTGAGGACATTATAAGAGTTGTTAGAGGTCACGTTTCATGACCGTATTCGTAACTTTCTATCTTTGTGTTGACTTATTGAGTTACATATTCTACCATAATATTTCTAATTATGATCATGATAATTAGTAACAAAACTTCTTACAACGTATGTAAACTTTTTTTCAACCGTCTTAAGAAAAAAGATCTGAATTCTTTTTAATATTTGTTTTCTTAGAATTTCAAACTGGATGGACTGATATTGTTGATTCTTTTTTTCATTTTTATAGGAATATAGTTTAAAGGTTAGATTAGTTTTGGTCCTATAAAAAATATATTTTTTTATTAGAATTTTGTTGGGTGTTTTTGTTATCGAAGAAATATAATTTTCTACTCAAAACAAAATGATACAGCTTCGCGTTAAATCTGTGATCACAAAGACTGCATCTTAAAATTTGTGGCAGCACTTACTAGTAAAACATTCCTACTCGCTAAATATGCGGTACTTCAGTATATTAATTTAAATGCAAGATGAATGGTTGCGAACATCGTTGCACCACCCATTACGTGTGCAGTTCTCAGTAAATGTTCTGGGAGTCTACCACTAACTCTCACACTAATACCATTTTAGTTGTAGAAGTGAGATGCCACCACAACGTCTAGTGCGCTGACTCTTTTCCACAGCTGGTGAAAATAAAATTTGAACCAAGGTGGTAGGTTGGTATCAGAGCTTCGGTATCATTAATTTCGTTCCAGTGAACGCTACATTCAGTGCCATCCTGTACTTTTAGTGCCACAACTATTTGCAGACTTGTCATAATTACTAAAGTATTTAACCTGCTCAGTGATCACGATCCTTTCTAATTGCTTTACATTTTGTTTTCGCTTTCTTTATGCTAGTCAACTGTTTTCCCTTTCCCCTTCCCTAAAGGCAATAGCGTGCAAATTCATTTCATAAAGTTCATTCAGAAATCTTACTTACAATGTTAAATAATTCAGAATGATTCATACGAAGAATCGTAAGAGCTTACAAGTTACCATAAAAAAGTAGTGTGACATCCAGTCAATACCTAATAAAAAAAGTTATTCCCATACATTAGGATTCAAGTTGAGATAGATCTGAACTGATATCAAATGGCCTTCATTAAAAGGAGTGACATCTAAGCGTAAAGGAGCCTGTATTTAATGCGTTCGAATTTTTAATCTTTTCCTTCTTCTATTCCTTCACTGTTAATACCAAGTAACATTCCCACACAGCCAGGAAGATCGTAACTTCGTATTGGTTGGGTGAATTTCCCGGACCCAAAAATTGCGTGGCATCGATGAAATCGGTACTAAAAAGCATTGTTATAATGTTCTAACATTTTTTTTTAGGTAGATGACATAAAAATCTATCTGTAGCACTAAATATTTTATTAATATAATTAATAGGTTTTCCAAAAAAAAAAGTTAAACCACATAATCTTTCATCGCCGTGTTTGTCCACGACTCACCTTGATGTATTAAAGTCATCATTGATCAAAAATGTATCGTTATTTATATTAAAACTTAGTTTTATTTGGTTCGTGAATAGTTAGAGTATTGACTCGGAATACATTTATTCAAATATTTACACAATACAACGTATGGTTAATAAAAAACCATTTGTCCCAGAACTACCTTTCATCGCCATGTCCTAAACATATTTGAGAATATTGCATATTCTAACGTTTTGCGTCGCTCCCGTTTTGCGTTAAACGTTGCATATAAGTAACGTCGAAAGGCTAGACAAGGAACGACGTGTGTACGTGCCTGCGTTTTCGAGCTATAATTAAAAGTATTCAATTTTTTTGGTACTGGACATTTTTTCTTTCATCGCCGTGGATAGGTCTAACTTCTATTTCAATAAGTTTTTAATCTCGATTGAGCATTCAATACAATGCCATTTATATTTAGCTTATTTGTAAAGTGTTCATTACTGTGAATTATTACCAGTTTTTTAGTAAATTGAATTATACCCCTTGATTTTCATCGCCGTGCTCTCATTTCCGTGGTTTCCGTGGACAAAATTTGCTATGGCAATGAAAAAAAATACACGGGAATGAAAAAAATATCATCGCCGTGCCTTGTAAAACAGTTTCCTTTCATTGCCGTGGCCACGTGTTTCATTTCCGTGACTTATGTTTGTTTCGCCACTAGACAGGAATGTATCTATTTATAGTTATATTATAAAAATAATATCATGTGTGACTGGATTTTTACACATTATATTCTATTATTATTGCGTATAAATTAATAGTATTTATTTTTGTTTCAATGATTAACTTTATCATTTAAATATTCTTGTACACTATAATAACATTTCATTGCCATGGACGCCTGTATCATTGCCGTGCATGCATGTTTCATCGCCGTGGCACGGAATTTTCAATCTTGTATATCTCGTTAGTTTTTTAAGCTATCTGCTAGATATTAAGCAAAACTGCATATCTGATCGAAAACTTGAGAAAACACTATTTTTTATTGTTCTAAAGTTGAAGAATAAAAAATCCACGGAAATGAAGATTTTTTTGGACCTGTTGAAATTCACCCGGTTCTTATTACCTTAACAAAAAGAACAAAGAACAATATCGGTCCACAATTTCTGCTAGCACAGCTGCTCACCACCCACTAACAATCGCAAGATATCGCAACATCCGAACAGTAATTCTTAATCAAACTGTTTACATTTCTGCCTTCATTCAGCTAAATTTTAAAGCTGTTATAGAAATTGCGCAGTGTATTATAACTCAGAATGTTTTACGAGTTTATCGTTTCATGAAAATGTTTAGACGATGAAATGGTTTTAGTCAACCAATCACCGCTGTGTTCGAGCAAGGTATACATCAATATGTTAATTACTTTATTCAGGAAAATATTGCGTTTATACTATGGTCTACTGGAATTCAATGTTGTATGATATTTCAATGATTTGTTATGGGTGTATTTTGTAATATAAAATTCACAGAATGTATTTTTCAGGTGTGTCAATGATTTTCTTAACTTTGTAATGTGAGTGTTGTAACGGACATCAGCTTCCACTGTTTTATTTAGGCACTTTATTTGAAGGCACATAATTTCAAGCTTTTGAAAATTAACTAAAATAAATATTTGTAAAAATCCCACTTCTCCAAATTATTTAAATTATATGAATCTTATTATATTCATTTGAACCTACCAAATGAAATTGCTCCTCACTCAACTACTAAAGTTTATGCTACTCCCTACTTCAGTGCTTGCAAACTGAATTTCAGGTATACATTATTCATGATGAATATGTGCGCCTGTTTTCTGACGCAATCCTTCATATTTCAGTAATTCTGAAAACACTAATAGAATGTATGAAATATTACCACTAAAGCGCAGACCGCAAAATGGAGATCAATATAAATACAGGTGTAAAATATTATGAATAATTTATTAACAAAATTATTTATTACAATATAAATAACTTATTCAATAAATGGAGATGTTTTAGGTTCACATTGTGTGAATGTTTGGTATTTGTGACATGGCAAATGAGAATTTGATTTCATGTCATAAATGAAGATGATGTGTCTTCATTGTGGAGAGGCGGAACCCGCAGGTGGTGAGTTCAGTCGCTTAATCATCACCGCCAGTCATGACTTCCATGAATTCTGGAATAGTAAAGATTTATGGTGAGAGAATATAGTTGTCAAAAAACAAAAAGATTTTTACTAAAAGTGGGTTACAATGATCTCAGATTGATTTGGCAGATATTTAAGTCAATATCAATACTTCTGTCTTAAAAAAAGTTTGATATATATTTAATTTATCTACTTATTTATTTCAGGTCCATGACTGCAAACTGGTCTACATCAACTGCATGTAAGTATCTTTTGATGCTATTATTCCAAAAACTCTTGTAAAGCTATGTTTCTCATCAACCATATTATTGCTCAATGGTATATTTGATTTAACTACTGAATTGTTTGCAGTTGTTCTAAACCAACCTTTTCATAATAATATGGCATTCGATGACAATACCCAGCATTGTTTGCCCACGTCATTTGTTAAATTTAAATAGCGGCTGATTATAAATTCAATGTAATATCGATTTCACTGTTCTGTTTGGGCAACGACCTGTAGCAGAAGGTAATATAAAAACAAATGAGAGTTTAAAATCATGGGATTAATGTGCTTACTATGAGCTCGTAAAGCAGGACTTTTGCCATTGTGAATGCAAGACATAACTACTCACCGATATTTTTTTTGTTTCACTACTGATATGGCTCTACATTTCAACTAAAAAGTTTTTAGTTCAGCCATTGTCCATCTACACTAATTATTGAAACATCTTTGTTTCATTTCGAATATAAAATAATACTATCTTGATTGTGCGCCTTATCTTGACATTTGTAATATTCATTATTTTGATTTAAATTTTGTAATCTAATTCCAAATCACATTTCATTAATTATTTGAAAATTCTACAAACTATTTATCATTATCATCCATTAATTCCAAATCTCAGACGCAGTTGAATAATGTAATCATCTAGATAAATTTATGGAAGTCTTAACATCAAAATTCTCGAAAACAGATGCTACTTCGCGTAATAAATTATTTCGCCTCTATCAAATTATTTACGAACGAGCTGAACTCAACTTTGTAATGAGAATGTTACGGTAATAGCTAGCTATATTTAGTTTTGGCTGAGAATCTGTCACTAACACTCTAGCTATCTTAGAACTGTAGGTACTCTTCAATACTCTATACTAATATTATAAAGAGGAAATATTTGATTGTTTGTTTGACACGAATAGGCTTCGAAACTACTGGACCGATTCGAAAAATTCTTTCACTGTTGAAAAGCTACATTATCTCCGCTGAACATAGGCTATAATTTATTTCAAAAATATTAGGGTTCCGTAAGAAAATGGCGATATTGTAACCCAAGGTGTCATAACTTATATCTTCCAACCACGCGGACGACGTCGCGGGCAACTGCTAGTGTTTAATAAATATGTTAACTGCTAAACTTCAGAACCGTTCTTGCCAATTTTAGCTTTGGAATAATGTTGGTCGGATTTTTTCGCGATAATCGAATCAGATTTCATCGATGCAGTTTGTTTGTGCTTTTATTTTAATTTGTGATGGAATTTGAAAAAATAGTTGCCATTCAATTTAATTTTAAAGTTGAAATATGTATGTTTGTTAAACTAGGTTTTAATTTTCTATCGTTTGAATTAGATTCCGCTATACAGTAGGTATGTATTAAAAAACTCGTCTGACCAAGGATTATATTTTGATGGTGTTTGATGACCTAATTTCTTTTCAATATTTTTTTACCATATTTGGCAAGTCATAATTATGTCCATCAAGGATCGAACTGGGTTTTTCGTCCATACTATATTTGGTTGTCATGCCCATTCCACGAGCCTCGAATTATTGTCTTACAAAGTCCTTCTTCCAATTCATTGCTTATACCTCTAAGATCGAATGCAGCTTATGAATAGTTACTATAGTTTCATAATAAATTACTTACCATCGAAGTCAACTGTGCCTGAGCCGTCAGAGTCAATTTCCTCAATCATCATGTCTAATTCTTCAGCGCTGATCTTGTCATCCAGCTCTCTGAGGATTTCTCTTAAGACGTCTGTCGTGATGTAACCGTTGCCTGTAATAGAAATATTCAAGGAATCAGAAAGATGATTATAATGGCACTAACTTTCCAACTAGGTAATAAAATGGTCGTTGAAAATGGAGCCAAGTTGTTTTTTGGATCATTTTTTGTAAGCATGATCGATGTTACGATTTTTATAACAATTATTATATTGTGATCAATTAGAATGCGGAGGAGTATTTTCATTACGATATTACGTATTTCTAAGTGTATTAGATTTTATTTTTACATGAAATTCAGTTGGGAATACGCCACTAAAATCAATACACGCTTCGACACTTAAGACCTCACTTATAAAACATGGACTAAATGCTTTTAAAACTCAATTTGCTTCTTTGATATTCGAATATCCTCAATGAAAATGTTAACTGAAATATCGAACATATGAGTACTTTCCCCAATCGATTTTCGTCCTTAACCGCTTGTTATAAAGGTCAATGGTATAAAAAAATAATTTGTCGGGTCAAGAAATTCTGTGGCATTAATTTCATATTTATTCGTTGTAACCTTCGCGTCGGGTTGGACCCAACCTTGCTTGAATTTTATATGATAAGTAAGGATATCCTGTTGGTACTAAACTATACTTTGAGAGTCTTTTATTATTTATTGTGGACCTCAGCTATAAATAATGGTTTACAGCGTTTTATCTTGTAATGTGAGGAAAATCAAATTGTAATGGAAAACAGTTTTGAAACAGACGTGCAGACGTAAAAAGGTATTTTACTCAAGAGGATTGCGAACATAAAAAGTTTTAATACCAGACTAATACAATTTCAGACATACTCTTTAGTAAAAATCTCTTCGCTTTTAAAAGTCGTTGTAAATTTTCGACGAGGCATTTAATATTTTCAGCTGCTACGAATATGTGACTTTAGTTTTATGATAGGTGCATGCTCGTGTCACAATACAGTTTGTACAAAATTGACGTTGCTGCGGCAGGTGGTAAATCTAATAATATGATCGTCGAGCTCACAGACCTACATACACGTATTGTTTAAGAATAGCAAACACACATTGTGAATACCTCAAAAACATTTTTTTAAAAAGGTTGTAAGCATGTGGGTTCTATATGAATTTACAGGTACAGAAGTTCGTAGTAGGCATATATATCGGCCTTGAACGTTACAAATTAAACAGTCGATAATTAACTAGTTTAACGAAATAGTAATAACAGTCGGACTGTCCTCGGCCAGTTTATGCATAATAAAACAAGGTCTGTTAACTGGTACAGTTATTTTAATTACGGCACCATTGTTTTGTTTCCCTCTGTTAAATATTAGATACGGTAAAATATTTTCCCACGTAGGAAACAACCTGGTAACAACTAAGAGACCAAAAAATCCCGTGAATTTTATTTTTATTGACTTTTGTCACTGAATTACTAATATTATTGACTTGAATTTCAGTAAATATTTCATGTTTTATTCATCTTTAAAAAACATATCATTGAAGACAATCCGTAAAAAATTAAAACAGTTAAAGCGTGGTTAACTACTGGCAAAATGCTTTCACGTATTATCAGACAAAGTAAAAAAAATAGAATTCTAAGAAAAGTGAAGATTACTTTTTGCAATAAGTTGTATTTTAATGGAGATATCCATTACTCGAGCTCTCAAAGCAGTTTTATAGAACACATTTTTTTCTTCATTGTATCGTTCATCATTCTTGAATTCTGAGAAGATAGGCGTTACGTTTTTGTTATATTGGTAGCTACGCTGTTGTTTTGTTTATTTCATTCAAAAGAGTATAACAGTATTATTATTTTTGCAATTGATTTTGTTTTTGTACTTATAACAAATGGGTAGGTGTTTTAATATTGGCAAATAATACCACTACTTCAGTTAATATTCTCGTACTATTATTACGATGCTGCTTAAAGGCAAAGAAAAATGGATTAGATAAAAAATAATAATTATAATATCTATATAACACTTATAAGGAGATTAGTTTAGAATAACAACTGAATGTCTTCCAAGAATTGATTATCCGAGACCTTTAAAAACAAATAGCTAACTGACGCACTAATTTTAGACGTAGTCTGGCCGGCCTGATACCGATTACACTGTCAACGAAATGATTAATAGCATATCGTCTGAAAATGTAAGACACATTGCCAAATTGTGTAATGTTATTTAAAATCAAGACAATGGTTCAGACTAAGTGTTTGTCTCGATACACGTGATTTATAATCATGGCCTTATACATACTTGGCTCCAATAGTATATTCGAATAATTTTTAATAAATCATTTTATTCTGCGTTGAAATATGAATGTCAAATGACAGTTGTAAACATTGATTTGTTTTGCACGAGTGTATACTCCATGCGTATAATATTATAGCATCGTATTCATTACATTGGGAATCAAAGGTACACGATTTAATATAATGTTCAAGATTTTAATCTAAAAGATCTTAGTAACGATTTCAGTCTTAAAAGAAATTGTTCACTAAATTCAAATTCAGTTCATTGAATTTTTACAGCTTTCTTAGCTGAAAGCGAAGGTCTTGTTTGATCCCGTTACAAACGAGAGGATTTACTTATTGTCTGCTACCTACTAGATACCTAAAGCCCGTATTTTTCACTTTGACAGAGTCGTGATTCTTGACTCAACTTGATCGGAATTCACACTTTCAGAGTCACTTTTATCACTCCTCTCTATCGGATAATAGATTTTCGAATTCATGAAACTTGTTGAAGTGATAAATAAATATTTGAACAAAGACAAATTCTTGCTAGCTCTAAGGTAAATTTGGAACATTTATATCATACAAATCAAGGTAGGTATTCATTTAACTAAATTCTTTTTCATCGTCGTCATCGTTTTAAAAAGGAGTCTCTATATCACCTTTCACCTCCTTTGACATACCTCTATGTGAATGTGGTAAAGTTTTAAGTCGGCTTTCAATTTCAACGAAAAGTATTTTAACCGAGATATTTCGGATGACAGATACTGCAGCTTTTCTATTAAATTTGGGGTATCAAAGATCAAAGAGTATCTTAAAAGCTCTTTGTTCACCGAAGAGATACCGACTTCAGTTTACGGGAATTTGGTTCCAATAAACATCGAGCTTCAAGCTTTTAAGGGTTAAAATGGGATGTAGGTTATGTACCTTCTTTATCGTATAACCGGAATGCCTCTTTAAGTTCTTGCTGCATCGCCTCAGCGTCCTCTTCAACCATGAACCTGGAGGCCAGGGTCACGAACTCCTCGAACTCCAGCTCACCAGAGCCTGAAACCGTTAAAGCAAGTAACTTTAGTCTGAAATCTTTTGTAAAGTCGTTCGTCTTCAAGAGAGTGAAATTTGGACAGATTTGAATACGGACGGTGACGGATTTGATAGATTAGACACTTAATTTCTTTCTGTGATTTTGGCTTTTGGATAGTTTCATGAAACTGTCCAACTTTGTGAAGTTGTCTTTTTGCCATTCGTTTTTGACATTAGTCATGGTTAGCATAAATTTTGTACAATTTTAAAACTCAAACAACCTGGCAAATTATAAGTTTACCAAGCTATTCTTATGGATATAAATCATTATTTTATTCTAACGAGTTTTGTTCAAGTTGCCACTTTTTGCACAAAAGGCGCAAAACTTTATTTGGTTACAAATGTTTGATGCTCAGTTCGGAAACAGACAAGGGAAATATTACGCTTCAAAAAAGTTGCTCCAATTAATTGGATGTTCTGTTTACCAATGTTTTATGCCAATATTGATTCGTTCTGTATATCATTATAAATCGTTGTCATGGTAACGAAACTATCATTTTGTAATGTACTTACCTATATAGTACCTACCTAAATATCGCTCATCTAATTAGCCAATTTGATGTGAGTCGTAACATAACATCATTATGTCAGAAACAATTCATTTGTTTAACGCTTTATGTACTAGTAAATCTGGTCCAAAATCTAGGTGATCCAATTTTACTTATACATAAAATGTATCACACATCACAACTATATGTTGTGACATTATTCTGTGACAACATATTAACGAGCGCATTGTGTTACAGCGGCAAACATATTGTTGTTTTATGAATATTCGACATGTTGCAGGTTGTAAAATAAAATGTAAAATGTTTTGGCTAACAACCGCGGTGATTAGTCACATCGCGTTCCCGAGCTGTTTGGATGCACGAGACATACAATGTTACATACTGACAGTTCGATCCCCTTACTATACATAAATTGATAGCTATAGATGAGAATTCGAATGACCTACTTATTGTACTCATTACAATTAGTCTAAAAAGTTTCCGTTGTAATTGACAAAATAAATGAAGTGTATTTATTGTATTACAGAAAAGAGGTTATTTACAAATTTAAAATTTGGAACACGAAACAACGGCACCAAAAGCCTTATTCATCTTTATTAACCAAAGAGTCCGTAAATTAATTCTCGAAACAAAATACAACAATTTTCAGAATACTTTTAAATTGTGAAAGTGTACGAAAATATTCTTGAAATAAAATCGAGAACAATAGATTCCTTCCTGATGTCCCATGCGGAACACAAATGGGTAGCTAATGGTGTTTAAAATGAAACAATTTATTGATCGTTGAATTGAGATGTTCTCGTTATTTAGAGAGCCAACTGTGTTGTAAATTGGCATCAGGAACACTTATGTATCCAATAATTTAACCGATAAAATGTGGTTCACATTTTGTAAGTAAAAATAAAATTCAATGGTATTTTTCTTTTGTCAAAATCTGTTTCTATTCTCTTAATTATTTCAAGAAGTCCCTTGCGTGCCTATTGTTTTTTACGTAATGATTAATACTAATGTGTTTAAGCTGACACGGTATTGCAATATTGCCGTTTTTTTTTCGGTTAGAAAAAAAAACTAAATATCTTTTTTACTAGTAACTTTCACGTTACTTTGTAGGCGTGATATAATTGGTACGATCATGACCTATAAATCTAGCTAATAGATGGAACAAGTGTTGCTTTCCCACGCAAATTACAAGTGGGATGAAGAAGGGTCCTGTAATCATTCCCAGATAAGGACTTACTCAAGCGTTAAAACTAACGTGAAACTAGATTAGTCTGTCTGTCTGTTGCTCTAAGACAGACAAACTCTCGTACAGGCTTTCAATTATTCTAAAAGCTCGCCAAAAATGTGTGAGTGGGTTAAAGCTCGTTTCGTTTTATAATAAGCGGAATATAGTATTTTTCCTATTACAATTAGTATTTTAGTATTGTACTTTATTTAAAATCGATTCATATTTTTTCGCACACTATTAAACAATGCGTCATCAAAAAACCTTTAAGATAAAATTAGTCAGCTTGTATGGCACTAAGCTCTTGTTATTTTAATATAAAAATATCTATATCCAATAAAAGATTAATTTAATTATTCCTTAAATTTTGATAAACGTTGTAACAGATACAAGTACATTCTATTCAATACAAAACGGTTCAGTTGACTCCCTAAACAATTACTCTAACTGACTCTAACATATACTATTGGTTTCCCAAACAATTGGCTGAACTGAAGCAAATGGACATGCTACTACGACTGCTAAGCAAACAGTATACCTGTCTACCTATGGTACACATTCAGTAGACAGTTCTATAACATCTCGTACAAACACGGCATATGTATGTACATACACACTGACGTCTATTTACATGCAGTATTCAGTCATAGTCAGTGCACTTAGACTCCAGTGTATCATTTGATGGTTAAACTAAGTGGTATATTGTTGGTTTATTTGTTCCCTCATGTTGTATGTATTGAGTAAATTAATGTAGTTTAGAATTATTCGTGATGGATTATTTTGGCTGTTCAATTATTTTGAATTGTCGAAATTAATTTTTAAAAAACTCGAACCCAGACTCAAAACTGATCAAGTTAATATTGTAATTAATTTTTAGTATTCAATCTAATTGTTTGTATAGTTTAAAACCCTTTTGTCTGCATTGAAAGGAAACTAATTTATTAACTCGAAAAGTCTTAAAAGACACTATGATATTAATAGTATTCTCAATCTGTTCTGCTAAAAATTTCATGCTAATGATTAGATAATAATCCTTTTGGCGATAAAATCATTTTCCATGCGAAAAGTTACAGGTAGGTACTGACCGTCAACGTCCACCTCATCGATGATTTCTTTGAGCGCGTCGTCGCTGACCTGGTGGCCCAACATGCCGAGGATGGTGCCCACCATCACTGTGCCGATGCATCCCTTCTTCTCCTGGTCGAAGGCCTCGAAAGCCTTCTTCAGGACTGAAAAGATCAATACCCAAGTTTAAATAACTGTCCAATCGTATTAAAAAATAATGGAATAAAAACTTTTCGTTAAATAAAAAAAAACTGAAACGTTCTAAATTCAAATTTAAAAAAAATATATTCAGAAATACTCACTGCCAATCTGTTCCTTGTCAAGTTCTTCCTGAAATCACCAAAAACAAACGAAATTAATTTCACAAAATTAAATCTAAAATAAAATAAACATTTTCACTAAATCACTTCACTATTAAATCACATTCACATAAAATCCGCTCACCATTGTTCACAGTCACGGGCTCAGTGGTCACAGGAATTGCACGATGGTATATGCTATAGTGAACCACAACAAGAGGAACACAAGCCCTTTTATCTGAATGGAATGAGCGACTGTCCGGAGCCGCGCGAAAATATCACCCAGGTTGATTCGGTTGGTGGCTTAGTTCTCTACCTCATGCTCCGAGCAGCGAGTCACTCAGATTTGGCTTCGCAAAATGCTTTTAACCGCTGTCTCTAAGGTCATCATACATTAAACAGTTGCCGGATGTCCATTGCACTAATGTGCATCAAGTGCGATATGCCAAATGCGTATTACAGTATATCAACGAATCGATTCCGGTTTAATATTAATTACACATTAATTAAAATATCACCCCGTTTTGGACGATTGCCACGCCAGACGGTGAATATTTTTCAGTTTATAAACAATAGTAATAAAAGTAGGTACTAATTACAGGAATAGAATTATATTTTGAATAAGCTGTATTGTCTTATCGAGAGCGTACCTTTTAAAATAAACAGTAAAATTTTCCCTTATGATGTAGATGTTTTTGAAGCATACTGCTACTACTAATAGTTATTTAATTAATTCAAGTCCAATTTAAATATTTGTTTTCGACTAATCTATGAAAAGAGTATCAATTTTATTGCAGATGGTTGTGCTATTATTTATATAATACCGATTACAGTGTTGGTATTTCTTCTATATAAATACATTATGGTTACAATTTTATTTTATAAAAAATGAAAACTATCTACTTAAAAATTTAAAAAAAAAATATCGTAAATATAAACTGCAATTTTATTGGACTAACGCACAAATAAACATTTGTTCAATGGTTAGCAACTATACATAATTATCCTATTTCTGTGTGAAATTTCATTCCCATTTCAAACATAATTGGTAAATTACGCTTGCTGTAACGAGGCTGCACTAATGCAAAACTGATGCGGTAAAGCGGGGATAATTGTTATACAATATTGGCTAATTTAATTTTGTGTCCTTTGAATTTACGCGACGTTTAACAAAGCGCAAAGGCGTGTATAAAGAACTAACCACACGAAAACTACTAAATAAATTTGTAAAAATGCGTGGTAACTTGTCTCTTCTAACCTCTAAACGGTTTTTGATGCATAATTTCACACATAGTAACGTTTTCCTATGAGTCTATGACTTAAATATTTATTATTTACTTTTAATGTAATGAAAGGTGTAACTACCTTAACCCTAACTCACCCATATTAAACAAAGCAATAAATAACAGCAAATCTGAGAGTAAGACTGGCTCTTTTGCTGCATACATCGCTATAACTAATTGAGTTTTAGTTTAAGTAATAAACAGCAGTTTACGAGACCGTTTATCGCAGTAGGATTATTTAGAACTTCGCTTCGGTAGTTTTAGATCGGGGGTCTACCATCACCCTTTAAATATCTTGTTATGATTATTGTAATAGAGACTCAATGATCTTACAGACTGCGTAAGTAGTTTCGTGGGACTATTTAATACTACTAAAAGTATTATTCTTGTATCAAATTCTTGTATTTATCGTTTTAACAATTTCAGGTAAATAAAGTATTATTACTCTTATTTATTTCGAGAAATAAAGGATTCATAATTAAGTAATTCTTAAACAAAGTTTTTTCAATAGTTGGTATTGCTTTACGTAAAATTCGCCATTTCGCTTTGACAACTGCAATAGTTTAAGAGATATTTTTTATAACGACTCCCGCATTACGGAATTTTAATCCTTGTGTCGCGGGAGTTTCACAAACATTCAAGTCCCATGCACAAAGACACCCGGACACAGTACAAGAGTTTTTGGATCACACAAAATGCTTGTCCTATGCGGGGATCGAACCCGCGATATGCCGCGCTCAGTGTGTGTTGGCGTTGTGACCTCAACCACTCAGCTATCCGTGCAGTCGACGGTGGTAGGCCCCCTGTTGTTAGTTTAACTAGATGCTGCATGTCAGCGTTTAGCACGGGGGAGTTTGATTAGGTTTTGGGTAAACTGTTTATATCTCGAGTATGCTGACGATGTAGACAATGAGTTAGTTCCTTTGTTGATACTGTTTGCGGTCTTAAAAGCTTTCTATATCCGCTTTAATTAAACGGAGTTAGTAATGTGTGTGCTCAGGTTTTGTTTTTGTCATTGTGGTATTGCACGGAGATAGAAATACCAAATAAATCCTGAAGATTTTCGCCGTCAGATATTCTTTATTTTGTGTATATTTTATTGAAAAATGTACACAAAATAATCGATGTAATTTTACTTTACCGGGAAGAATTCGATAATTTTGAAACGCATAATTTTATTTTATATCATTCAATAAACATAAACAATCAAATATTGATGGAACCAGCTTAACACCACAGTGTAAATAAAAGCTGTGATCTAACGAGTGGTACAGGGGAGAGTTAGGGGAAGGGGGAGAGGGGAGGCAGGTGCGACTGCTCGCAGACAGTGACATATTTTGTTGCTCCCATTGGAGCCAAATGTAGAGTAAAGCTAATGATACGAGGCAGAATTCTAACAATTTTTGTTCAACAACATGATTAGCGAGAGAATTCTGGTTGTTTGGATGAATATTTTTACGTGGAATTTCATTTTACATGAGTTTTATACTGATCGACTGCATAAAACAAAAAATAAAATAACAATTGAAGTTCCTCGTTATTCAAATAAATCATTAAGGTTCCATGCAACATTGTATAATTACGTACTTCAGACCAAGATTAAGCGCGTTTAGGAAAACGTTTATTAAATTGTATTGCGTTATTAAGTGTGGCAGCAATTTAACTGGCGCGTAAATCATTTGTATGCTAGCCGTGAACAGATTTCAAAGCCGTTAAATATTTCATAGTTTCTCGTATAACAGCCATGCTATTAGTTGGCTGACAAGTAATAAGAGCCATCGCTCGCTGCGTCCGTTATTATGTTCTACAATGTCCTGTAGTTTACTAAATGGAAATATTATTTTAAAATAGCTTTTTGTATCTGTTCGATTTTAGTTTTTTATTTTAGTAAACACATAGCTGTTCTCTGTCGTGTCGATTTTATATCGAGTTTCGTCCTATTTTTTCGAGTGATCGGTTTTCAGAAAATGTGTACATTATTACAAGTTGCTTATTTTTTTTTACTTTTATTTTTTGTCATCGTAAATTAAAGGATACGTATTCTTTCAGATGATATAGACTTCTTCGTACATATATTTTTTAAAGCTTCAAATGTTATAACACAAGCAGGTCTTAGGCTATAAGTAACCAAAATAAATTGTTATAAGCAAACAATAGTAACATCAGTATGTCGCTGCCAGAAAAGTTTCAAGTTCCTAAGCTTTTTGGTTGAAATCCGAATCCTAATATTAGTGGTAATACAATGCGAAACAATGTCTCGTGATGTTTGGAACTGTCACAAATAACTGCATTCTAGAGTTCATTTTCCACCTACTTTCAAACTCAGTATACAGTGCTTACATAAACTCATATCGAAACTGGTTTTTTTTAATAATATAAACCTGTTACTACACTAAACTCTATGTAAATGAGACTTTGTACTTTATTCTACGAAACATACATTTCAAGACTTCATTTATTGAATTTAATTTAGATTTCGAAATCGTAATCACGCACGAGATCAAGAAATTTTCAGAAAAAAAAATTGAACATTTTGACGAAAATACTTTTCAATTCTTTCAAGTTGAAATGTTGGACTATCATGTAACTTCTCCTACATCGAAATTCTCACCGTGAACCGAATTAAACAAAATTTTAACTGAACTTGCTGTTTCGAATCGGCAGTACGATTACAAACTGGTACGTCTTAGCAATTAAGACCGTTCTCATTTAGTTTAGTAAACTGCTATACGCTATTACAAAAATAAAAACAGAGAGAAAAAAACTCAATAAATTAGTGAAGGCATGTAAGTGTTTCCTTGAGCTAAGTATTGTGTGACGTCACTATCGTCTGGGCGAGTTGGCATGGCGCGCGCGCAGCTTTTCGGCCACATCCAATTAATGTTTCATCTTGTGTAGCCCTAATCACTGGTACAGGTGTTCCGCAATTAATACCGTGAATATATCGCGGGATTATTTATAGCCGGTTCGTTCTTGGTCGTTGAATACTGTGAAACGGTGTGTGCAGTCATTAGATAATTATATCTGTCTAAATATTTTTGTTTATCTTCATTACCACCTTTGTAATTAATTGTTGCCTATTTATATTTGTTTTATAGACTAGCTAGTTAATGCTCTATTTTGGCTAGTGATTGACGTTTTGACAGTAGAGTAAAATAAGTGTAGGTACACAAAATGGCGTCTATTAAAAGTTACAAAAACTAAATAAATCCATATCAAAACTTAAAATTATAATGGGAGAAAAACACACCTAACCCTGTATTAGTATGTTATAAACAATATTATGTTCTTAACACAAAAGAAGGTCCCAAGACCCTAAAGGGATGTTACACCAAAGCTTTTTACAAGATTTTGTGCTGGTGTGTCATTTACTTTAAACGACAATACCTTTTATATACTATGATGCTTTAGACCGGAGAATAATATAGTAATCAAAAATACGTCGAAGGTACATGAAATCTATCCAAAAATCGCCTAAGTACGAACCTCTACGATTTTCGACCCATAAAAAATGCTGGACTACGCGTGCTATGAATCATAATTCTGTTCACAACAAATTTGTACCAAGAAAAAATTGTTGCACACAACATCTTCGATTTATTTATTCCTTCTCTACTTACACTAATGTTACCATAAGTGGTAACGATAAAAGAAAGTTATTGGATTGCTGCCGCCGTATATCATGTGTAAAGATGGGATATTCCACTTGTCATCGCCTCGTGGCACAAGTGCAACGTGGCAATACAATGTCACTCGTAATATGTACATATATATGTAGTATATAATACATATAATATAGTTATCACCTGCCGTCGCGTGGGTGATGTACTTTCTGCCGGCCTATTTAAGAGCTGTTGTCAAAACACTGTTTGTCATTATCAAGACCAGACGTTTTTCGTTTGCTATCGGATATTTTTAGAATGGTTTTGTAAATTAATCTTCTTTAATAATTATAAACTTTAACAGCTGTTTTGAAGTCCGTTCCGTAACGAAATACTACCTACTTTATTAAATTTGCTCGTTATTTATGTTTTACAAAAACATTTACTGAGAAGGATTTTTGAATATTTATTCTGACTGGTAACTAAGCCGATTCTCTGACTTATGAAATACATATAGTTCCTAAATATTATACATAATTTTTGAGTTTCGTCTCACAACATACGTATTGCAAGATTTAGCCATAACCAAAATCTCTGATGTTTACTAAAAACAGGTCTAAAAGATCCGATTTCACTATAAAGTAAATCTAACCATAAAAAAGTATTTAACGAGTGCAGGCTAATGTGCTCTCTGCTTTTAGTACCTATAACTAAATCCAGGATTTGCACCACTAGCGCTATTAAAAAACACCATCAGGTACCGATGACATATTATGGGCACTAGCATTTCCTCCTAGTACAAAACTAGGTATTAGATACGTCCTAGCCGTAACTCGTATGTACGTATCTAATTTTCAGTAGCAAATAATTGTTTTGCAATGTACTGAGAATGTTTCGACCTTGTTGTAGTATTAGTGAGTGATGATCTAATAAGCTGTCGTTGTAATATAATGACTGGCCGCAGCCCGCAGCCCTGTGCACAAGGGTGTGTGTTGGCTGTTGTTCAACGTCCATTGATCGATTACTCACTAGTTTAATTAATATCTTCACGCGTAGAGAGCAATCGTTTTGGAGGATGGCGCCGGGTATATTTAGACGGTAGAGAGGTAAGGGGTGGCTCTTTTAGTTTTTGTTTATTTATTGTTTCTAAGCATCCTACAGAAGGGTAAGAATCTCTTCGCACCTTTCTTATATATTTTTATTTCTCTTCATAATTTTTATATTCTTGTTTCTATTTTGTCTAAATCCAGAAATAAGCAGCTAGCTTGTATGTGACTGCTAGAAGTTGACTAAGCTCGGTATAATAATACAGCGATAAAACTATTATACGGGACTCAACATTCACAGGACAAATAACTCCAAAATGAATACATACACAATAAACCAAACTTATTCAACTTAATTAATTTTTCCACAATAAAACAGAATAGAGATAATAAAACTAACAGAGTTTAACAGACAGATGTAATGAATGTTCAGAGGACTAACAAAGTCGAGAAAATATATAATAAAAGCTGTGTTTTCACAGCGTCGGCGACCACAGTTGCAGTCACTAATTAATTAACGGACTGTGGTTACGACAACCGTAATTAAATGTTTGCACACGGGTTTCTAGGTACCCAGGTACAGGAATCGTAAAAGACGTCTGGTTTTCACTGGATTTTGTGTGAAGTGTCAATAAAACTATAGAAATGGCATCGAATTTGAAATTCGAGCTTTATGTTTTTAAGAACTTTTTTTTTTAATAAGGACTTTTTCTTGAGTAAAGAGTTTTGATATGCAAAAGGTTTTATTTTATAGTAAACGAATTTACTGATGCTTGTTCATGTTTACCTAGCATGTGTGTTACAAGGAATAATGATATTATCGTATGTTCCCTCATGTCGGGTAAATTTTCTTCCAATATGCAACAAATATGTTTTTAATAATGTTATTATTGGGCTGCACTGCAGCCTGCTGGTAACAGGTCCCGTTTAATCATATTAGTTGCTAGTAAAAATGTGAAACAGAATTATTTTATCCTGCGAAAAACCGGTAGAGCTTGGTTGTAAAAATAAAATTATATAGAAGTATCCTTAAGGTTTATTTAAGTTATATTAATTGGTATTTCTTTTTTAAACTCTATAATAACAAATTTCATACAATAGGTACTTAAAACAGTTGCCTCAGATAACATTGACTTGGCAACAAAACACACTTAACACCTAGCCTTAATACCAGAAACCGCCAAAAGTGTTAACCAAATTGGAACGATTACAAACACAAGTGTCACATGCACTGCCGTCTACCTTCCAAACAAATATCTGTGAAACATAAAAATATTTACCAAAGCAGCAATGTAACCTAAACAAAATTTATATGTATCACGTTAGTAAACAAGTCATAATAAAATCCGCTAATCTTTATACACGTAGTCCATCTTTCACGGGTGATCGATGATGACTAGGTGACGAAGTCATTATAGGTGCCAAACAGACAATGTCACTGCCAAGCTCATTGTGAGTGCACCAGGAACATAAGGGCTGCCAATACCATTGTAACTCGTTTCGATCTATTGTTAGTTAGTCGTATAGTATGTAGTGCAGATAAAACTTGTGTGTCAATGTCAATTTCATTGTTGCCGTTTTGATTGTCTGCTGAATACTGATGTGTTAGTCATCTTAAATGTAGTGAGGAGATTAGTTCATTATCATCAGCTCATCTCAGTCCATTGCTGGATATAGGCCTCTCCCGTCGCAGGCCACTGAGTTCAATCCTCAGCTCTCCTCCTCCAATCCCTGGACTCTGCCTCGAGAATACCTAACGCAATACCTACCAATTACTACAGAATAATGTGCTTCAAATGGTTTTTCCCCTTTCATATCACCAGCTTTAAGAATCAGTAGATTTTTCACCTAGTGAAGTTTCATTCTGTGATACATCTGCTCAGAAGACTATATTAAAACTTTGAAGTATGACTCGTGTTCTTTCAAAAGATGCATTACCTAGTTCAGACAGTAGCTGTGATAACACATTACCTAGTTATGTCCGTTGCTAATGGCCAGTCTCAATACTGCATTAGTAGGTGTAGGTAGAATTCACCTGCCCATTATATTTTCCTTTTTATTCTTACCTGTAGAATTTATACTTTTTGAACCAACAAAAACACCTTTTAAATTTCATATCTGACTCATCACGCGTATTTATTAGTATAGCCCGACTAATTTTGGGCCTAATCGTTTCAAACAGATCATAATTAAAGACTTTCCCATTCATTCCGAGACTAGTCTAGCTATCCCAAAAAAATGCATTAGTAAATAGTAATTAAATAAATAATTATGAACCCTCCTTACGAAAGTTATTATAATAATAAAACATCTTCCAAAAATAGGTATCAGGTATTAAATGATGCAACGGTTTACTCACGAGTATTTACGGGGGTGCCCGACTAGTTTCCGATCCAACCGAAGTCCTTAACCACGAGCTGACGCGGAATATTTCTTTACGAAATATTCCGTATTATTGGTCTACCACCAGGTCTTAAAGAAATATTTTTGCGGGTGTGAAAGAGAGATACCGCTTCAAGTGATGTATTGCACTGTCACGCTTCTACAAAAGTTCATCATTACAACATCAAAAAAATGTATTTGCCGATTTATTGTAAAGTATAAACTGCAGACACAAAATGAACGTGTCAGTAATACCTTATAGAATTCGATATTAGATTCGTGACAATGGAAAACAAAATGAAAAAGCATAATCTCGAAGCTTCGGAGAGATTAAAGTTTGCAGACAAAAATAAGTCAGAAAAGCTTTTCAGGTTCTGAACGTTGTGACTTATCGTTGTGAAGTAGTATTTAGTGTTTTTAACGTTATGATATTGTTATTAACTAGGACTTAAAGAAATTAATAATTAAAAATGAAGTGTAGAGTTCACAAAAATCTGAGTGTGTGAGTATGTTCGTATCTATGTGTGCGTGTGTTTGGGTGGACTTTTGGGTAATTGAAATGGTAGTGAAATTGGGTATGGAGATAGCTATCATTTTGAATTAAAATAATGGTTATAACACAGGTTTGTATCCGATTGTTTTTTACAAATTAGATTTAATATGGTTTTGCAAATTAACAGCTATAAACGATAAGCAAGCGGGCGAAGCCGCGAGCAACTGCAACTATTTAAATGTAAAAGTAACATTTTGTTTCCTAAATACTAAATAGTTTCATTTAATTGCCCTCTTTGGTAGAACTTTTTATTTTTTACAATGAAATAATAAATATAGTTTCACCTGCTCCGTGCCATCACCGTGACATTAAGTGGGACTTTTTGGGTTTTGCGAGAGAGATGCCGCTATGTGTCGTATAAAGCCGATACACTTCCAAAAGTGCAACAGCTTTACTTTAACACGAACTATCTGTTAATAAAAAAAACGACTCTCGCAGTAAGGAATTTAATCCTTGTCAGTGTCATTGTTAATCACATGCGCAATGACAGCCAGACTCAGAACAAGTATTCGTGGATCTCACAAATGCTTCTCCTGCGCGGGGACGCGCATAGTGGGTTTAGCGTCGTGACTTCAACCACTCGGCTACCCGTTTAGTACTAACTACCTCTCTTTATTTACTCTAATCTCATCTAACTTCTAATAGAATGTTGTTCTCAATTGCTCTGTATTTTTTATGTTCGATACAAATCAAATCAAATCCTCGGACTGGATGAACCGATTTCGTTGATTAATTTTTAATTTTACTTCGAATACCTTTCATTTGTTTGCATAATTTAATAAATTTTGGCTCAGTAGTTTTTATTTGAAATCAATTGCATTTTTATTTAAATAATATTATTACAGAATATTCATTTGTTGTCCACTACATTGTAATGAGAAACCAAAGTTTCCGCTGCACTATATTTCATATTAATCATTATAATAGGACAATTTCACGAATGACTTCATAATATTAATTAACAAGATCCCAGAATAGTGTGGCACGAAAACACATTCATTAGCGATGTATCGGATAAGTGTTACAAATACATTTACTTTACATTTATTTGTATAAAGGTCATATTTAATTCTAATATTCAAATAAATAATCACTCACCGTGAAAGGGTGCGTGTACTTATGTATGCGCGTGAAGGTGCCAAAGAAGTATTTTGGCATCATGAAAAAAAAAATTAAATTACTTCTTTTCACTGCATATTAAATTAAAATAAAACTATAATAGGACTGGAAACGGTTAGTCAAAACAGTCAATAAATTCAGTTTAAAGAAAAAAAACAGACTTAATGAGCGGTTTAGCGGACGTTCATGCGCAAGAATTGTAAAATTTCATTCTCATCATTTTTTTCAGAACGCGCCTAAAGAAGTATCACTTCAAAAAGTCATAACTGCAGCTTCAAAATATCGGACTCAAGATACATTAAGTATTTGACGTATTAATTTTTTCAATAAACATATAATTAATACTCAATTCCCTTTTTATTAACCCGACACAAGTAACATGATATTTTTATTTAAAGAAAACAAAATCAAATGCGCGCTATTATGTCATAGTCTCTTCGAGCAATAAATTCTGTGAGCGAATTGACATCACTTTCGAACGGTACGTCATTAACACGTGTTCTAATTGGTATTCTCTAGGCCTATAGTCGTTTTTAAATGTGAATATAAATAGATCTGGCGTCCAATGGGTAAGACAATGCAAGGCGCGCTTCGGGCCGGCCCGTGCGCCCGAGTGGCCGACTCCTCTTAGAAACAGCTGTATTATACGTACGGTCGGGAACAGAAGTTGGTCAGCATATTCCGATTTTTAAAGCAAATATATACAATCGGTTTTAATTAGTTGATGTTGTGTTTAGATGATTAAGTAGGCTTAACATCCGGTGCTACAACAAGATCTTTTTTTAATAAAAAAATCGCCCTTCGATAAGAGATTTTGTCCCTGTATCTCGGGAGATTTCACAACAATTCAAGTTACCCATGCACCCAGATAAAAGGAAGGTCATACAAAGTCTTATCCGACGTAGGGATTGAACCCACGACGCGACACGTCGCGTACAGTGGATTGCGCTTGGTATCAACCCCTCGGCTATCCGTGCAGTCCAATTTTTCATAGCCTTTAGAAGACCCTACTTAAGAGCAAAGGTATTTCCTTTTTCTTCCAAAGCTGTAGCGAGTTTTACAATATCAGATGCAGTACCTAACTGAAAAATACTGGTATTTTGTACAAAGGACTTCTGTTGCTGACTGTTCAACTATATTGTATAAGATTGATTCACGGCGAGGACACTCACTCTTGACGGCTATCGGCTATCCGATACACGTATAATTTATTATAGTTTTCAAACGCATTTGATACCGGAAAAGTATGAAATTTGAATTGGACTATTTTTAGTGGCGTTTAATTCATATAGGAATTCATTTGAGTGTTGAATATCAATTAATAATAATTGAGATTATTGTAATAAGATGAAATGAAATAACAGTTAAAAATATAAATATTTTATTTAAATTACACTTATAGTCATAAACGCAAAGAGCGTGTAACTAAGATTTACTAAATTTATCACTTTTGTAAATACCTAATTTATTACACTTTCTTTGAAATATCTATAATATGATTAAATAAACAATTGTTTTCCTTAAAATTATACTTTAAAACTATTAAAACGACTCGACGTAACATGGTTGAATATTAAATGGGATTTTCATTTCTTAATGATAATATTTGGTACGCTGTAAATTTACGATGCGATAAATTACAAATATTTCCGTCGTATCGCAATAAATCAACTAAATAACTACTTTAGACTTTCATATATTATCTCGTTATCATAGTCGATGGAATATTTGGTGTCTTCGCTGTCATTCCACGACAGTATTGATATCTCCGAATGTGTTGAAGTTATCGAGAGATCGTTGTTAAAATGGTGCCTTATACGCCACTCGGCTAGCTGGTCCTCAGTCGGCAGTAAAGCTGATATGTAACTCGGCGCATTGCTCTTCATACTCCTCATTGACCTCCTATTACTGTTTCGAGGGATGAAGTGTGTTGCGGGAATAACGAAAATTTTATCCTCTTTAACAATGGTTTCCGGAACTGGCTTTTTGATCGTCTCTTTCCTTAACGGTACTTTTGGAGGTAAAACTAAAGCATCCACTTTTTTGTGTTTGACAAGTAATATTCTTTTGCTACCTTTTAGTAGGCTCGGGTATTTTAGTATGATTGCGTACACGCAGAGTGCTCCACACACTAAACACACTAGTGCGGTAGAAAGGTAAGCTAACACCTTCAGTTGTTGACCATAATTATGACTTTTCTCATTTGCTTCATGGTAAACGCATTTGTTGTAATTAACTCTGCCTGCGTTTAGCCCTATTGGACAGAATATATAACTAGCTTTTGGATCGGCGTTGTAAATCCTTAACATTTGCGGCACGTGACTCACGCAGTAGATTTCGTTCGGACACGTCGATTGATACCAAACCATTCCGTAGTCCTCAGTATCAACTGTCCCTATTTGAAGCATCGAGTAGTTCGCGGTTTTCATCAAATATGTGAATTTAATCCAAGTGTTATCTACATCAAATGTATCTAGTTCTAGTTCTCTAAAGTAAACAATACTTGCTAAATCATTAAAACGTTTATCTTGGCTGAAGCATTTATTTCCATATATTGGTGAAATCATTTTAATTAGGTTATTGTAGGAAAAATCGGTGCTGTTACCGTTATAGCAAGTTCCGCTGCTAACGTAAACAAAACCATGGCTATCATCCGGTTTTTCTAATTCTAAATTAAATTGCATTGGCGTGTGCTGTACAGCAGGTTTAACCATTTTTGTAGGCTCTGGTTCATTTGCTGCGCAATGTGATTCAAACTGAGAAAAAGTTAGATGCTTGAAATTATCGGGGTTTCCACAATAGGGATCCGTCAACAACACATCTTGTTTTATTAGTTCTCTCAAATTTTCGTCGGAACAATCACAATGCCATAAATTATTCTGCAAATTAATCCTTGGTTTAGGGTTCACCAAGGCAAATAGATTTGTGAATAAATGGTCTGATATTTCAATGAGATAGTTATTGTGCAGATATAAAATTTCAATACTCTTAAGGCTATCAAACGCTCCCGCGCCTATTGCTGATATTTTGCAAGAATTGAGGTACAAGGCTTTACAGTTTTGAAGGCCAGTAAAACTAGATCGTCCGAGGACATCGCCAAAGGAATTAGATGAGAAGTCGACGACTATTAGTGACGAAAATGTCGTCGCTCCTGTTATGCGAGCCGGGTCCCACTGCTCGCAATTTGTAATAGATAGAGTTATTAGCGTGTCATCCACAGCCCTCAAGGGATCTCTTGGTGGGTTAACTAGAATGCAATCTTTCATAATAAATTTAAGTAAACGTGTAAGACCAACAAAACTGTCCGTTGTCCAAGTTCTTATAGCCAGGTTATAGAACGTTATCAGTCGTAACGAAGCAAGATATTGGTTCATGAATGCGTCCGCTGGAATGCGCATTAGGTTCCCATTGTTTATTATCAATTCGTGAATGTTTGACCGTAACGATGGCAAAAATCTTGGCGCTAAACTGTTGTTTACAAACATGGGGTTGTCCAAATGTAAAACGACATGTTTACAATATTTTTGGGCGGCATCCTGAAAAAATAAATAAAGATACTAGTTTCTAACATACTCTCGTAATTCACGTTCTCGCCATTTCTGCATCTCTGTTATTGTGTTTCGTTAATTGAAAATAGTTCCCCAAATCCAATATTACAGAATACAATTATAATTACATATATAAAACAAAATTAGTTGTGATAATTTGTTTGAATTGTCTCCAAATTATATGTCTTTATAATCAAAAATAAAATGAAATTATTCTCACCTCAACAGCTTGGACAATATCATATTCGAAATCCCCGAAGAAGGGTGCTTCTCTACACATTATTTTGCAGCCACTGAGCAAACACCTGGGCGTGTGATGATGTGGTGGATCCCTGATTATGGTCATTCGGAATATTAGTAGGAAACTGGTCACTGTTATGCCTGCGAATATGCACTGTACCACCAAGCGCAACCAGCCATGGCTGCATGATGTGTTTCTGAAGATTAAAGAGAATTGACTATTATTTTTCATAGGAAAAAGATGTACAAAGATAAAGTCGTTTTATATGTCTCATTGTCTACGTTAGCTTATTGTATACCTTATGTATTCCACGTCCTATGATTGATTTAACGATAATTTACTTTAATTATAATATAATTAAAATTATTCTAATTATGATTCAAACTATTAAAACAACGTACCTTACGACTGTTGACAGCCTGTTATTTTTTTCTGAAGATCCTCTTATTAATTGCATTCCTCATGAGAAAATATCACGAAACACATCGAAAGCTCGGCGTGAGTGGCCAATGAGGGGAGGTAATACAATGACTCGTACGCTAATAAACCAGATAAGCCTTACAATGATACTGTATCGCGCCATTAGCGGATCTGATAAACTTTGTAAATACAAGTGATTGAACGAGCTAATTTCACGGACAAGGGCGGTTATTACTTGATGTTACCTGTGATTGATCGAGCTTTAATCGATCAGATTTTTTTTGATACGTGATTTTGGATTTTGGTTTTTTTTTTATGATACGCCCTGTATTTTGGACTCATGATCATCTTACCCTTTGCCCAGTTATGGTGCGGTCGGCTTCCAGTCTAGCCAGATGCAGTGAAATGTTGACTTTCTATCAGAACTTTTGTCAGACTTTCTATCTTTTTTCTGCCCATAACGACTGTTAAAGATGTATAAATAGCAGACACAATTACTAGCCTTTTGAAGTTCTTTGGACTGGATAGCAATTTTTATGGAACCAGGTCCGCCTCATCTTCATTGCTGTTTCATCCAATAGACAAAAAATGACGACAATTTTGTTGGTGTCCGTCGTGTAGTTTTACATAATAATACATCTGTATTTTATCTTTTGCCCCGTAAACATAAATTAATCAAATTATAACGTATTGAAGTTACTCGTGAGATTACTTACTCTTTGAAGCAGTTTACCTACGTAAATGTTTGTTGTTCAAAGCAAGGCAAAAATACTTGCCCATTATTTTTTAATTATCTGATGGACTCATTCGATTATAACTTCTTATATCCAGCCATCACCCCTATTACCTAAAACCAGCCTGATGCAGAGTTATTGAACTTTGAACTGTTGACTTATCGTCGGCAACTTTCATGCTTATCACAATACTTAGGTACACAAACATTCATATTTAATACATGATAAGAGAATACTTTATTAGCTTTCGTTCAGTTTATTTCTGCAAATAATTTCACAATTCCTTTTGGCTATTCCGTTGTTTACTACATCGCCGCTGGCAACATCACGCGCGTGTTGTGTAAATATGTTTTGATATACTAAATTGTTTTTGTAATATTATAGCTGTTATTTTGATATAATTTATGGGCATTTTTGTCATAAGCAATGTTCGTTGTATAATATTTTAGAAAAACTATCGGTCCTGGCTAACTTCGTACCGCCTAACACTTGATGCTAACAGTTTAGACAAAAATACAAAAAAAGGTTCTAATGTCGATTTGGCTCAATAGGAAGGTATTCAGATATCGATCATGTACTGCTTATTCCTGCTCTTTTGGTAATTACTAATACCTTCTACCCTGGTACTGCTGTCCCCTCCATTACAACCTACTCTCCTGGTACCACACTCACGACTCTCGAACTCTCTTTAAAGTATATGAACGCATCCAACTCATACACCGTGCCATTTTAATGAAAAACTAAACTTCTTGCGGTCATAAAAAATAAATACACATAATCTTAGCTAGTGTTCTAAACAAAACAAGGTTCACACAGCAAATTTTCAATTTTAATAAATTCATCGAAATAAGTTGTATTTTCCATGAATTTTTCCACTTTACAATATTCATTTTATGTGACAACAGAGGCAAGGTTTTAAATATGTACATTTCTAATACGATTCCTGACATAAAGATTAGTTATAGAAGGTATTATGAGCGCTTGAGTCAAAATAAAAGGGTTCCGTTTTATCATTTGGGCATGAAACCCTAAAAATATCCATTTAAATAGTATGTGTTGAAGTTCACCATAATTCATTACTATACCGCCTACAACACTCACACACTTTAATATACCTTCATTATTCAAACATGAAACCGTGTCATGTTTGCAAAAACAAAAGAAGTAGTAAAAAAATATTAGCAATACACGCGACTCGTACCGGCTTACATAAAAAGTTCGCCGCGCAATCTTGGTCAACGCAGGTGCAACTAATTCAGGAATTATTTATGAAATAATAATGTTTCCGGGAACAAATATTAAGTGCTTGGAAACTTAGTTCAGTCATGTTTATTTGATTATCTCAATCATTTTTGGTCGACACAATGTATGTTTTTCTTCCGTTTCGCAATTCTGTGTTTTGTGTGTCGGTGTAATTAAAATATGTATAACTAGCTGTTGCCCGCGACTTCGTCCGCGTGGTTAGAAAGGATAAATTATTATTTATATCTGCCTTGGTTTTTCCACATTTTCCATTGTATTTTCGCTCCTATTAGTCGCAGCGTGATGATATAATTATAGCCTTAAACCTTCTTCAATGAATGGTCTATTCAAAACAAAAATATTGTTTCAATTTGAACCAGAAGTTCCTGAGATAAGCGTTCAAACAATCAAAGAAACTCTTTAGCTTTATATATTGGTATATATACCTATGCATTTATTTAGAAGTATACAAGTTTATCATTAGTATAGTACCTACGTCATAATACAAGCTTTGCCTAGTTTGGGACTAGTTTTGGTGGTGTTTTGAAGTTGTAGAATATTATATTATTTTATTTTACACTGTCCATCTTTTTCTAGTATTTTCAAATTTAAAGGAATACCCCTATCATCACATGTTTGTACAAGTTTTGTAACTTAAGTTCTGAGAACTTTTTGTAGAATACACCTGTCCATAGATATGATAAGATCATAATACCTGTACTAGATTAGATAACAAGATTTGTTCGCGTAAAAGCACATGATTTGTGCAATCATACTAGTTATAATTTCAACTGTGTTTTGAAGCGTTTTCTTTTTTATTTTCCTTTCTTTGACTTTGTTTTACGACAAGGCTTCTTACAATCGATTGAGAAAAATGTTCTTGATTCCAGTCACTGCGTTCCGCAAAAATGAACCCAAGAAAGACATAACCTCGAATAATTTTGGTAACAGACAAATTCGAAAACCATTCATAGGGATAAATAATTAAAAATCGTTCCAAAGTCGGAGGATCATGACCTTTAGCAAAGACGATAACGAAGCAAGTAGGTGAGGCTACTGAGTATCTCTTTATTTGTTTTGCATTTTAGTTTAATATATTTTGTTATAATCTCTTCATTAACTATATCTACATAAGCTAGAGCCATATAACCGTAAAAGCTTGCACAAGTACACATGAATTACCAGGCAATCTATTGTGATTTAGATAAAAGATAAGTCTACCCAATTCTATAAAATAAATTGTATGTATGATACAAAATACATTCATAGTTCCGTTTCTTTCAAACCAATCATATTTTAAATACCCATTTTCAACATTGAAATGTCCAACTTCCTGCAATACCTTTAGTCAATATACAAATACAGTGTTGTTGTTTATTTTCATGTCGAGTAGGGATATTTACTATCTTTTAGCTTTATTTATAAGGCTCTTTCATTTAGTATCTTTTATAGGCATAGCAACATCGATCGATCATAAAGTTCAGTCACAAACGCCGTCTACACAAAACGCACACGTTTCCTCTAGTTAGTTTTTGTAGCTGTATTTTCCGAAGCTCGGGAAAAGTGGCCTGTTGTTTTCTATTTGCAGAATACAGTGTAAATAAGGCAACAGTTTGTAAAGTTGAAATATTTATTTTTGAAAAAGAAAAAAACAATTTTATGTACATGATATAAGATATACTTTTCGGTAAAAATTAAATATCTGTAATAATTTATATTAAGCTGCATGTTACTACCTGCTACCACTTCATAAACACAAACGTATGTTTGAATTAGGACCATTAAAACAGATTTAGTCATACAATCACGTTGGAATCGTAAATACATAGCTATTACGGAAATATTCGTTCCCCGCCGTACGCTAATATGCTCGGAGCATTATTCATATGTCATAATTATCGATGATATTTCCCGACTCGGTCGCTTCCAATTCCCGTGTGGATTTAAATGCAGTAACAATGAATACTGATAGGGGATGCTGTATTCGATTTGGCTCTTGTCTCCTTTGCGAAAGGCAGCCTAGAGCGTCACGCCATCCATCGCGTCAGTTTTTATAGTATATTTTTGAATTTCTTTGCAAATCTTACTTATAAAGACCCGCCAAAAACATATTGTATTTCTTCGACATGCTGAGTCGAGTATTTATAATCTTCTGTGTAGATCATATTTAAATGTCATAATAATATAAAATATGTATCGTAAAAAAATACTTATGAAGCGGTGAGGGGAGGGCAATCTGTGCAACTTTTTTGTACAGCATACAAAAAGGTTGCTGCTTAGAGACCAGCATGCAGTGTTATTACAATAAATGTCATTAAATTTTTAGTTTTAAGTAACATCGTGACGCGACGTATGACGTAAGACTGTACGCGGCCTATAACATTTACATTTCCCGTGAGTTTGCTCCGTGCAGAATGCTAAGCTAAAATGTGAGTGTTGTTCGTGCGAAATACATTTTTATTCACAAATATTGTTTTAAACGTTAATCGTACATTTCCCAGAAGATTCCAATGTTTTTGCTCGTTTTTTGTTTTATTGTGTTCTTTATTTGATTGTAAAAAAGTTTGCAGCCAGCTTTGTTAGTTGTAATGAAAATATTTCTTATATTCGTATATTCTCATAGGTAGCAGTTTTTTTTAACTTAAACAGAAAGTTTTCTTGCACTGCTATATTATGTTGTTCAATTGCTATTAATGTTTTAGGACAACTTAATTTTGTAAAGAACAAGCCTCTAAAAATAAAGATCGTCGAGATCAGAGCAGAAATGTTTGATTGTAGAGCATAAATGTAAATAATCTTATAAAAAAACTTGTCAATACAAAATTATCATTCAAAGCTTGATCTCCACAAACAAAGCTACATTAAATTACATTAATTAGAAACTATTCATCATTAAGAAAAGGGCTTCCAAGATGTCAAAGTTTAATTAAGCAGCTGTCAGTTCATATTAATTGGTCGACCATTGCCCAGTGGCCGGCAACTGTAACTTTGTGCCAAACACGGGGAGATCAAAACTTAGTGAAGTTTCTCTTTGTGTCGGCGTTAATGGAGCTATCGCGTTTGTTATTGTGGCTATGTGTTGTGGGAACTAGGTATTAGGAGGCTTACAAAGGTGCTGGTTCTCTAGGTACTTAGTTACCGCTACATAGGGTAGAAATACATACTAATTTTGTCAAGTTTAGAACAATAGAACTCATACGCATTTCAGACTTGTTAAAAGAGTAAATGTTACATAGGCTATCCTTGTATGGAAATCAGTGTACCATGTAAACCATAACACCATGTTGCAAGGAACAGCGAAGTGTATAGCAAACTATAATTACTAAATGATTAGTTAAAACAGATGCTTAATTTCTTAGATGCTTGATTTTAAATATCAGCTAAATTGCAAAACGTTTTACAAAATAATTAAATCTTCATAATACTTAAATAAACTGTACAATTAGTGACCTTTGTACTTGTCAACTTAATCTACTGATCTGTCCAATTTAAGAGAGAAAAGAAACTGATCTTTTTCCGAAAGAAACTAAATAGCCGCGAGAATCGAACCACTTTCATCGGTAATTGAGGAAGGCAGGGGAACGACATTAATTATATAATTACTAAGACATTAAGACGTTAAACCTTTTTAAAGGCAGATAATTGTATCTAATGATTATAAATAGACAAAAAATACAACAATTAAAGTACCGTGGAAACAAGATGAGATTGTTATTTCAAATACACGATTTTTCAATTATCAATACACATAAGTTTTTCCAATACTTTAAATGAATATAACGTATTTATCGGACGGATCCGGTATTTAATTTTCATTTCTTGACAATGCTAAGGCTTTTCAAAGAACGACTTAGCATATAATTGAAATATTCTATGTATTCGCAATATAAAATACTAGTTAACAATTTCATACAGCAAATTGTTACTGAGAACTATTTACTGAAAAATCAATATGTTTGCGTAAGAAAGTCCCCAAAAAAAGTATTTAGAGAAGGTTGTAGGTATGTATTATCTACTGAATGTCGATCAATCAATATTGTAGTAGAAACTACAGTTTAAAGAAATTTAATTTCTATAATTGGTAAGGACTGACCATCATCGCTTAATCGATTTTTTTTGTTGTTAACCCTACATAGGCCGCGTAAGCAACAATAGAATATTAAATTGATTTTTTTTTTTCAATGGTTTTCATTACATCTGACCACTTTCATCATGTAACATCATCCTAGTCTTTTCCCAAGAATGTTAGGGTTGGCTTCAGTCTTACCAGTACCTTCTAAAACATTTGGTAGGAGTGCCGGCTACCTGGGCAACACGATGCCTCTTGGTGAGACGGGATGTCAGACTACCCAGCTTCTAACTATCCTTAACGTCTGTCAAAGATTCATATAACAGCAGCTGGGACACACAATTGTCGTGCCTTCTTCTATTCATACATACAAGCCTGAAAAGTCTCAAACAAAACGCGAGCGCATCAACTTAATTAAACACGTCAAAAAGCCGCGACAGTATTTTGAAATATTAACAGACCTTATCAAGTCTTACGACGTTAAATCAGTGTCGCGCTCTCGAGAAACTCGAACAAAAACCTTGAATTAATGTTATGAAGGAAAAATAATGTTTATATCACACCAAGAATGAATGAAGAAAACATTAGTTAGGTCGAAATGCCATTTTAAGATAATGGTCTTATCTTTGCTGGCAGTTTATTTATTGTTGACTATAAAACAAGCAATTTTATTTTCTTCGTGTTTTTAGTTTTTATTCGGTCCTCTTTTATAAACTAAAGATTTTCGCTTAATAATGATTGAGTACCTACGTATCCTTACATCAAACGGCGTCAATAACTTTTGAAATCTATTTTCATTTTTAAAGAATATCTCATATCCACATAGACCAACCCAAAAAAATCCCTTACACTCATTATTTAGCTAACCAAAACTCTCAGGATAACTAAACAGACCTACATAAAAAATACAAACGTTTAATCACTAAACTAAGTTTGTATTTGACATGGAATGAAAATCGATCGTCCTATAATTTAATTTTGATGAACTTGTGCTGTCCAATTAACTCCAATTGTTATTCCAGTCTGGTCAAAATATTTTTCACTAGAGGAACTACCAAAACAAATTATTAGCGTCCGTTTGGAAAACATACTCAACCGCTTTTTGTTTACAATAGAACATCGGCTCTTTAATAGGATCTACAAAAGGGGTATTTTGCATAAAGGTATAGGCACTATATTTAAACTGCCTAGATCGAGTATTTAGACTATAATTGTATGAACTATGCGTTCCAAATGAGAAGATAACGCAATCGCGACAACTACATCAAAATTGTGCAGCTAACAACACAATAGCCATGTCGGATAACTTCACGTTTATGGTGTCAACGACTAATTTTAGTAATTTAATAAAAGTGTTCAAATTAAAATGACATTCAGCGAATTGATGATTTAAAAAGGCTTCAGTTAGGTGTTTTAGTACAATCTATGCTTGTAAACTGTTTGGGTTCAAAACTCATCCGTACAAAAGAAAAATAACGACTGAATAGTCAAATAAGACTAAAAGAAAAAACAATTAAAATCCAACTATTTTCGGGCGCGTTAACGCGGGAATTAATTGCTAAAGTCAATTTCTACGGGCAGTGCGAGTTGTGGGCGCAAAACAAAATTCCGCCATAAAACTCCAGTTAGTTATTCGTGAAAATGTTGGCAACACCAGCCGGGCGTCAGGGCTGTGATTGCAATATTCCCTCCGCTCTTGATGAAAAATATGTTCCTGGTTACTATTTTTTGTTATATTCTTTTTTCAATTGCCCCGCTTGTTGCGACTAGGTCGTATTTTACGTTGCAAGTTACGTCGGGTTTACGTGAGGCGATAAATTATAATGCAGTCGGAAATCAGTTCGGATTCAGTCTGATATTAATCCGGAAAGTATTAGTATTGTGTGTTTTGGTAAGTTGACTAAACAGTAACAATAATTGGTCGTATTGTTGTTATTCAGAGATGCAATAAAGTTTAACATATAATTATGTGATATGGTAGATAGTGTAGGTAACGTTTTTTTCAAGTAGATGTCTTAAAACAAAGTTTTTTTTTAAAAAGCTCAACAACACTAGATATATAAAACAGCAAAGTGCAACTCGGCCTCGCGAAACTGATTATTTTGCGTAACCAAAATATTCAATTTAATAAAAACGATACGTTGCTTTACCTGTTAGCCTCACCTGTGAAAATGTTAACAAAGTAGCTATTAACTATCACGGTTCATGTGATAAAACTTCGGAAATAGACGAAAGAACAGACGGTATCTATGAAATTTTCTTTTATCCTATAAAAATGCTCTTTTCTCCCCACAGAAATGACAATCAGATAAGGCCGGGCTCTCTATAAGAAACACAGTAATATTCACAGCAGCCGCGTCCCGCCCAGCCACTGTCGGGCCACAAGGAAATGCGATAAATCAAGTGTCACCGAGAGATATTGCTTGCTTGCTTTACATTAGTTTATGACCCTTTATGCACAGCAGCAATGTATTGCAACCTATTGGAAACTGTCTACAGCTAGGTAGATAACCGGTTGGAATAACAGACAGCTTGTTAGTTTGTAGATGTGGTAGCAATTACGATGTTAGGTGCAGTTCCTGTACGTATTGTGTTATAACTCATAATATGTAGCTATATATGTACGTATTGCTAATGTATTTCTAATATTGTTCTGAATTTAATTTTATTGCTTGTCTGTTACAATTTAACCTCACTAATTAATCGCGATCAAAGACTCCAGATCTCCGAAAGTCAGACTTCACGATTCACAATTATTAAAAGGTGTTATCTTTTAAGTACAAAGGCTTTATAGAGACGGGCTTAAAACCAAGGACTTTCAGATGTATTGCCTTCATTTAAAATGGATTCGGGTGTTCGCATCTCCCATAAAATCAAATGAAACGACGTAGTGTAGACGAATGTACGGTGATGCGGTGCAGCCTCAGGCAAGCCCGTCCATTTTCCTGCAATATGACGATCATAACGTGCCACTACTGATACGAAACACTACGAAATGTGTATTTTTGGATATCATAGAGTTTGATGCGATTTGATCAAGAAAGTAAGTCATTTCCAAAGAGCAAATGAGCAATTGAATTAGTTTTCAAATCGCGCCATGTTTTTTTTATTTCTTTATGTAGTTGCTTCTTCCCTGAGTTTTTATTTGCACTATGTTCTAGGTCCTTCTGTTTCAGAGTTTGTTCAAAATTCCTGTTCGATTGGATAACTGAAATAAAAAACTAATCAAATTTACTTAATCTTTTTATTTTAATTTAAACTGAACGGACAATCAAAGTTTAGACACTGTTAGTTGATAACCTAAATAAGCGGCATAAGGTAGTTTTTTACAATTTCGGTCAATAGCGGTCCGCGCCGCTGGCAACCGTTAGTTAATTATAAAATCATAAAAATACTATTTTAAATTTTTGCCAGACTGCCTCGTAAAAAACATTTATCTGTTTTCACCCCAAAAATGTGAAATATCGTGGAGTCCCGCGCCACGAGCGTCGAGCTAGTTTAATTATATTTTGTGTTATCATTACTTTTATTTAAATGCCGGGCTTAATTGCTGGAAAGTCATAAAACTTCAAATATTTTTATTATAAATGTAATTTAAAAACCTAAAATATACTACAACATTCAAACTTTTCGTTTTTATGTTGCTGAAATGAGTAATAAAATGTTATAGGTATATATGTGTTATGCCCCTATGTTATATGCCCCTTTTTTTTACTGTTCATGTATATGAGTGTATGCCTGTATTGGCCGTCTACAGAGTATTTACCTAGGTTACAACAAAACATATTTATAGTATTTTAGCATTTTTATCAATTACTGATTTTCAAAGACCAGATGCTAAATACATATTCAAAATGACTATCGGCAAAGCCTCTGGTATTTTTGAAGTTCAAACTTCAAATATTTATTGCGATCATGAGTAGATATAGATGTTATAAAAGTTAAAGGTACATACATGATACCCTTTTAGGCTATTAGGGTGTAAGTTGAGAAAGCGAAACAGCGGTCTACATTGTAGCACGGCGCCTCCCTGACTCACCTCCAATAACATTTCTTCAGTACGTTAGGCCCCTTGTTCTGTTGTTTCATTTTAAGCAAACTTCCATGTGTTAAACTTTGAAATTACAGAAAGGAGGTCGGTAACACTTTGGTAGATACTTATTATCATTACAACTTCAGACTTGATTACTCTTGAGGATCCTGGCGCGATACTTGCGCTGTCAGAATTTACTTATCGAACGTAGATTGTTGCCTTTATTTTCATCGGGTGTTTATGTAATAGGGATGACTGGGTATAAAAAGAAAAAATCTCATTAGTCCCTCAGTTAGATAATTGAAAAGTATTAGACACGTATTTTTCCTTTTTCAGAAAAACTAGAATTGACAAAGATAGTTAATCTTTGTCAATTCTAGTTTTAAAGTTTAGGAGAAGGGGCTTGTGACGTAACGATATGGTAAAATTTATACACAATCGTGACGTCACGCGTAAGTTTCATTCACTGTAATTTGGTCAATTTATGTTTGCGGGACAAATTAATAAATACGTATCGTACGTACGTAAAAAATATTTTACAAAAAACTACAAGACGGACACTGCAAAAAAAAATTGTCGTCATCCCTATTGCGGGTTTTATTCTGGTTTTAAACAATTGATTTTTCGTAATACATCGTGTTGTTTTTTAGCTTATCTGTGTCGCAAGCCGGCCTTTACCTTAAATTGAAATACGAATGTGAGTTTTTTCTAACTGTTGCCTTAATGTTAGCCGTGTGAGTTTCCTACAGACAGCTAAAATTAAAAAGTAAAAAAGAAAATAGCTTTCTTTGTTCGACTATCTTCACAGGCACGTATCTTCTGTTAAAATAAAATCAAGATGTCATTTTAGATCTTAGAGTCCGAAACTGGGGCTAAACAGTTGCTACTATGATATTCTATATCATGACATAGCATAGACTGCGGTTAGTAAAGTACCTACAATTTACGCAAAACATTAGATTAAAGACTTTTAAAATAATATGGAATTTAAGGCTTTAAGATCTGTATTGTGGTAGAAATTACAACTCTTTAAAAAACGTTTAAAAGTTAAAGTTTTATAAGCAAGGGCTCGAATAACGGCGACACAGCACGGTAACGTGGCCATAAATTAAAATATTATTTACACTTTACATACTTTAATTACCCGTCTTAGTAAAGTAATATTTTATTTTGGTATTTTTTCTTTTTAAAATAAAGTAGTGTTCTTACTAACTAGGTAGGTTTATAATTCATTCACGTTTGTGTTGTTTTCATTATATTACATTAAAGTTCTAAAATTATTCGGTCTATCCGTCTGTGAAAAGGCTATATGTATGTCGTAATAGCTAGTGATAGCTAGGGATCAGAAATTATCACAAATAATTTATCTGTTGGAGCCAAAACAGAAACTAATAAAAAAAAACTCTAGATTAAGCACCTAACAAAACGTTAAATTGATCACCGGCCATTTTGTTTTTAAAATGCTTTTCTTTATACGAAACAATATTTGCACCGCACCCGAACGTCGCGAATCCTACTTGCTTTTTGACAGATGTTTTAATTTCAGCTACTAAGTACCTATTTAACATCAATTTACTTGGTGTAATAGCGCAATTTACTCGTGTCGCTGTGTCTCTTAATCGAACAAACAATAACCAAAATATCTATGTATTTTAGTTTCACTCAGTACAGTACCTAAGGAAAATATCTACATGTACCTACGCTATGGAAATCGACCGTATATCATAAGGTGATTCCTTATAGCCTTCACTAAGAGTGTCATTTTTAAACTTAACTTTGCCATTGTGGGAGACAAAGAGAGCACTCTACACCACGCGCATCTGCCTCTCGCTCGGACTATAGTACACATGCTTCAAAACGCTCGTAGTAAACGCTCCGATCGTATAGAATGTTCAGTTTATTATGATAATATTTTCAAACCACCGTGCACTAATGGGCTATCGACCCGGCTAATGCTTGCGGCTAACGTAGATTAATATTTAAACTTAATAATATATCGAACATTAGGAAGCACTCGACTTGATAAGAGGGAAACAAGCTGGAAAACTAATCTGTTACGACCTAGTTTCACGCTAAGTTTTTGATCAATTTTATAGTACTTTTTGTCTCTTGTTTGCTAAGGTATTTTCGGATTGCTTTTAAGAGTATTAGACTGCAATCTATTCTTGTTCTTCAAAAATTGATAGTTTGATCTAAATTCAAGCTTTTTGTGTAGGCATTTGTTTTAAAATGTAGACATAATTACAATTGTTTTTGTATAAATCGCAAGAATCTAAACATAACAGCTCAACGAAAATGTTTCTGGTAAAGTTTTTGTCCAACATCAAAACGTTAAAAACATAAGAAAGATCCTCCCTCAGGAGTTGAGTAAAATGATTCAATTTAATTGAACAAACTTCTCCGAATCATTGGATTACGGTTTATTTTACTTCGTTCGAATTTTCAAAGGTATTCAATTAAATTGTCCGGAGTGATGTTGCGACGGCAATTTTATTTTCGCTCTTGTTTAAAACTTTTGTGGATGACGGTATTTATATAAAGGTGATGTTGGTTTTTAAGTTTATTTGACTGTTTTTCAAAGCTAGAGCTATACACCGTGATTTTTTAGTCGTCTTACAAAAGCAGCCCAGTTCATGTATCCAATGACTAGAACACGTTCATGATAAAAAAATAGGTATTTATGAGATTTGAATAAATTTAAAATGAAATTTTTATTCAATATTATTATGCCATTCGTAGTATTTTAGAAACACAGCTCTGTTGCGAGCGCGGTCCGAGCCTTGTAACAACGGTGAGGGGCGCGGGCGGCTGCGTTTTTATCATTTCTAAGAGTATATTTCAGATTTCTCATGTTTAATTTTATTCGTATCTACTTATTATCTTAGTTGATGATAGGAAAAAAAAATCGCGCCTAGGGGTATTTTACGTCGGATACATGAACTGAGCTGCTTTTGCATGACGACAAAAAAACACCGTGTATACTTACTGACCAATCAAAATAAAATTAGTTGTTGAAATTATGACAAAACCAATCACATAGAGTAGTTATGTAAACAAGTCAAAATTAAGACAATTTAGTGAAATTCAATATTTAGTCTATTCGAAATGTACCTACACTTTTAAGGGTTTAATAAAAAGTCAAACAATCATAGTTAAATTTTTATTTAAACCGAAATCAAATAAATACACCTTTACAGCAAATTTTCAATATTAGATTTAAATTACCTACATTTATATTAATTTTAAATAATAAATGTGACTGCAAACTTACATACTGGAACAGGTATAACGGGAACAACAAGATATCAACGAATACTATTATTTTAATTGAATAAATGCTGATAATAGGAAATAATACTAACTGATATTTATACTAGCTGATATATCTTAAATACTAGGTACACATTACAAGCGATCATTCGTACAACAGTGGAATAACAATGAATATATGTTTATATAAACAACACACATATGTAACAGTGAATATAAAATTACATTATGACTTAATACTAGTTTTGATATGCAAGGTTTGTGGTGCCCATTTGATTACATTGCTCCCACTTTCACGATATGTTTTATGCTGGTTCTTTATTTTTAAATCCAATAAATATTGGCGTGTATATGAAGATAGATATATCGAATACATTTTAATTTAGAACGAGTACAGAGTAACGAGTAACTTATATCGATCTACTTAGTAAAACCTCTTTCGGTTTAGACCTCGTTTTAGCTTTGACTTGTCAACTGGTGTTTTAGGTGATTCAAATATAAGTTACTCTAAATTTTCCTTTTACAAGATCAAAGTTACATAGATCAATGGCTTTGTTATGGACTTTTATAACAGTACTACTGCAGCTCTTAAAAAGAGACGGCGTAATACGCTTTCTGCAGCAGTTTTTCGCTTCGCTCACTTTTTTGTAATTAGTCAGCCAAGACCAATATTATATTTGTTATAGATGTTATATAACACTTGAGAAATATGACAAGAAATACAAATAACTATAATATACGAGATATAATAGTATAATATTAATTAAATGCCTAACCTTTGAGATACTATTCATACGTCATTCACGTAGGTGTTGACACGAAGGTTGGATTGCATGTAAATGAGTCAATTGTACATACAGATCTATCATTATCTCGTGATTGGTATTGTAGATAGATCATTAATTAATTACCGTCAATTTGGATACATCCATACTAATATAAACTAGCTGAGCGTCACGGTTTCACCCGTATTCTTTTCAATGCTGTTGGTTGTTGAAGCGGTACCATGTATATAGTTTATAAACTCTTTAAATTGGTGGTCGGATGAAGTTTTTACAACAAAAACTTTTTCAGTTTGAACTGTTTCTCTCTTTTGATATTATCACGCTTAGCTAAACCATATCTTTACCTTGATAATTTTAGTATTGTTGAGACAGCAGCGGTAAATCACTGTAAAAAAGCTTAGATCCCAAGATGAAACAATCTACTTATATCTCTGCGGGTAGTAGACGAACGTTCATTAATAACATCTCAAAAGTTAGACTCAATACTTAACCTTAACTTGCGTCGGATTTCATAAAAAGCTTTAAAATACAATTACAATAATCATGAACATCAGAATACAGTGCAACACGACACATAACATCGAAAACTTTGAACTTGAGACAAATATGAAAGATAGAGACGGTTCATGAAATATCTTTAAACATCGATCAGGTTATACGACTCCGAATATAGCCTTAATTTTACCAATAAGTGCAATATTTTGTATATAATGTGCAACAACCACTAATTATGTGTATGATAAACATTCAAGCTTTAACATCGATTACATAAGTATATAGGGTGTATAATATATACTACGTATAGGGTGTGTAAAATGTGTCAACATGTATTGAATAGAATCAGTATTCAATCTCGCGTCTCACATTATTAACACATTTTTTTTAATAAATAACTTGTGGAATGTTTTTTGGTTATTAGCAATTGTAATTGGGTAAAATAAAGATGCTTGGTCTTAAATAGGTAAAGGGAGTGAATTTTTCGAATATTTGTCGAATGTGCCGATCAACGTGATCAAAATAAGTATGGAAAGTTCCAGTTTTTTATATAGGTATTCTCTGTTCGCCCAATTTTTTTTTCCGACCACGTTTCTGTATCAACTTGTAGAGACAGCGCGAATCCTGGATTTAATTGTGATATTTTCCAGCCGATTAATAATTTAAGTTTCATTTATATAATTTGACGATTTTAAATTGTAATTATTAAAAAGTATTGCTTTAATGTCATTCCAAATGGCTGTATGCACAGCGGCTCAAAACAGTTCCAAACACTAGTCGACCAAACTTCTTACCTTTTTCCCAAAATTACGAAATTCGAAGGACACTTTTAGTGTAAATGTGTCAGCACTAAAGTGCGTGAGTATATAATGTATTAAAAAACCTCCCAGTTTCGTAGTTTCGTAGAGAAACCCGTCTAATACTCAATCCATGTCCAAAAATCCAAGGTTCGATTTACTTATCCAAATATATTCAATTTAAGTATTGTATATCATAAATATTCTTATCATTAATAATTCAGACTAAAGGATATGTTTTAGGTTACATGTTTATCACTTGATAATGATTTTATGTTAATCACAGGGCTCCGAACATTTTTCTCTTTTATAAAGGCTGGGACCAATAAGGTTCATAATGATTTTTGATGTCTTTAGATTAAGGTCGCCAACATAACAAAGGAAATATGTTCAAAGTCACATTTATTACTTCTCTACTTACTAACAATAAACTATAAACATACATCGAGTATTAAATGAACTTAAAATAATTTAAAGCTACGAGGATAAAACAATATGTTATAAAGCTTCCCAAACTTTACTTAAAAACCTAAATATCCAATTAAACCCTTATTAATAAAAAATAATCCCGGACTAATAATAAAATAATTTATCCGCCGAGAACTACAAATAAACAAAACACCCAAAAATAATAACCACTGAAATTACTGAATTTCATCTAACACTTAGTTTACTATTAATTACTAACTCTACATCAAATAGAACATTTATTTTATGGGCTATGTAATATAATAATCAAGATAACATATTCGTATCCATTTCGAAGCTAAATGCTTGAAAATAAATATCAGCGTAAGTATTATATTCAACTGGGTAACATTCACTTGCTATATAAGAGAAGTATAAATATATAGTACGAGGTAATACCTGAACCCCAGCCCCTCTTACATGTAGGTACCATAGAATAATATCGTAATAGTCAACATTGTAAATACGTAAAAGCTTACTAATAGGTTTTACATCGTAAGGGGTAAACGATAAAAAATATTAGAAATTCTCATTCAAATTCATGGGAAGTGTAAATTTTTCAAATTAAAATGTTCATTGCTAAAGATTGTGTAAAATACCTAGCTCATCGTGAAATCACATTTTTTACATATTTACTTAAGTTTCTTTCATGCTAAGGGCATGCTACGATCATTAAGACAGTGAAGCAGATATCTCCAGCCTGGCCTTTCCCCAACTATGTTAGGTTTGGCGTAAAGTCTAACTAGATCCAGCTGGATATCAGAAGTTGAACGGAGTACCAGAAAAGTGACCTCCGCAACCAAACCACTGGGTCCTGGTCTCCTGAAGTTAGACCGGCTGGCAGGCTATACTAACGACTGTCGTACAATTGTATTTGAAACGGCTTAACGTGCTCTCCGGGGCACGGAGGGGGACTCGATGCGTAAAGAATGGTCACCCATCCAAGGCCTGACCTCTGAAATCGATCGATTCGCATGGTAACCGACTAGCTAGCTCAGCTCGAGTCCCTCAAATACACACCTTCAGTGATACCTACTAATGCTAGAATGCCTGGTGTTAGAACGTGTAGTTACCTACATTTTGGAACATTACTATTTAGTAAGGCATACCGTTAGAAGATTTTCTACTTGTAAAAATACTGTACCACTAACTTACCGCTCTTGAAAAACGACCATCTTCACTTACCAAGCTACCGCTCCGTATATCTACATAATTTTGTTTATCAGCCCAAAATTGATATGTATCGTAGTTTATTGCACAAATTCATCACTTTACAAAGTTTTCAACGAAAAATACAAACGTTGCGAATTGTACGCTTCGCGCCATCCGGCCACAGTTGGCGCGAGGTTAACCTTTCGCAAGAAATTAAATTAGGATTAACTAATGAAACATTATGTTACGACTATTCTAGAGCCATCTGGCGGCGACCACGAGGAGGGCGTTGGCCGCGAAGCTGATGGCGGGGCAGGAGGGGGGCGCCGCCGAGGTGCGCCCGTACGCCGGTTTTCGTTTACAGTTCATCTTCTCGAGAGGCATCTTAGCGACGCTGTATTCCCGGTGCTCGTTGACCATGGTGCAAACAGTGCGCTTCTTCTGCATCATCTCATCGTCTCTGTCTCGCAAGCCTGCCAGCCAGGCCTCATACCATGCCAGCTCACAGTCACATATCAGCGGGTTATCTACGACAAAATTTAATTCTAAAACTTGTTACATTAAGGGTACGAAAAGTTTTGCAATCCTTTCATCAGAGCTTCAATGATATCATGAAATCCTTCAATTCGCTTTCACTGTATCATCACATAAAACGGTCAAAATTTTCAAAAGTACCTAAGCCGACAATAGCCCTAAAATCTATGAGTTGAAAGAACATCTTACCCATAATATCAACAACTCGGAGTGTATCCAAAATCGGTTCCATTATCTCTTCAGGGATGTGCTGCAGCTTATTGTTCTGAAGATTGAGAGTCTCCAAGGAGTTCAGATTATCGAAGCCCATTGTCGGCAGTTGGTGGATCCTGTTTCAACAAAGTTGATAAGTTTAACCTACTTATCGTTTAAACTTGTTGAGAACGAAGTGTAAGCGGTTGGATATAACATTAAGGCTATCGTGGATTTCGCGTGAACTATGATCCTATATTTTCCAGTAATATGAGATTATAGAGCAAAATAAGTACATACATCGTATATAGATTGTAAATGGATTTAGATAAAAAAGCCAAACAATTTTATGGTCCATTAGTTCTCTAAAAGTTAATCAAAATCTATGAGCAGGATTAAGCCTCACCCAAATGAAATCACAGGCGAAAATTAATTTTTCCAAATCTCACGAGCAATAAATTTAAGGGACAAAACCAGACCCGCAAAAGCAACAGGAAAAGAGAAAAATATTAATCCTTCACCTCTGTAAAAGGTATAAGGATGTAGATGTAATATACGTTATTTACGGCGAAGACTTTAGTATTTAATCAGTACGACGTAAAAACGGCCATTACGTGAAATATTTACTCTTGCTGCTTCATGTTTTTTTATTTCCTGTACGCTTTTGGGATTTGAAACGAACGAATGGGGCTATATACGACTTTTACTTGCCAACATTAACTTGGTATTATTTTTTAAATCGTTTTTTGCTTTGGGATTTTTAGAGAAGGTAGTCTAACTTTAGATTTATTAACTTACATATTTTTTTGCATGTTCAGGAACGTGATGGAGTCTCCATAGCCAGTGAATGCGTCTTCGCTGATATAGGTTATGTTGTTGGATCTTAGGTCCAAGTGACGCAAACGATGCAATGGACGAAGAGCTTCCGATGGTATCTCGTGCAGACGGTTGTCTCCAAGGCGGAGGTATTGCAGGTTTTCTGGAAAAGAAGAGGTTACTAAGTAACCGAAGTAACTGGAGACATTGGTGTTAGTTCTCTTAATGTGGCAGTCTTACCTTCAAGTCCAGCAAAGGCTTTTTCATCAATCCTTTGGATTAGATTTCCTTCCAGCTCCAATGAGTTCAAGAAAGTCAGATGCGAGAATACCTGAGCGGGTACTTCGCGGAGCTGGTTGTGAGCCAAACCTAGAGAATCTAGGCTCCGTAGACCTGAAAAGTTAATATCGTTAGATGCCGGTTTCAATTCAACTCCATGAATGGGAGTACTGTTAAACGTAAAGCCTCCCCTATTTGAGGGAAACCAACCATAATCAAATGTGAGTAATATTGTCCAACCCTTGGTGTAATCCCTTAGATGTCTTTTACGACACCCGTGGGTAGAGACGGTTCGGTAACATCCGTAAAAAACAAACTTTATATGAAAATATACTTAGACAAAGCAAGGTTACAAGAATAAGAATTATATTACCTGCAAAGTCGCCTTCCGAAATAGATGCGATACGATTCTCCTGCATTTCTAGCTTTTTCAAATTCTCGAGTAAAGCCAGAGCTTTTTGCGGCACTGCTGTCAAGTCGTTACCGCCAAGATTCAGCCGTTTTAGTTTTCTAAAAGCAAAGGAACGTTATATCCACCTTCTTTTGTTATTTTAGTACATGAACGTGATTGCAATACTGTTAAAATGAAATATTTCATTACTCTTAAATTTAAAACAGAACGGGTTTTAAATCCCAGTATCTAAAATGAACTAAAAATATCGGCTGATGTTTCAGATTTATCATTTCAATTTTTTAACATACATGAATAAGTTCCGTTAAAAATAAAATTTGCCGATGCTTCGGAAAATTGAAATCCTGCCCCGGGACCGGAACAATTCAATTTATTCATCAATATCCTAAACAATTTGCAAATAGTTCAACAGATATCTATATATGTTCATGTATTTTTATTTACCAACGATGGACTATAAACATTTGTTTAGCATGCACCTGTGAATATTCAATTTTGACGCACATTGATAATAATATTATACTCAATACAATATTTTCATTGCATTCCCCACGTATTTTTAGGTGGAAAATCTTATAATTTGGGCACTATGTGTAAGTCGGGCACAGCAAATGAGCAAGCTTATGAGACTACTAATATTTAATATAAAATAGTTGTAGTCAGATAGACTTTTCAACTCTCAAGTTCAGACATACAATAAATATCGTATTTTGTTATAAGTTACGTAATCAAGACCTTTTCACTCATAAGAGCTACTTTATGTAAGAAAATCTCTCTCTAGCTAAAACATCTAACATTACCTCGTAGATATTCAACTTACTTCTCTAGTCCCTTGAAAGCCTCTCCGTCGACAACAGATATCCTGTTCTCGTACAACGTAAGTATCTCAAGCGTGTCAAGACCCATGAATGCCCTGTTGTGTACCGCTGTCACCTAGGAAAATGTATCTTTTAGATCTTTATTCAGTAAAACGATTTTTCTCTATACTTTTTTGAGATTTCTCCTAACCTCTAAAATGTTACTAAATAGTAATACCTTTTGGAAATAGGTACATCTGATACTTTCATAGAAATTATTCAGAAGTCGATTTTCCTGTATGTTTTAATCGCATTAAGTACGGTCGTCTACAAGCACTACCATAATTGCAATATACGCCATGTTTTCTTTTATTCTGATATGTTCGAAGTCTTTGTAAATATCGATTGTTTACATAGAGTGTTTTGTTTATTTCTTTTTTCAACATGTATATTACTATATATATTACTTAGTGCGTACTACTCAGACAGTTTGAAATTTTTAAAAGAAATTTACTTTGGACCTTTTTTTCTTTGCCTTAATTCATTATTTCGATATGAAATTTACTTATATTCTGTATGTTGCTGTCGATCGTAGTATACCTATCTATCTACATATCGCTACCTATCTAGCTAAGTAGTAGTATCGGGTTGCTATCTGTGTACGTAGGTATATATTGGCAAGTCTCAGTACTTACCTTATTATGGTTCATGTTCAGGATGAGCAGGTGATTGAGATGCGTAAAGGACGAGGTCGGTATCGTCGCCAGGCTGTTTTGTGACACGTCCAGCTGTGTCAGCTTGTTACCTGAAATTATAGTTTGTTAGTACGTTGATATCGATGAAAGAAGGTTAGGCATTTTTTAGTGTAATGATATCCATCGTTGAAAATGTACTATTTGTTTTTAGACTCGGAGTTTTAGACACGGATAGCTGAGTGGTTTAGGTTACCATGCCAAACCCACTGTGCGCGTCGTGTCGCGGGTTTGATCCCCGTGTGTCATAAGCCGTGATCCATGAATGCTTGTTCTGATTCTGGGTTTCATTGTGCATGTGATTTGTCCGTATGTAGACCCCCCGCGACACAAGGCTTAAATCTCTTACTGCGGCAGTCGGTTTAGAAAAAAGACAAGCAATTTGTTTTGATTTTTGCTACGGCTGGATGACTATCACTGTCATAATCGTAGAAGAAAGTCACCGCAAGTCATGTAGAGCATCTCTCTTCGACAACCGCATCAGTATCCATTCTAGTTAGTCTACTATTCCTACTTACCAATTGAGCTTAGTGACGAGTCTTCTATAACAGCCAAGCTGCTGTTATGTACAGTCAGGTGGCGGATGTCTAGCCCCAGGAATATGTATGACGGTAGCTTGGCCAGGTTGTTGTGGCGGAGCTTCAAGTAGAAGATTATCATCGGCTTCGAGCGGAGTGTGTTCATCGCCTGGAGACAATTGTATTTTTAGCCATGGGGATCTAAATACCGGAAAAAAGCTTAGAGGTAAGTAAAAAATATAATATCTTACTTTTATTCGGTACTTTCGTCCTCTATAGCTATAGATTTTGGAAAAACTGTGTACGGCAATGTCATAATTGAAGTCAGTAATGAGAACGGCTAATTACATTGTCGTAAATAAAAGTACAAACATATGAAGTAAAAGAAATGAAGAAGCCGAAGCCATAATTTACCCAGTTCTACACGTTGAAATAAAACGAATCCATTCTGATACACGACGATCAAGGATCGCAACGCAACAACGAGTTAATAATATGCGTCAGTAAACGTGCACAATGGCACGCGCAAGGAGTTTTATTATTTCTCATAAAAAAACATTTTCTTTAACAAAATGCAAAGAACATATTTTAATTTCAAATTTTGTTTAGCATACTCATTAATATTGTTCTCGATAAAGTCACGCAGCATGAAGTTTTAATTAATAAAATAAGGCGTTCCTGAATTCGAAGTAAATAATACCGTTATAATTTCGGGTTCGCGTTGAAATGTTTACTTTACGGATTATTAATACGTACCTAGAGAGTAATTTAAAAGTTTTTCGTACTTCGTTTCAAATTAGTGTCATCTTACTTTTCATTTTAATTATTGTAATCGGTTAATCATTATTTTACTATTAAACATGTCTTTAAAGAGCTTTTATTTGTTTTCAGGTAACGTATGTAGGACTATATCTTTTAAGTAATTTTTTGATTGAGAAAAATTTCCTTTGCTCATTTATTTCCTTAAGAGCTGTCCGTTAACAATTTGTACTAACGAATATAACCTATCACTTAGGTAAACTTTTTCTTTACTTCGAAATACACCAATAACATGATTACAAACTTTGTTAAGCTCTTACATTACCTGCACTTTAAAATATACTTTTTTTCTTTATATTTTAACATTTCGTTTCATTACGTGGACTCACGACTACTGTTACATTATTTATTTAAGCTTTCAAGTACAGGCGGACATAATGCGACAAGGCATTATGTACCAGTCAACCTTTGGGTCAAATGGAGAAGCAGCTGGAACGAAACAACTAAAGTACTACATCTTACTATGGATATTTAGTGATACATAATCCATACCTTCTGTATATGCTGCTGTTCAGTAAACTCGCAGAGTATGTCGAGCCCGTTCTTCTTGACGGTGCAGCTGCAAGGGGTGATGGTGTTGGGCGCGGGGCACTGCTGCGCGCCCTGCGGGTGCGCCGGCCGCGCGCACAGCACCACGCAGCACACCACGAGCCAACGCGGCACCATTCTGGATAACCTGATTTGGAGAAAGCGACTATAGTCATATGATATTTCCTTACAATGTACATTCAGTACAACATAATGGCATGAATATTATTTTATTTAAATGAAATCTATTCTTGGAATGCAATTATTTCCTCATCACAATAAGTTTCTCTTTTTACAACAAGTCTTACATTTAATGATACAGGACGTCTCAGATAAGTAAGACCGGTGAGACTGTGAGACTGGTGCCCGATTTAGGTCTCAAATATGTAAAAATCTGTGTCACCAGAGAAAAAGGATATCTTGCTAGGATATCAAAAGACGTATATATTGAAGATGTCGTGAGATAAAAATAAATTGTTTATGATCTTGGAAGACCCTGACCTATCGAACTCATTGTTGTGGTTAGTAGGATTCAGAAACCAGTTCATATTTTCGCGTAACGTTCTTCTTAGTTTGATGTGTACAAAGATACTTCATATTCAGTTCAGTTTTCAGTAAAATCATTTTTAAATTAATATTATTTTTTAATTTACAGATTTCAAGCTGTTTTTTATGTAAGTAATGTATAAAGCACTTAGTTCTTAGTCAGAAATTGTTTTTAAATTACAGTCAGCGTTGTTTATTTTGAAGTCTTAGTCGTCGCCAGGCACTTTCGAGACACAACAATAATTATCTTTGACACAACAAAAGTTCGCACAACTTTAGTCCCACAATTTCTTAATGAAACTCTAGGTTGACGCAATTCATTACACGAACAGCTTTGTAGAGGAATAACAAAGGAAACAAAAATAACAAGACATTGCTGTCGATCACTTGATACAGAGTATATTATAATATCTGACTCTACTTTGCCTGAAATTCTATGCTCTTTGAGAACAGAAAAAAAACCTTTGTTAAGGCCCTGTGAACATGACGAAACGCGAGTCTCGTATAACTGATTAGTTCTTAAGCTGCTGCCTCCATATAATCACGTAAGCAAAACTTTAATTAAAGATTAAGTCTGGGTATCGAAAAGTTAGATAAAGATATTCATACGATGTAGAATCCTACTAACCTATTAATATTATAATCTCGCTAATTCTACTAATATTATAAACGCAAAAGTTGTATGTATGGATATTTTTTCCTCTTTCACGCAGAAACCACTAAGCGGATTTAGACAAAACTTGGTACACAGATAGTCTATAATCAGGATTAACACATAGGATACTGTTTACCCCGTTTTTATGTTCTTGTGGAATCATTTTCGATTTTTAGCGGGCGAGCCAGCGTGCAATACCAATATAGATTTATAATAAAAAGGTGCTCAGTAAAATGTCGGATATATCATTCGTCATAAATTTGTCGGACAACGACACAATAGTCAACATTGTTACACATTTTGAATATCAAAATCTTAGACAACCCCGAAAATTAATGAACGGTTTTACAAGTAACGTCATTAATATAAATTACGGTCTATGATTTAATTATTATTTCAGCTTCCGCCTCCAAGAATCTATAAGGAACATGTTACCAAATAAGTTAATTGCAGAACTTCATAAAATTATGTGTACATAACATTCAATTATTGAGGCATCTTTATACAGATCGGTTATTTAATTTTGCGAAATTAATAGTAAAGATGAAGCTTGGCTTGTAGAAGGATAACAGGTTATTTTTACAAGCGAGGACTTTCATCAAGGTATAAAAAAGACTTGACAGCTATACAATTGGAATAATCATAAAACCTTATTGACGTAAGCATTAATCAGTAGTAACTGGTATAGGAAATTAAAACCTAATTATAAAACAAAAAAGACACGCTTATTTAGCCCTGTACCTACATTAAATCTCTCCAACGGTCTAGCAACAGTTCCACTAAAATACTAGCACAAAATTCTTTAAAGATTTCCGTTGTTAAAATTTTAAACGGCGGAGAATTTCTCAAGACTTCTTTTGTTTCATCTTATCCCAGCTTTGAAACGAGGCTTCGCAACAAGATGCTGTTACATTTACATTTTAGTCCAGAAATATTTCTCCAGTTCGAAAATGTTCATAGAATATGCTGTCTTTTCTTATGTAAAATTCATTTTATTATTTTATATTTGTTATTTATTTTTGTTTTGTTTACTGAAAATCATTTGAGAATCCTTCGTTATTGTTTCTATAATTCAAAAATGACAATAAACTTATATTTTGTCTCTCTACCTAGGATATAAGGTGACGTTTCCCAAATTAGTATTTTATATAAACAAAACCTCTACCAAAATAATCTAATATCAACATCCAAAATATAAACAACAAATCTATTTTCTGAACATTAACATAAGCTTAAGGTATTATAATTTGAATCTAAATCAACTTTTACTTACTTAATTATAACAAAAACATAACAGACCATAATTCTATTTTAGCCTCCATAAATCCGAACCCTTTATTACTCGTAAGGCACGTATCAAAAAATAATGTTCGTATACATTTAGATTGAGTACGTACGGCACATATTGGCGAACTGAATATTCTATCGTTGGCGTACGACGAGCGAATACTAATGCAGTCATTCTACGCCCCCCTCACGTCGCTCGCCCTTAATTGATAAACCCCTGTTAGCTTACCTTTTTAATAATATACCTACCTTTTTACTGACCCTGTCTCAGGAGGATTTTTTGTGCTTTACTTGTTTCGATTGGATGTTTTTTTTTGTATTTTATTGGGTTCCTTGTCCAAATCGTAACAACGGAAACATATTAGTCGCTGTTCATATGTCCGGCCTTCTGTCATTATTGTCGTCGCCTGTATTTCATAAACTGTGGGTGGTAGAGAGATTTTTATACGGATGATGTATTAGTATTGCCGCTGAGGTTAAGCAATAGTAGGAAATTTGATGGGTGGCCAATTTTCTTGGGTAATATAATAATATTTTCTTTAACCTAGGTAAATGCCTACGTACTCGACTCTGACTACGATGTGAATACGATTCGCACTTTTCCGGATCTTAAGATTCTCATTCTGATTAATAAAGAGCTATGTTAAAATATGTGGCTTTCTAGTAGTCATGTTGTAAAGAATAGTGTATGCACTAGGCAGGCTTCGCAAATTGTTTTCCAATTAATTGCTCAATTACAAACACACAACTGAAGTTTTACATAAAAGCACTTTAAATATTTCAATTGAATTGTGATCGAAATTTCTTTTGTTACAAAAGAAACCAGCGAGCCGCTTCATTACAAAGCGAACCTAAAAAGTCTCAAAACTTCGGAAAACGCAAACCTTATTAACTAACTTGTTTGTTTGTGCTTCCTTGCGCTTAATTTGATTTGAAATCGACTGAACGAAATTAGGACATTAGTGCTATTTATTTTACGAAGTCAAGAGAAAAGCTGACGTTGAACACTGACAAGACTTGTTTTGTGATAAGCTTAAACTATATTTGGATAAATTCTGTTTATTGACATTTTTAAAGATTTTCAATGCCGTAGATACTACCCCTCCAGGAATAATGTTGCTATCGCTTAAGCAAAACAACGAGTAACACGATGCGATTTGAAGACAGTATAGTAAGCATAAAACGACGAAGACCTTTATTACGTTTTGGGACTACAAAACGTGTGTAATGTCATACGTAGGTATAAAGGGACATATGTTCGAGAAACATAAATCAAACGAGGAACACTAGCGCTTAGGTAATGCATCAATCAAGCCGAACAGAAAAGCCATTAGGTACAGCTATTCCGACAAAGTTTTTATCTATAACGATGCGAAATTCTTTGAGCGTTTCAAAACTTTGAAATGTGCATTTCTTATAGATCTTTATTGGTAATAACGTTGTGAAATTCTTAGTCGGATGTCTACTTGTTGGCTTATAATTGTAGATTTTCAGAAAAACAGGTAATTTGTCTTTTGATGCAGCGGAAATTCTACGTAAAGCCTTAATAAGAAAAGTTGAGATATTACTTGGATGTTCATATTTTTCTATTAGTTAATCATTTTTAATGGATTTGATTTATCTCGTGAAATTTTACTATCATGATCTCAGGCAAACCACTCTGTAGAATATTGTTCGAGTTACTGGTAATAATAAAGGAGTAGGTATTAGTAGAATGTTCTCGAGTCATCGAGCTACTTAAATACCAACAACAGCGTTGAAAAGCTCATATCTACGCACGTAAGACTTTCATGAACCATTCACCCACGTCCACAAACACAAGACAATCAAGTCTTCGGCTAATTCCGTCATTTATTCGTGTAACCCCGGATTACAGACATAATACTTACGTGTGAGTGTGTGTGCGTGTCAGGTCGGCAAGCGATTATGGTGTGGGGGCGAAGGGTGTGCCGATGTCATGGGGCACTAGGTCATGTTCACCAGAGTCGTCCGTGGCCCGTCCCTGCCGGAGATTGGATTAATTTAGTACGAAACAAACGCATTCAGACAAACATTCGTGTGTGTGTCAATGGACGAGATTGCGGAGCTATGCTTCACCGTCGGGTACTATTGGATACTCTGACTAATTTGTTAACATGTGACGTACGTTGTTGTTGTGATTCCTGTAGGTAGGTCTCGGATCTCGGTGCTGAGTGGTACTAACTATGAGATGATAAGCACTGGGAACTCAGAATACTACTGTTTATTTGAAGCTATGTCAGACTGTCTGCCGTGTTCACGTATACGGACAATTACAAATGTTTCATTGATTGATTGAAATGACAAGTACATATACGAGATTGGTTGGGGTTTACGATTAATTGGTACAGCATATATATAAGTACATTAATAGCTTGAACTTAAAGATGTCCATTTAATTTAATTGTCATTCACGTGAGTAGAGCAGACAGTTAATCAAATAAATTTATAATTAAGTACACAGAGAAGTCACTTTGTTACCATAATATTTATCTGCTTTTAAACAATGAGGGAAAATAAATTCAAAATTCATATAGGTTTTAAAAAGTAAAAACAGCAAAGCTCTGTTTACCAAATAAAATTAAATCAGTGAAGTCATTTTGGTCCCTCGGGAAATCGAAAATACCGTTTCGATATTGTACGCTTTGCTTTAAACACCCTCTTTGGTGCTGCGAACGGCTAACGGCTGTTTTAATAGTAATTGCATTACTAAAATACATTACTTTGACGTTTATAACAAAACTTATGTCAAAAACCATTCTTCGGTAAGATTGTTTGTAGCATTTTATAAATAAAACATTTTACATTCATAAAATAGCTTTGGTTATCATTTGATTTAAGTTTTAAATAATATAGCTTCGATAGTGAACTGCTCACGAACAATAAAAAAAATGTGAAACTATGTTGTAACCTGCTAATACAGAAAAAAAACTTATAAGGGACATTTGGAGTCAGAAATAAATAGCTTAGATCTGTGAAAACATTTTTGATGCGACAAAAACATGTTTGGTCTATTTCGCTTTTCAAAATTTCCTGCCTTTCTCTATAACGGGGACATAACTTTATAACGATGGAAAGTTGCGTCAGTCCACAAAGCGATAGGTATTGCATTCACGCGATACCATTGTTGTGATCGCAAAGGTTTAGCTTTACGATCGAAACTTCTGTGAGGTTGGCTCCTGTTGGCATCAGGTTTATTTATAGGGTTGTAAAGACTGTCTGGCTAAGTTTTTAAATTTGAAAGTAAGGTGACTTTATTATTTAAGTAGTGTTTTGTGGTTCTGATGTGTCCTTTTTTTGTATTCATGAAGTAAGTTTTGTCTTCTGTTACAACATTATTTAGCTGCTTATTTTAATCCAACAAAGTAATAAGACAGTAAAGGTCCAATTCGTAACTTACATAAACATAAAAGCAACCGACAATGTTCAATTTCAAGCTTAAAACTTAAAAACGTAGCCTGCACGCTACAGCTACGGCGTAGCTCCACGACGTAGCAAAAATATAGCTCTATACAAAATACGCATCACTGTTCATTTCTAATCTGCCCGCATTATGAATGGACAATACAATGCTTAACATTGTATAGAGATCCGGTAATCCTGTAAGGGATGGAATTAAGCCAACCACACAATGCCATGAATTATTACCCTTAATATCCATGAAAAAACATTTTGTAGAGCTTCATTGCGTATTCTATCAATTTTACTAGTCAAGAACAAGATTAGACACAAAAAAAGAAGCTATTTTAAAATTTCTTCATCAAATTTCTGACCTACATTTATATTAACATTGAAAGTAAAATGAAAGGTATTATTTTTATCTGTGGGCCTTTTCTCTTACCGCCTTTATTCTGGTTAGAAAGGACCCCAGAGACGGCGAGCGAATTGTCTCATTGGTCTCTATAGACAGATATTATATTATTTTATTAAATTGTTCTTAATATAGCTTTAATGTAATTCACTCGCCGGTAAGATAATAATTTAATTTATGATCTTAACGAAGTTGAATAACCTGTGGGTGTTTTATAAAATATGTAGGAAGATATGATAAATATAGCCCATTTAAAGTTCAAATTCTCGAATTTAGTTAGAATCACTTGACATCATTGCCGTAACACGATGAATTATTATATTTATACTAGCTGACCCAGCAAACGTTGTTTTGCCGATTTTTTTTCAAGCGGTATGTATTTTTAATGCCACATTATAAAAAAATAAAAACAAAAAAATTCGTCCAAAAAATAAAATATTTTTTTTAATGTGGGCAACCCTTGTCGCTAAGGGGTATGAAAAATAGATGTTGTTCTATTCTCAGACCTACCCAATATGTATACAAAATTTCATAAGAATCGGTCGAACCGTTTCGGAGAAGTACGGTAACTAACATCGTGACATGGGAATTTTATATATTAGAGATAACATGCTGAAATTTACAGCTTCGGCGGTAACCAATAGAAGTAGTATTGAACTGATTAAAATTAAACAAGCTTTAAACTGTATAAGATCACGTGTTTTTACGTCATACAATAAAGCCTTCCTAAATAATTCAAATAGAGAGTTTCATTTAACAACACCTTTTAATGGTGCTTAAAAGAATCTAACTCGAAAAACCTACAAATTTTAAAAGTAAGATCTCTTTCTCTATTCATCTCACCGAATCATATAACTAAACTACTTTATTTTCTTAAAAAAATACTGAAAACAACAGAGTGTTTCTGAACTGGTAAATAGTAAATTCAAAACGTTGACGTGCCCGTTATCGGGTCTTGATGTATTGCAGTTATCGTTAACGGTAACATGAAAGGTATACATTACATCGAGTTTAATTGTGGACTCGCTTTCATATGGCTACGGTGGCTATGAGCCTGGAAAATTAAAAATTGTAAAGTAAATTTTGAATTTACTAGGGTTTGATAAGTTAAGAGCAAAAATGCTTTCCTTTTTTTAAAGGTTTTCATCTGTTGATAATATATCTGTTATAATTGCAAACTAGGGGATTAGATTTGATGTATTTAGATCGGTAAATATGCAACAATCACCTCACACTCAGCGGTTGTCGTTACGAGTTAATTTTACTGCAATTTGTGGATATGACGGCTGAAATAGAGAGTACTATTCAAAAAACGTCTCATTAATATTGTTAGTTCATATTGAACGAATTTATATTTAATTTAATTGGTAACTTTGTTTTGAACCTTGTCGCTAAGCTACGTCGTAAAGAAATAAATATTATAGTGAGAAACTAAAATTTGTGACATTATGATGCAATTAATTTATTTTCAAGCATCTTTATAAGCAGTTAAATTAATTTGTCAGCACACAATTATGATTAAAATAAAAATGTCTAGTTTATGATAAGTAACAAAATTAATAATAATAATGAGGGTTAGCAACTGCCATTCTGCTTTGAAAACCTTTTTTAATTTAAAGATAGAGTAAAGAAAGTCTGTTAAATTGAATTACTATTTTTAAAAGTATACATAACATGTTTTGGGTTCCATTTTAAATACTAAAAGTTAAATATTATTAAACGTTGGCGTTGACAAACTGCTATGATTTTTAAAAACCACAATAAACCACTAATGAGCAATACAAAAAGACTGCTAAAAGTTGCCAGTAATTGGTATTTAGCATGCAATGCTGTTGTGCACACGCTTAACTTACTATTTAGATATAAACACGCTATAATTTGTGCATAATTGTTGTAAAAGGTGCTTAAAAACCTCACAAATTGTCACGTAATCACACCCAATGTCGAAAACACGTGTGTGTCACGACACTTTTTCCATTTCCGAACTCATTTCAATCATATATTTTTTTATTATAATTTGACAGCTGACGTTTTGCTGTCAGTTGCAATTTGGCAGCTGTCATTTGTTTTTAGAATTGTGAAATGTTGCATAATACAGCCCTAGCCTCGTACAATCAATATGCTGAAAGTTTTTTGCTAACTGTGTCTGCTACAGCCTTACAATGCTCACATAAAAGCTTTTCACCCGGCTCTTACTACGTTTTTGTCTTTTTGTCGTGTGTGTCAGAACCACGCTTCAGCCGGATTCAATGTAAACGAAGTGAGTTTTTTTTTTTAGTGACGTACCTACACCTACGTGTGATGTTTGGACAGTGAGCAATGTTTGCAACAGTAAATCGATTATTTTGTTTTAAATGTATGGGAATTGTCTTTTGTACGCTATGGGATAAAGAGCAGTTTTAATTAAAAATGCTTTGCTCACAAAATCAGATGAATTCAAAAGTTATTTTATGATCAATGAAATCTGTAGGCATTTCTTTGATTAGCTAACAAATTCTAAGCTAAAACAGTACGAAAAAATCGCAATATTTATAAAACAATTTCTTTGAATAAAAATACCAAAAAACTACACAATCAATCTACGCCTTTGTACTTTTAATATTTAGTGTATTCTTTAACGCTAGTACGGAAATGATCCATAAGCTATTGTAACACTTAAATTGTGACCTAAGTCATTAAGTTTTACACAATAGGTAACAATAATGGCCATCAAAGTTATGTTGTGAGAAGGTCACTGGGTCACGTAAGATATTAAACGAACTATAAAACTTGAATGAATTAGCATTTAATATCGTCAGATTATGTGAAGACTGGATAGCTCACCACACATTTCAAAGTGGGGTTTGCTTTTGGATGTGATCACTAGAGCAAACGAAATCATCACCATGGCAACGGTGTTAATGTTTTACGGCTCCAGCATTAAGGAATTTAACCCTCGTGTCGCTTCAGGTTTCACAAACATTCAAGTCACAAGCAAATTGTACGAAGAAAAAAACAGAAATACCTACTACTACCTACTAGCTTGGACAGTATTTGACAGAGCGCGGCTTTAAAAGTTGCCGTTACTTATTGGAGTTTGACCGATTTTGTGAAATAAAATAGAGTAGTATTGAGTGGATTTTTCTCTTTCCTTTTTGGACGTATGACTCTCAAAGCCAAACATTGATAGCAGCCATCATAGAATTATTTTACTTTATAGGAATCAAATACCGAGTAGATGTGTTTTAGGATTGGATTATATCTACATATATATATTATGATTGTTATTGTAGTTGAGCTTACCACGCCAAACCCACTGCGCGACGAGTGGCGGGTTTGATCTCCGCGTGGGATCCGTTTGTGTGATCTACAAATGCTTGTCCTGAGTGTGTCTTTGTACACGTGTCTCGAAATTTTATGCGACACTGCGACACAAGAATAAATTCCTTAGTGAGGGAGTGGTTTAAAAAGTGATAAAGCTATGTACTGTGATTTACCAACCCCGTTCTTTAATATAACCGAAACAGCACAAATACATAAACAGATTAAAATGAAATAGTATTGTACTCGTAGCAGTATTCCCATTCCTTCAAATCCCTTTTAATCGATCTCATAGACGAGGAGCAACGCCCACTTGTTCCTCCTTTCATCTTGAAATCTGAATGAAGATCAACACACCTACATAAGTACGTAAATGTTATGTGTACACACGTATTTACGAAGGATGAAACACGCCGCTTGTTTGTTTAGGACGCAGAGTACTAACTCTATCCATCTCTGTTATTTTTACAGTGAATTTGTTGGGCTTTATTGGAAGGCGCTTTAGTGATCACGTTGCCATGGTTACCGATGTGAAGCTGAAGTGTGTGTAGTGGCTTTCAAGGTAGGTCAATCAACTTAGCCTAATAATGTTATAAGTGCTTATAAACTACATTTTTTTCGTCAGGACAATTGAATAGTCACAATTTTTATTGGAACTTTTATATTTAAAGAGGCTGCTATTTGAATTGGGCACCTTCTGACTATTTCCTGGAAAGAGCGGTAGAAGGGTTTATCCGAACATTGGGACAAAACAGTCGTCTGTTGCCCAAAGATAGCGATCTATCAGATAGCTATCACTTATTCAGTTGGTTACACCGCCTCTACTGGCAGGCAAATAGTAGAATACTAAACTTTAAGATAATTTATTTAAGAGCTATTTTCAAATAATTAAACTGACAGCGGCCATAAATTTCCTATTACAAAATTATTCATAACTGTTAATGTTAATTAAATTCAATCCTATTAGGTGCTCCTGAAATTTTCAGTGGCAGGCAAACGTTAATGTAGAAAATACAACTATTTGTTAGGTCAATTACTTGATATAATATTCCTAATATACCAAAAATGTAATAAGTAAATAGACCATTATTTACCCCTATTAGAAAGGAAAGAAATATTGCTGAAACAATTAATGTGACGTCATAAAAGGTCAAGAGAGGTCATATCATGAACCGTACAATAGTTTTAATTCATAATAGATTGGTGTTTATAATTATAAATTGACTGATGGTTTATTTGGCCTATTTACTAACACACCATTTGCAAATGTACTTAATTCCACAGACAACTAGATACAATTTCCAATACAGATCATTTGCCATATACATAGGTATATCAATCGGATGGTTTAGTTAAGCTGCAGTGCCCACAATTGTTTTATTCAATTATCATAACGTAATTTGGGAAATGATGAACTAATGATTACATCGTTCGATTTTAATTTAATTATTGAATCGAAACGCTTACATTGATTTTCACTGGAAAACGAATATTGTTAAAACCAGAGCTTTGAATGTGTGTATAAGTATAACAGTAAAATAGACAATTATTCATTCTGTGCTCAGTCTCCAAACCCAACATATTTTTTGTATTTAGCTACAGACTAAAAAATAGGCAGTACCCATTAATATTTCAACCTAATTAAGTTTTCTCATCGATTGTTTCAAATTATCTCATAAAAAAAGGTTTTAATAAAAAAAGAGCTTAAAAAAACATCCACGAATAACCCTCGAATTTAAAATTAGGATCAAAGATTTTTTCATTTCATTTATATTTCATTACATTTATTATGTAAAGTGTCTTAAGTACTATTAAGGTACAATCAATAACAGCAGACCTTCAACGATAGTTTTTCTTTCCAACATTTTTTTTTCGATTTCAGGTCGAAGTTGGACAAACGGCTGAGGAAATAATAACGTTAATTAACACGAAAAACAAAGGAAACGATCCCTTCCGTCGCCGTGGAGTTTATGAGGGTGACTGTACCGCACTGTGTTTTACGAGCGGCAATGTACACGTGTTTTTGCTAACATATATGTACATACATAATATGTTATCTTATGCTCTATAGGTATAAAGTTTACGATATGTATGAATACAAGGCAGTATTTTGTTAGTACAAACGTTTTCCTGTTTGGTGAGAACGTCACACAATGGTAACAACTGGAAGAATTCGACGATATATTTCGCTATATTTTGGATACAAAAAAATATCTTTTAAGATAATTTTTCGGTTGACACATTTCTATTTGCAGTTTTGTATGGAGACTGCAATGTGTGTGAGTTTTTTGTTTGTGTGTTGATGGAATCACTTAGCGTTGCCAGATTTTGACTGAAAACAGTAAGATGAAGGATGTGGTAAATCTAGTACTTACAAATATATAATAAATTCGACGTTCGATCGACTCGCGATCCCGCCCTGTCTGCTCATGATTAAGGACTCCGGTTGGGTCCGAAACTAGTCGAGCACCCCCGATAAAGACGCGTGAGTAAGCCGTTACATCATTTAATAATATATAATAAATTGTTTTTTAATCATAAGGCAAGACTACAAAACCAATATTTAGCTAAATAAAGATGATTTCGTCTATTTTATTTCATTATTCCCTTATTTCCATTTTTGGTTTGAAATGCATCTTATTTTCATCCATCCTTTCTATATTTGGAAGTAAACACATCCATAGCCATATTAAAACGATATCGTTAAATGAATCAACCTATCAAATTTAAAGGGTAGTTAAGTATTCACATAAGAGTTTACGTTCATTGCCAATCAAGCGTAATAGTTAATTTTGGATGGCCCATTATATAAAACCATACGCCATTTATTGTGGCTGCAGGCATTTGGTAATTAAACTCACGCGTGCTTAATATACCTAAAGTACAATCGGCAACTTTTGTGTCTTGTCGGTTAACACAACCCGAATTATAAACTGTTATTATTCTTTAGTATCAAATATGAATAAGGCTCTATTCTCCACTTGGTTAGGTGTTTAACGGAAATCTTGATGAGTCTTTTAATTATTTTTTATTTGAAAACTTAATAACGATCTTGTTTGTTTTTTTTTAGAGTTCATTAAATGGTCTAAACTACGCTAGGTGTCAAGCCTTTTTTGTAACCTAATGGCACAATAGCAGCACATTGAATATGATTGTGTATATTTGGTTTAGTTTCCAATTGCAATAACCAACTTTTGTTGCTGATTGTATATACGCACTCATTTCATTAGTTAGCGAGCTTTACTTGTTTTGAGTAATGAGGGATTTAGACAATTATCATTGAAATAAATTAAGTGGATGACGTAACAGAAACTTAACGTGTGTAAAATAAATAAAAATACCTATTTAGTTGGCGATGCTTTTAGGCAAAAAGGTCATGATGACAAAAAAATGATATTTCAAATAGTACTTATCAACAAATAAGAAGAGGAGCGGGGGACTAGTTGCATTTTATAATCATTAGCGTTATTTAAATCGCTCAAATGTATACTAATGTCATTTGTTTTTGACAAGTGATGTGATTTTGAATTGAGAAAAGAAATTTGTATTCAAGCCAGAGCTTGGTGTACGTAACCAAAAACACACAAATTGTTGAAAAAAAAGAGAAAAGAAAAAAAATAGTCAGGCCAGTAAAAATATTTCACTTTTCATAATATTCCACAATAGATTTATACAGAAGTTACTGGAATTTAAAAATAAAATATTCAGTTTCGAAATTTAAATAAATATGATCCAACACCGAATGTCAGTGATGTGAACTGTGTGTAAATCAGCGACTTTTTAAATATGAATAAATCAGACTTACCGAGCATAATAATATTTATGTGCATGAGTGACCAAGTCAAATTTATATTGTATAACAAGTATTTATTTTGTTTTAAAGATAATAAAGGCTGTATATTTTTTTTGCTAGTATTTCACAAATATTTATCTTTTTTTACTTGTCACTAAACATTACGTTAATACTTTTATACTGTGAACTCTGTGAATTATTGAAAACGTACTTGATAGTAGGAACAAAAGCATTAACTAACATACCTTCTAATATATTCAGTATTAAAATATTTTTTCAAGAAGTCACGAAATGAGCACATGCATTAATATTTCTATTAATTCTGATTGCTTTTCATACTAAAATTATTTCCATATACGTGATTCAAAATAATATTCTTAGAAAAACAAAATAGATAGCACTGGCTGAATTTTCGGTTCCTTCGTCTACATATAAACGCCAGACTAAATTCAATTTTGGAATCGATTCTGTTCGATTCAGTTTTATTTTAGATTTTACAGCTTGCCGATATGTTCCAGTTAGCTTTGTATGTGTGTGTATTTTTAGTGCTGTCAATAGTTTGAATTTTTAATTTCTAATGTGTTAGAATTGTATTGTAGAGTTGTCCCAAGTTTCGGTCACTTTTCCAGTTTATCTTTACGTAGTGTTTATGTTTATGTGTTTTTCTTTGAAATTAGATACACACATGCAAGTTTTTTTAAATCAATAAAATTGTACACAGAATTGTATGTAATTTTAAAATATCCTTTCTTAACGATTATGTAGCTGTCAGATAAGAAATATACTTAATGCTTTAATGAAATTAAATGAAACAATTGAATTAAATATTATAGAAGTTTGTTATTTTGATTAAATTGGTAGTTATTTAATATCGTATAGATAATAAAACAGTTTTGGCATGGCCGACATCTTCTCCGTCAATTGGTCGGCCTTGAAGTACTTCTGCTCAAGGCTAAGCGGGAAGGAAGTACCGAATAGTGGGGAACTTAGAGACAATTGTAATACAATTCATATACTAAACTAGATTTTGTTTTTATTTATATAAATATTTGTCTTTTGTTTGGTTGATCTTATATCCACTAAAATTGTTCCGATTTAAAGACACTTTTTTGCAGAGAATATGAGGTCAAAGTATTTTGTTTAGCAGTAGTACTAGTTTTTTTAATAGGATTGTTAAAGAGTGGCGAACATCATGGCGTACAGTTAGTAAAAAAAATGTTAATGTTTTCGAGTGGGTCGTCGTTATAACGTACGACAGTATAACGACAGCCTATTTTAGGAATAAAGACATTAATATCATTATGATAAAATATTTAATGATGGTCCGCCGCAAGTAATAATTATAATTTTATAAATAAAGTTTTTAATTTCTGAGATCGTTGAATTTTTCTGTTTGTTGAAACACGTTTTTTTTACCTTTTTTATCTTTATCTTGTTTACACGTTTTCAAGTGACAACTCACCTGCTGGTGCAAATAACAATCTGTCACAAAACTATAAAATTAATACGATGCACTATTATTCCCCGTACAAATGTTTTTATTTTTCACTCTCTCACGAAAAACATACAACACAGTTAGATAAACTCTTTATATTTGCACTCAAATAAACTTGCTTTCAAAATGTAAAACTAAATTAGCTCACAGTAACGCGACAATGGAAACAACACGTTAACTTAAAATGCGATATACAACTACACACTTAACACTGTAACTTTTAAGCGAAGTACATCGTGTACATTCAGTGGCACCTTCAAATAGTTTTTATCACTCACACCTACCATATCACTCAGTCCGTATTACGTAACACTCCCTCTAAAAGCACTTTTACCCGTAACAGCGCAGAAATCAACCATTATATTTTATTGCGAAATGCACTCTGCGAAACGGTGACTCGCAAAAATGTCTACACTCACAGTTTCAAGCTTTTTTCGAATGTCAAATATATCTGCGCAGAACGTCGCACGACTGCCCAGGCCCCTTCGGTTGATCATATTCTATTATCGTTTGATAGGCCACCTCCGTTCTGAACCGAGTCATTGTGCGAGGAAGTGTCGTATCGTTTTGTCGTTGATAACTCGATTCACGTGTCGGCAGGGACTGGTCACCAGTCCGTGTGAGTCGGTGAACTCGCCATCAAGCGGATTATCAACAAGAAAGTACATTACATAGAACAATGGAACTTCACACGCACCGCCATGGAACTTAATATCCCGTTCACGTGCCAACCTTTTTCACTCAAGACTTCCTCCTATCCCTCAAAGAGACCCATTCAATAAAGAAAAATAGCGTAAAAGAATCCCGCATAAATAGAGCATAATTGTGTGTGATAACTTCATTACGTGTTTACTACAAAGCAATCTACGCTCAGTTCACAGAGACGGCGAATTGGATCACGTATCCGATTATCATTACAAATATTTGCCTAACAAATAGCGCGTGCATTTCGAATCAGTGTGATTAACCTAACGTAGATAGGTTGGAAACGTGGGAAACGTTTATGAGCCATTTCTGACATAAGTTTTGAGAGTGGGTAATTTTGAAGGAAAATATACGTATTTGTGGATTTTGGGATTAACAAAACTGATCTCTTACGTTAAACAAGAAAAATTATGATATAACCTGTAATTTTGAGATTTAGTAACTATCACTATGCCGTTATAAAGCAGTTTATCTATTTTAGAATTCGGTATTGCATGTCCGACACCCATCACACACAATTTCTGAATGTAGAGCGACGGCAATGTAATGTTTGTCTTGACCTCATAACAAATGCTTTCTGATTGGCATGCAGGTGCCACAAATTGCTCTATAAACTACAACAGCTCCTCTACCCATGCAGATAGGGACACGAGACCTCTTAAATATTCAACAGGAGCTGCAAAGCTGATAACTCTTCAAGTAGCACTTCCTTTGAGACTAAAACCTGCTTAGTAAGCGTTAAGACGCAAGAAAGCAATCACTTGTGAACTAGACGCAAATTATAACTTGAAATGTAAATCTGGCTGAATACATTTTTTCTTTGCCATTAAAAAAGCGATCTTGAGAATTTCGTCCATGTGGGTATTATTTTTAAAACAAGAATAAACAACAAAGTATTTTTTAAGAACAACCAAAATAAACTACGCGGTGTTTGTTTTTTTTTTACTTTTGTTTTTATTGTACAACCTCACTAATGGAAAATGTTGCCTCGAAAATGTTTCGGCTATTTCTCTGCCTATATTTTGTTTTAAGTAACAACGTAATTTTATTTCGGTTTCATATTTTTCACGATGACACCAATTTTTATTGAAACAAACAAAGGGTGATTATAAATTTCGATTTGATATATGCCATCATACACAGATACACTCAACGGTCGAAGTTATAACCATTTTTTTGCATCAGGGTTTAGATCATTAACCGCAGAAATAACAAAAAAACAACTACACAGATTTCCACATTTTAGCCTAAGTAATCCAGTAAACTGATCTTAAAAGGAAAGCTATTCTGGAGCAACTTTTGCCAGGTCAGACAACCTTGTAAGGATTGAGGGTAAAATTAAATGTAAACATTACGCACGGGTGTTTTCTGAGCATCTACAACAACGCCATATATTTTGATGGGCACCCCGAGAGCCATCGGCCTCGGGAAAACCAGAATAACCACAACATTGTACTAGACACGGTATATGTTGTTACCAAAAAGATTTAAACAATTTATACAAGGCGAGTAGGAACTCTGTTTCGCCAGAAATAAGAAAAATAACCGCAGAGAAATTGTGTTTTTTTTTAAGAATTTATAATTTCGATCGTGATGTAGTTTTGCTCAATTTGAATTTAATGGATCAAGATTGTTGCCTTATGCGGACTGGCGATGTCAACAATTATGAAGTTTTCTTTTAAATTTAATAACTCATTTCTTTAATATTTACAATTTTTTATCAACTAATTGCAAGCCCTTTCCAAAACAAAGCATTATAATATGAACAAATACTTTGGTGCCTCAAAAGTTTGTATCGATAGATGAAATAGAGCAAACATTTTTCTTAATGAAACTGTTGTTACGTATGGTAGATAAAAAAATACATTTTATTTTACAAAATACACATTTCATTGAAGTTACACACTATAAATTGACTAATTAAAAAAATATCTGTATACAATTTTAAATTAAACTTTACACAACAGCACAAAGAGGAACATTTCACACCAACTTCCAAAAATACTTTACCATATCATACAGTCACACTTACATAAAATAGGTACTTATATCTACTCTTCCCAAAGTATTCGTCACGTACATAATCCGAACTACAAACTTGCAAGTTTAAGTGGAACCTTAGCAACGGTGGGGTAAGTTGTATCGGATAATTTTAGAGATGTGGAGGTCGGGGCGGTATCGATCGCGAGGTAACGTTCGTCGTTCGGGCTCGACTCTCGACAACAGTGTCGCTACCTTGAACCCACGTAATAAAAGTATAGCAGGATTATATGAAAAAACTAAGCGTCTATTGTGGATTTCTTGAGATTTTTTTCCGTGAAACAAATATTGTGGTTCTCTCAAGGTGAGGGTAGTCAGTTAAGGTATGTCTGTATTATTTTTGAAGGTCGATGTGTTATTGTGACGTCATAAAGTCACGAGATTTTGTACTTCGTTTTCGGAGATGGCGCATACTTTAAGCGAAAGAATTGTTTTTCTTTCACTTAAAGTAAATATTTCATTTAAGTTTCTAACAAATAGATTTAATCAAGTAAATCAGATAATTAAATATTAATATGAGAAAAAAAGTGAAATCTAATTGAACGCTCTTCTTGTCAACATACAAATTTTGAAGAAATTATTATTGTAAAAGAATACCCAAATTTTCTTTATTTGAAGATATTTATAGAACATAATTTTCACTAAAACTGAGTGGGAATGTAATTAACTTTCGTTGTAAAAATATTTATTGTAGGTAGCCCTGTTTATTAAAATTACTTATCTGGACGACAAAAATAACGCATCAAAGTTATATTTAATGATTTTAAGGTATGTTTTCCTGAGAACTTACCTTAAGAAATCGCAAAAGATACAGAGGTTTGGAAGAGAAAGGGGAAGGCTTTTGCCCAACAGTGGGATCTATAGCTAACATAGATATAAAAGAGAAACAAAATACTCTTGCTAATATAATTTCTTATTGCTTAGTTTCATCATCACTGTATCTAATTAAATTACTGGACAAAACAAAAACGAATACAAAGAAACACGAAATAATATTAAAACAGTCGTGAAAATAACATCATAAGCTAACAACAAAAAGTCATCTCGTACAACTATAACACGAACTGCGCTAGTGTTGTGGAAGCGAGATGCCGTTACATAAAATGTAGAGCGCTATCTCTTTCTAACAACACGAACGGTGTTCCTTTACAAGTTCATAGTACAGGTACAGAAGGACAGACTACAAACAAACCACGTAAATGACATACATTCATTACATTAAGAGGCATTAAAATGTACATAATTATGAAGCCTTACGTAAATGTACGGAACACTTCGTGTATTAAATTAACTTCGGAATAAACATAAACTATTCTTTTTAATTTCTTTTTGTTTTTTCTCTTTTTATTTATGTTTGGGTGAAATAATACGTTTTGTGTAATGTTATGTTTACATTTTAGAGAACAATATCAAGATAAAAAATGTTAGTTTTATTCTTACTGGAACTTTGATTATGAAATCTACTAATAAAAAATACTTGTATGTCCTTGCATCGTTTTCCGCGTCGATATTTTATAAAATGACTTTATATTTCGAAAACAACAGCTTCTATTTATTCAATTCCATTCACAATACTTTCTACCAAAGGGACCGTCTCTGCGATACTCAGTCATCAGTGGTCATAGTTGTAATACTCATCTGTGATCAAATTATTACTTGATTACGTACGTCAAAACTTCTCAAACATCGACTTCGGAAAACAACAGTTTTCTCCGCCATCATTTTCCCAATCATATCGTTTACAAGGAAAGCTTGTACACATTACACGGTCGCATACACTCGGGGTCGAAAGTCGTTAAGGCAATTTTTCCCCTTTTTCCACGTAGCAAAGTGTTCTTAGATTTTCAGATAAAAACTACGAGTTGTTTACTATAAAATTAGGTACTAGTCTCATGCGTTCTTATGATACTCGTAATTTCTGTAGTGTATTTTATAAAACCCTCTTTTTTCTAACAACTTCATGTCCCACAATTAAAACACTCCAATAAAATTACACGTTTACAAAGTGAAAAGTTCACAAGTTTCTCGTGCTAACTTATAAAAAATGCAGAAAAATAATTTATTTAAAAAAATCTACTTGCAGTTTTCGCCGCTAAAAATAGTCTTGGCTCGGAGTGAAGCCACGCTACTTTACCAGGCGCTTATGCGAGATATATTTGAAGCTGGAACATAGGTCATGGCTTGTACCACGATACCTTAAAGCAGGATTCTTGTCGTTGTAGAAGCGAGATAGCGCTGTACAGAGCGTATAGCGGTCTCTGCTTCCACAACGACAAGATTCTTTCTTCAGGATATCATGGTACAGGTTTAGGTCAGGGGTTTACCAAGTCTGTCTCCTTTTAATTATTAACTAGGCACTCTCTGAATTACATACTAATTGTTAAGTGTTCTCATTCGTTCCTTTGTGGTTTAACACAATTAAGATTTGTAATAACATTTGCGGTTTTGGTAATTATGTGCTACAATTGTAGTTGTGAAATATTAACATGAATTTTGTAACTTAATTAACTTTTCTGAAACTAGAAAAGGAATGGTTAATGTGGCGTCGAGATATACTGGTTTGGAGGGGACTGTGTGGGGAATGCAATTTCATACCTTCTATAAATAGATAATTAAGTTATAACAATAGTGCCCCAGTGAAATGAAACTAGTTATTATGTCTACTTTAGGCAAGCAATCATCTTTAAAAACCTGTCCTTAAATACCCAAATACTGAGATCATGAATATTGAACTACCTAAACGACCCTTAGATAGTATGTTTATAAATACAAACGTAACGTAAACATACCCGAGAGTGTGAAATACACACTGTCTCAATATATCTCATAACTATGATATAGATATGCTTGGCAATATAAAATAAAGTATAACGAGTCCAGTATAAGTCGGAAGCGAGACACGAGGGGTTCCGTAATAAGACAAAGAAAGAAATTTTCCCGAAATAATAAAGGTAGCTATGACGAAGGGGCAGAAAACGGTGCCTTAGTGTTAGGGTTCTGAGTTTGTCTTCGAAGCCTTTAACCAATTGTACTCAATAGCCATTCAAAAACACTTGAATGTTATTTTGCTAGCAAACACAATTAAGCCAACAAAACTAATTTTGCGTCATGAAAATGTGATTTAGTATGTACTGTGTAAGCCAAAAGTCAATTAAAATAATAATAGTTTTGCTACAGGTCCGCCGCGACAGAGTAATTATACGATGGTTTACAAACTGCAGAGTAAGGAACTTGCTATAAGTTGCACTACAAACTGACATTCTGGAAGTTATACATTTTGCGTATGACGGTCATTGCAGTTGGTTAAGTCTTTATGACTTTGTTTATTCTGATGTGATTATTCACCTGCACTCCATATTTATTTTGCCAAAAGAACTCGAAATCACGTGGTAGACCGCAGCGTAGATGGCGTGAAGAGGACTTTTATATTCAGGAATGGACTTTGACGTCCGAAACGGTTTATAAGAACGGATATAATAAATGGATGTCTTCTCTGCAGTGGTATCTAAGTCTTTTCATTAATTTATTAATATACTTTACTTTTTTCTGGTTGTTTCGTCTGGTTGTGTCCTCCTTTTAAAATAAGGTAGAGTCCGAACATCAGACATTATTATTTTGCGTTTTAAAGGTTTTTTATAACTTTTATGCTAGTAGAATTGCTTAAAAGACAAGTGACTATTTAAGATCTGATATTTAGGAAAAAAAATCTCAAACGCTATTATTTAAATAAAGGGTCTGAGATTTACTCAAATATCAATATTTGCTCAATTTCTACTATTTTATACCTAAAGAACTGTCACGAGACAGTCAATTCTTTCCTTTGCATTAATTTAAATAGTTTTCTTAACAATCTTCTAGTACGTTACATTGCGACAAATACGCGAAATGCCAGTGTTTATATACTCCGAAAGCAAAACCAAGTAAATGTTTACAGCAAATACGATGTAAGTATCTGAAATACAATTTTAGAGTAAATCCATTAACCTTTGATACGTGGCTGTCACATTTGCGGTCCCGACCATTAACGATTCCAGATCAAAGGAACAGCTTACATTAGTTTAGTAAATTGTACATTAATTAATTGTTTAATTAACAATATTTGAGTGCTTTGAACTTTAATAGTTGATATACTGTACTGACAGGTAACGAAATATGACCTTATTTTACAAATAAACCATTGATATGAAAAAAATATTTCATAAAAAGTAGTATTACTTTGTGTGTAGTCTACTTTAAAATAGTAATGCATTATTTATTATGCTGCGAATATAATAGAACGCCAAGTATGGAACACAACACGAGAAGCTACGTTCATACATACTTACATACGTCGTAAACAAAACAATGAATAAACCATGTTGCAACAACATCATGTTTTCATATCGCCCCGACAATAGATCGATAGTTCTTTGCAAACAGGAAAATAAATCCTTCTATTTCGTAAGAAAACTCCCGTAAAACATGTCGGGGATATAAATAAGAAGCTTTTCTATTTTATAGTCTTTGTGACGTAATTTGGAGCATCAATCTTAGTTCTAGAGGTTTGACTGGTGGACTGTCACCTCGAGATTGTAGTTAATGTCTGCAGTTCATGAATGTATGATAAAGTTTTTATCACTTGCTAAAAAAAGTAAAAGAACATATCCCTAAGAAAATATGAAGCTTGAAATTTTTAAGAATGTTTAAAGCCACAATATACGCCTATGGGGGTTTATGCTCTGAAATCACTGTAGGTACAACGATCCATTGGTAAAGTATGGTTTTTAAGGTATAAGTAATGGACTTTGATAAAATATTTATGAATTTAAAAACTCTACACTAAGAAATCGACGAATCAAATAAAAAAAACTAACGTAAAGCTCTCTAACTGATTCGACGGGATTATTTAATGAGGGTCGTTCGCAGTAACGTAGGCAAGACAGAAAACAGGAAAAACGTAGAAAACAGGACCTAATAAACTGTAGAGGGGATCACGGAAACGACTGTTATAAAACGTTTATACTTTAAACTTCAAGTTTTTCCCCCTACCAGTATAACTTGGGACACAGACTGCCGTGCATTCAATATTTCCTTTTTACTGCCATTGTTTAGTTTTATTCGACATTATTACTCTCCTGAGCAACACTCGCTTTTTGTTATGACTCACTCAATAATGCAGTTTTAGTACGTCCGAGTTCTTATTACCTTTGTTAACAAAGTTGTAAGACTGACATTAATTAATAAATTTCTCTTTAAAATTGTGAAGTGCACTTGGAGTCGGAAAACTTGAATAAAATATAATAATGTAGTCTGTGGGAAACAATGAACGTCGGAGCATAATATTCTGTGAAAATACTTTATAGAAAACAACAGCTCTTGTCTTTAGTACCGGGAAATCTTGGTAAGCCGGTTAATACTGAAAAATGAAAATTATTATCGGGAAAGCTTGAGTGAGATGTAATCATGTTTTCTATTCGTAAACTCCCTTGCAAAATTATTTTTTAATCACTTTTAGAGCTTACCGAGCAAACATCACTAGACACTGGACAATCGTTAAAGTTACCTTGAAAAAAGAACGGACAGAATAAAAATTTTAATAATGTTTGGATAGTCGAATGGTGTAATGACTAGTTGTCTATACGAAAAGACAAGCTCAAGGCAGGCTAATGTCTACAATTATGAGATCAAGTACCTTCGTTTTACTTTTGAGTTTCTTTCGCTCCATTGTTCTTACATTTGTTTTTCATAAGAGGTTTTTGCCCAAGTCTCGTTAATCTAAAATACACTGGAAACCGAAGCGTCCTAAGACTTAGATTATTTTTACTTCTTCCTAGAAAGTTTTTAGTTACCTAACAACACAAGGTCCAAATAAGTTAGTATAGTAGAATAAATGTAAATTACGTACAATGAGAACGAAGCAGCGAGGATTGATGTTACAAATTTAAAAGTACTCAGAAGTTTAGTTAACCTTCCAAAAATTTTAGGTTTTCACGTATTCCGAGAAATTATGTGAATTCATGTGCTCATTAACATTCGCTACCCAGACTAGACTAATAAAACATTTGGTACTAAAATAATGTCCTTAATTTTATATGCTATCATTTAACTTTGCCTATTTAATGAACAGTAGATAATACAATTCGTATTTCTCTGAAACATTTATAAAGGTACATTTTTATTCACATATATATTTTATATGTATGTTTTTTCCGTTCATTATTTTTGGGTAGAAATATTCTGATCCCATGTTCGTAATGTGTATTTAGATACTATATATATAGGTAGATTGCGTATATTATATATGCCTGTTTACTTTGCGTACGCGGGTCAGTATGTCTCTAGCAAAGTGGGCAAAAGTAGACCACCGTTGCTCTACTATATTTCAGGAAACTTGCACCCAAAATCAAAATGAAAAACCGTGTTTCCATACCTATGTATACTAAAAAAATTGTGTCATGTTATAAAACTGCGAATATTGTTTATTCTTAGATTTACCGGTAAATTTTAATACGCGCCAACACGAGTCGGTAAACATAAGAATATATGAAAATGGTATGATTTATTTGGTCTTTTCCTATTGTAATTTTTCCATGCATGGTGAATGTGAATGAAATTTGGGATACACACTGACATTGTAAAATAAATTTACGAGTCTACCTTTTTCCTTAGCTGTTAACAAATATTCAGCTTCCATTTAACAACGCCCATCAAATACAGTTTTAACGTTATAACTAAAATTGACCTCCATATCGACCTTACAATACGCCCCTATTCGCGTGTGTTTACAAAATAAAGCGGTGTACATTATTCAAAGTGTTTGACTCTGGGCACAAATTTAGTGCGACCTACGTACATCGGAATAAAATAAACAAAGTGGATGACGGCATGAATCAACCCCTGTGTTCATTGTTCTGGATAATAGATAGTGTAGAGCCGTATATGACTCGACACTTGTGGAAGTAACAATGAGAGTAGTATATATTTATTTATTCAACCTCTTTTCACACTTCTACTGGGGACGTATAAGTACATATAAAAGGAGTTCTTAAATAAAAGCGAGACGGCACGCTAGATGACGTAGTGGCATCCCTTTTCTAGAACAGTAATAGTCTTTTTGTAAGTGTTGTTGGTTGGCTTAGACAGGTATTACAGATTGGAAACCCTTTTAGGATCTACAGTTTTAGGGTTTTATACCCAAAAATGGGAATTCGGAACCTATTTCTAAGTCTCCGATGGCTTTCCATCCGTCACCAAGCATGTCTCATAAACCAAGATAAAATTATTTATGATCGCACAATAGCAAAAAAATATAAGCAATGATTGCTACAATTATAAATTAGATGTCACAAGGCCGACGAACACTACCAGTAATATTTGAATAATCTATAATAGAACCCAAACTACAAAATAAAATACAGCAACATTTTCAGCGCCATTGAACAGATAATGCTAGTTAGAGATGTGACGCTGACCACATGTCTGTGGTGTGTGTTTTTGACCATGTGTGTGTGGTGACAACAAATTTTGACTAATACTTCTAACTTTGAGTTTAAGCTGTTGGTAATTTCAAAGTAAATACCACTAAAGTGGTCGACTGTCTAAAATAAAGAGAAGTTTCGGATAGACAACTGTCATATACTTATGTCATTATGCTCTACAATTTTAAACCATATGTAAGTTAGATCACAGTTGTTTTTTCTATGCCGATGAATCAATATTGAACCCGTTGGGTTTTATATTATACAACATGCCTAGGTGGTAATAACTTGCAAGGGCCGAACTACAGTTTACAGCCGAAAAACAAACGTATAACTTATGAATTCTTAAGTCAACCCTATCCCAACCCTTATAAATATACGGACCCAGATACGGATCTGTCTTAAATGTATTTTGGGAACAATGGCGACCTGAATTACGTAGTTTTTATGACGTGTAGAGATTGAGATGTGACTTTTTATGTATAACCGGTCAAATGTGAGTTGAAAGAGCTACTCTGAGAGGTCCGAAAAAATAGGTTTACCAAAACAACCCGTAAACTAATTTGTCACCTAACCAAATTATGGCCGTAACAAGGTATACCGGCGATAGCAAAAATATCTGTAGATATCTACTGTCCAGCTATCACGCTTCATGATTTACAGATGGCGAAGCCTTGTTTAGCCTTGGATATCCAAAAACGATTACATAAAATAACTGCAGTAACTACGTGCGACAAAGGGAACCCCCATCACCAAGTACTAAGCACCAAGTGCCAAGATCTCTATAATCTCCATAAACGCCTCTATCCAAATCCTCACAAATCTCAGAACATAATCACAGCCGTAGTAAAACTTACTTCTCAAATGGTGAAAGAAACCTCTCGAAATGTCGTCGTATTGAATTGATATCCATCCTCATTACGTCCGGCGCTCGAGAATCAGGATCTCATTCACAGTAATTGGTTAGTTCTTTCTATCGCCCGCCTCCCGGTCCAAACAAGTTTACTAGACTGACATAATTAAGACATCATCGACGCGATCTGGATAATAGGATACGTCTTTTCATATCGTATAGATGAAGTAGGGATGTTGAATCCGGGTTCTGAACAGGCATTCTGAATGAGATATTGTGGCATAATGACTATGTAATGTGACTTTTAAATGAATTTCTGGTTCAAAGTGTCTTATGGTACCCAAAAAACGTAGTCAACTTAGGAGTTTGGTGTGACAGAAAATTAGAAAGAAATAACGAGAGAGGAACTATGCGCTTTGCGAGGTTTTTGCGTTTATGGCTTGTATTGGAAATAGCCAGCTATGATAAAAAAGCTACAGAAACTAGGAGTAAGCGACTTAAACATGTTTTACATAATAAAATATTCTCAAACGTTTTTTTTAAATTAAAGTTAAGCATTTCCACAAAAACTTTTTAGTCGACACTTTTGAACGTAGTATGATTTAATTCCACGTTACGAACTTTTAATGAGAGTGACGTCATTTCTCTACGTTTTCGGTGCATACTTACTTATTCAGGGCACGATCTTTACGTAGATGGAGTTGGACCAGTTTCGAAGTGGACAGTTGTGGGATATACTAACTTTTTGGATATAATTATGGTGCTGAAACTTTATTACATTATGGTGAGAAGTATTTTTGCTACTTTTTGTAGTGAAAATGTTTTCAAAAATAATTGTCTAAGGTAATGATTTTTTTTCCTTTTTTAATTATATCCGTATTTTTAGTTGAACATTGTCCGTATACTATAATATTTAACGAATTAACAAAGCACACACCTTTTGGAAAATGAACCTCTACATCAAATTCGGCATTTTAAATAATTAACATTATTATTAAATGATGTAACGGTTTACTCACGCGTATTTATCGGGGTAGCCCGACTAGTTTCGGACCCAACCGGAGTCCTTAATCATGAGCAGACGCGGCGGGATCGCGAGTCGAACGAAATTAACATTATTTGCTACAGCTTTTTAAATTAAAACCAAAAAATACCTTTTAAAGTCACAGTAATAACTCGTATAGTCTGTACACTTATTTACTGAGCGACGACAGCATATGACACCTCATTACAGCCGAGTGTCAAAGCCACCCGGTTAAGTAATGAGGCAGTCATAAAGAAAACTAGTATTAGATCATTTGCATAACTTTTCCATTTAATTTAACATGGTCACGTTTGGAACTAATTGCTTCCTCATTACACTTATAGTTTACTTCATTTTATTTTCGCTGAAATACTTTAAAATTCAGAGATTTTCATCTCGACTCCAATGGACATTGGTCCTTGGACACAGCTGCCGGACCACTAGCACTTCTAACTCTACAAGCTTCAGCTTTTTAACTCTACAAGCCATGTCTGTCATTCCGGTTCTTCTCATTTCAGATTTTATCCTTTAAAGAAACTAAAAGGAAAGCTCGCTTTATAACTCACTGAACGACTTATATTTGTGTACTAGCCAACTGTAAGTGTCCACGTTTCGGCGCCGAAAATCATGAGGGAGGACGCAAAGGATCTAATCTTACGTAATCCACAATTTATCTTTATTATCCCGTATTAAACAAAGTGATGTAAGAATTATATTTAAAATAGCATGGCTCTTCATTTTCTAATCCTTATCTATACTAATATATAAAGCTGAAGAGTTTGTTTGTTTGAACGCGCTTATCTCAGGAACTACTGATTCAAATTGAAAAAATCTTTTTTTGTTGAATAGACCATTCATCGAGGAAGGTTTTAGGCTATTTACCATTACGCTGCGACTAAGAGGAGCGAAGATATAATGGAAAATGTGGATAATTTTCTAACCACGCGGACGTAGTCGCGGGCAATAGCTAGTATATAATAATTCTCGTGTCACGGTGTACGAAATTCTTCCAAAACGGCTCGACCGTCTCTCACGAAATTTTTCGTGCATATTGGATAGGTCTGAGAATTGGACAACATCTTTTTTTCATACCCGTTTTATTCGTTAGAAGTCATGTGTATGGCAAAACAAAGCTGGCTGAGACAGCTAGTTGCATATACGATTAGTTTTTAATTTATCATCAAAAATTTCCGACATTCTTTCTTTTGCACGATCTTGTATGACTACGTAATATATTGTAATATAACTATTATTGTGTTATAACTTAACTAAAATCTCTCTCGGTAAGGCACGCATATGGACTTAGACCTGGTCAAGGTCACTTAGTGAGGTCACTTTTAATTATTCAGGCCACTTAGAGCTTTTTACGTTTACGAGTCTAGCTGTAGCAGTATATACGTTTTGTATAATACTTAGTCAGTGCGAGTTGAAGTAGGTAGGGAAAGTGAAACGTTCAAAAGAAAATGGTCTTACATTAAATTAATCTCTGAACTCTTCCAACTGTTGCTTTAACCTTGATTTTTTTTATCTACGAAAATTATACCTATATAATTACAACAGTTCATGAGATAGAGGCTAGTGACAGACGGAAAAATCCTCAGAAGAACAGACAACTTAGCGGAGCATGTGTCTATCATGGCAGCCAAAAATGATAGATATGATTTATCCATAAATCAGTCTGACTCTTTATATTCCAAAAATAGCTCACATTTCAATACAGTCCGATAGCATTTACACGAACACTGGATACATCGCAAAATCCCCTCTGAGCAAAGGTCAACGTAGGTCAAACTCGCGTATTTAGTGTTACAGGTACTATTTAATAGTGCGTCATTCACACACACTAAAAGGTTTTTGATTTAATCAACTACGCTCTTTATGGACTAGGGATGTGATGTGATAAGTCCATAACTGCAAAATAACTATAGTATACTGTATACCGTACCTCATAGGATACCGGTTAGGTCCGAAAATAGTCGGGCTATTCATATAAATACGCTCTCGTAAACCATTATTAGACTGAAAAACATATCCAACCAAAAAATAGACTGAGTACCTATGCATATAATAGCACGGATACAAGTCTTCTGAACAATAAGTATCTTGTGGTTTACGCTCAGTCGGGAATGCTTAAGAAATAGAAAGAATTAGTTTCGAACTGTTTTAACTTAGTTTTTTTTTATAACTACGGACCCGCTTTAAATTCACACGATTGTAGCTCCTGTAAGCCGAAATCGAAACGAGAACCAACGAATATCACTAAGGCACATGCGAAATATAGTTACCCAAAGAATTTAACAGTCTCTCTTGAAAGGAGGGCTTGAATGGCGGGAGATACAGGGTGCTCTGCGGTACGGTGCGGTGTCTGCAGATGTATTTTGTGACGTTCAAACGGTTCTACTTGGTATTCTATTTTGAAGTAATGAATTCTGATAATGAGATCTACTAAGAATTCTTTTAGAAACATTAAATGGGAGGAGAAAACAAAATATTCCACTGCTGCGGATCATTTATGCGAATATAGTTAAGTTATACAAAATAAAAACGCTATTTCCTGCATTTATAATAATTTAATAAATTTAGTTCTAAGATTCCAAGTTTATAACTATAAAGGCATTAATTTAAACCTGGCTGACCTTTTTGAATTGCAAAATGCCAGAGCTTCTGATATTAAAATTCACTGCACATTTTGTTGGTCTGTTTCCACAATGAATGTTATGATAACGGATGCTAGATAACGCTTTTGGAATATCAACTAAATGGTTCACTTTACATCTATTGCTATTAACGGATAGTTTTCGTTTTAGCGGTCGGCTTTGAGAATGAAAATAAACCTTTAAATGTAAGGCTTCACATAAATATCATGCAGTATTCATCATCATTAATATTCGATTAGAATTTGTCATAATAATTTTACTAAAAATAAAATAAAACCTTGAAGAGGGCAAAGAAAATAAACGAAATGAAAAGTGCTCGAAATATAAAGATAGATATAGGTATTATAAGTGGCTGTACCACAAAAACTGGTAGTAAATATGTATTCATAATTACCATGGTAGATGTACTAAAATAGTGGAAAAACGAAATTAACTCAGAATAAAAAGGGACAACAGAGGCAAATAAAAGAATAGACGATATATCTACTAAAAATTTAGTAAAATACATCGGAACAAATTACTACACTATAATTCACACATTAAAGTTTTAATTAAGCACTGTTTAATGACTTAACTCTCTAACATATAACCATTTACTTCATGTACCGTAGACTACTGACCCTGGTTGTCATAAATTAATACAAATGATGTGTGTAGTTCAAAACTGGGTGTAATTATTTAAACAAGACTAGTTACCTACAGCACTGTTACCCATAGGCCGGTGGCCGTGAACTCGAAACAAATGATTCCTGACACCCAATATATGATACTACCCACACATACATGAAAATTACATGTATGTATAGCAATTTGAAGAACACAGATATACCTACTTAATAAAGTAAAGCCTCTTTGTTTTGTTCGCGCAGTTTTATATTACTGGGCAACGGTTTTTAATGTCCTTCAGGCAGGAATGAATAAAAAATTGTGTGACGTAATTCATTATTGCAAGTTACGACAGTTTACGGCTGTTTTGTCACCCGTCTCCAGCCCCTTATTCTGAATTTAAAGGCACTTTACCTTTATGTTTTTTGTTTTGAATGAGGTATAAAATACATGTCTACAATTTTGAGCAAGTGATAAAATGGTCAGCAAACATTACTTCGACCTAACTTATAAAATACCGGCCCTAAATTAAGAATAACAATAGTCATATGAGGCGAACATTTATTACGTTTAAGAGCACAAACTCATCTCTCCGACGCAAATACAGTCTGAAACTACTTAACAGACCTGCCTGGCTCATTTAGAAGTTTCGCACCTACTTCAACAACATTAGGTACCCAGTGCTCCGGTTACTATGGGCACTAGTAAACAATTATTATTCCAAAGCAACTTTGTACCGTAAAACATAAAAACTGGTCTGACTGTGGTAAAAATTCTAAGCACGTCGAGGAAATAACTCGATTTCCTGTGTCAGGCAAAAGCAATTATTTGTTTTCTGTCTAAATATGCTTTGCCCGCGGGAACATGGGGCGAGCTATTGGATTTATTCTGCCCCACTGTGTTACACGCTTCGTTTATTAGTTTTTGTTCGAATATTAAATGGGATCTATATTTGTAATTGGATTATTTCTGCAGTATATTATTGACGGGGATCGGGTGTGTTTGAATTGTTAGATACAAAATTGTTATTGATTCCAGTAGCTCATAACCAACATTAATTGACTATTTGTAGAAAAAGATCGATATTTGTACCCTGAAACTATGGTATTTCATTTTATGAAACACTTGAAATCGAAATGTCGCTTCTTTTGTAAGAGAACAAATATTACCAGTTGTTTCCCTTTGGTAGAGTCAGCGGTCATAGAAAAACGTTTGCAGAAAAGTCGATTTTGAAATTCAGAATATCGATGTTGCTGTTAAAAAATATTTTACACTCAATATCGTATAACATGTGGAATTATCCTCAGCTATAAAGTACTTGCATAAAATACTAAAACGTAGCAGTATCTGTAATATTTCTACACCGCTTCAGGGAGTTTTACAAGCATCTACGCAAGTGTAAAAGTGCAATGCACAGGATTTATACAATTCGTCGACAATTCAGACAGTTCTTTCTGCAACATTATACGATAAAAAGATACCCAGACACAAAATTTAACACGGTATCCCTACATAACATGCACACTGTTAGTTGTGACCGACATCCAAAATTTTATTTGATTTATACACTGACATGAATGTGCAGCTTTATGTTGGATTTTTGATCATTGGCGTGTTGCTTTTTTAATCTGAGACGGAGTAGTGTCTTAACAACGTGGTTTAATTTTCAAAAATCATATTTTCTTTTATCTTTTCCACAAAATTGATCAAAGACTCAAAAGGTGTCGCATCAAAATTAACTTATACACTACTGTATGTACTTACTCAGGACCTCAGCTTATGTAGTGAAATGTTATATTTGGTCGGCAGACAACTCACAATCACCCTAGCATTAATGATATGAATATAAATTACCCAGTCTTACTCTATCAACTAACAACTAATCCGCTAATACTAATTCTGAGTATGTACTAACTTAAGGCAACATTATGATTAGAATTGTAAAGTGATAACAAAGACCTACGTATGATTCGAGAATTTCGAATTTTGTGAACACGATTATTTCTAGCAAATAACATAATGTAACAACTTAAAAAGATATGCTTTAAATAAAAAGTACGGACCCAAACTTGTTGAAATTTGATGGGACCAATATGTCAGATTTTTACAATTGCTGAAATTTTCTCATTAAAAAAGAATCAACAAAATCGAGATAACAAGTCTAAAAAGTCCACGAGAGAATCTGCTCTTTTTTGAAGTCGGTCGACATGAGAACTTAAATATACTTAATTTAAATAAAAACGCATTTAGAATGAACTTCTGCAGCAATTTGTACTCGCAATTGATTTATCAAACACGCGAATCTAAAATCACGCAAATTGCATGCAATTGCTCTTTACATGACTAGTAATGTTAGAGCCTCGATTTAAAAATATATTCAACTGTTATTGTTCTATTAAAGCTGGCTTACATTCCAGTTTAAGTGAAGTCATGATGACGTGTGTAAAGTCGCGCTTTCCCAAAGGGATTTAAATTATTTATATTGCAGATTTTCAGTAGTCGAATAAAGTTTTATCTTTGCATACGTTTGTTAGGATATGAAAACGATTACCTGTAAAACATTATCTCGACTTTTATCAGCTGTTTCCTGCGGGCCCACCCGCTACGAAGCGAAAATGATGAACATAAAATGGGGATGAAATCTATTCCATGTGTTAATCCTGGTTATAGACTATATTTGTAAAAAGTTTCGTCTAAATCCGTTCAGTGTTTTTTGCTTGAAAGAGGAACAAACATCCATTATTCATACATCTATTCACATGTACTTTCGCGTTTATAATATTAGTAGGAGGAAGCAGGATATTTTTATGTTTTCTATTTTACAAACGTTTTTATTATCAGTAAAGTATGAAGGCAAGTATGTCTGATTATTTATAGTTCTAACATTAATAGCTATGTCGCTTTTTTGTTCCAACTTAATGTGTGTAATTATTGAAGCTAATTCAATTCCACACGGCGACCTAGCTACCTAATTTTCTATAAACTCTTTAGCGATCCCATGGCAGTTAATTAACACTATAACCTATTAACGATATTATCTAAATGGCGTTTGCGTAAATTTATTTGTAAAATTATGATAATGGTTTGGTCATTGCTTACCTACTTATGTCCCCACAATTATGTATACGTTTTATTACGACAAGCATTAAGCATCAGAACATATGAATTAATGAATCGACGTATTTTTTAAGGATATTAACAATGTTTTTTTTTGTCATAGACTATTTACATTTCGTACCTACTTTCTTTAACATGAACAACATTTCATGCTTGCGTCTTCACCTGCCTGGATATTGGCTACAGGTGCAAATATAAGTGCGATAAAAGCAACCTATGTGTTAATCCAAGTTGTATCCTAATTCTGTGCAAAATTCCAGCGAAATCGTTATAGCAGTTTCCGCGTGGATAGGTAACAAACATACACCCGAACTACTTTCGCTTTTATAATATACATAAGTGTTACCTATCTTACTGATACAATTTTAAACTAAGCATACCCAAACCAACATAAACGGATTTGAAATTCACACCGTCCCAAACCTCTAGAATTTAGTGAACAGTTAGGAGGGTAGGGTACACATACATATACACAATAAGATACATATGTTAGGGCGCACGTTGCCTTTAATTATGGCCGTCGTCTGTAATTATATACATACATCTTGGTAAGGGTGCGGTAACCATGTGTCTGTATTAACAGAGTATATTTAGGAAATCATTGACGTAGATTGCTATTATACTTAATGTAGATTTAATAAGGTTTTTTTTAGTATTTCGTGATACTGGCTAATAGGTAAACCTGTTTGTTAAGTGTTTATTCTATTAGATAGAAGAAAGCATTGAAATGGTAATAGTTCTACTTATGTTTGTAACTATGGGCCGCCAGTTGGTCAATCAGTTTTATTACAATTAAATACTCCTTTGATCTGAACTGTTTTCAAATAGCCTTAGCCATAGGCACAAAGAGGTTTGGGAGCCATTTGATGAGACACTTCTAGATTACTACTTCTATATTAGAGACTACTATATGACTATAGTAAAATTAACTTTACTATAGTAATTTCTTATAATTGACATCTGGCTATGAGTACCTCAGACCAAAATATCAGAAAAACAGTGTTTATTTCAACGAAAGGCCAACAAAGTCAAATACTTCTGAAATGTTTATTTTGCGCTACATTTATTACTGAGCCTAAATTTGTCAAATGTTAGCGACCAGAGTGCTCTATTAATATTCGTCTAGCCATTTTCCCTCGTGGCTAAATAGCTAGGCTTTGCGTCGCCACGCGCAGATTTTTGTAAAAAGGTTTGGTTTAATAAAGGTGTCGAAGCGATTTAAATAGTAGTAATAGGTAACGTTGGAGCATATCATTTTTTTTTAACTATTCACTACTAATTGGTGTCTCGATAATTACAACAAAAAACTATTGAGGAAAGTTGTACTTATCTTCTTTGTAGGCTTGCTCTAATTTAATTTTGTTTTTACCAGGAGCAATTCTAATTGACTCTTAGCGTCTAAAAGCACTGGATCTTTCCACTTTTTCTTACACAAAAATATGATTAAAATCAAATACTAACGAAGGCTAATCCGTAGAATATCATTAGATCAATTTAAATGACTCTCATTTACATACTACCCATATATTTTCCTTTACATTTAATACGGAAACCCAAAAGCATACACGCATGTAAATCAAATGTATGGAAGATAAGCTCGTTGGATTAACTATATTTTCCCGACAAGGCCAGAATGAGATAATACCAAAACAAATGTCACTTACATATTCAAAAAGTTCAATTCACATTTAAACTAGCGCCCTCTGGTGACCGCTCCGCGCGTTATCTCCGTGTTGAATGACAGTTGTGAAACTATGGCATATATGAAACATTCACGGAACACAGTTAAGTAGAAGGGATAGGTACTTGGGTTTTTTGCACTATTCGATAGTAGTACGACGATGAACCTTAATATATAATTAAAAATTGACGGGTTTAAAACGGGTCGTATTCTGCAACCCAAAATCAAGATACTTTTTGCTTTGTCGTTTATGCAAATCTTTTCGACATAGTTTCGTCACACAATCTTACAAACGATAAAGTGTGTAGAGTAGAATATATTGCTCAGAATGCAGTTATACAATCAAATTCAGAACCCTTTATATTGTACCACTGGCGAGCAAAATTCATGCAGTTTATCAACAAACATGATAACATAACCACAACCTAATTATCTTGGAATCCATAATTTTTATTATTAAATAAATGGAGTTAAACACAATAAAAATGAGCCCCTTTTTTTAAATCTGCCACTTCTCTCTCATTTAGCACTCTGACACTTACTCTACCTACTACTCCCTCCGTCTGTATTAAATATTAGCCCATGGGGGCCAGACCCCATCAGAGTAACTCATTTTAAAATTTAAATTCCTGTCATGTCAGAATTTATATTTCATGAATGTGGCTGAATGAAAAATGTATGGGGATTGTGGATTCGTCGTGTAATTAAGTATTTATTTTTAAAGCCCCCGTAGCCCTTTCCGTAATATTTTTTCATGCGAGTTAACAATTTGGAATGTAATTGAAATTTTGAAATGGGGTTCTAAAATTTATTTTCACTCAAAAAGATCTTGTCTTAGGTATTATTTAAAAAAATGTAAAATAAGCATATTTTGAAAAAAAATACACACGTAAGAGGTCCTGACTGCTGTACTGGAGTAGGTACGCCAGTTCGATTCACTAGTGTTCATTCGGTTGTGCGAAACTTGTGAAAAAATAAAAAATATTTGACTGAATTGAACTAAGGATATTTATGATTTACAAAATAATCGAAAACATTTTTGTTATGACTGTATTTATACTAAGAAGTACCTAAAAATAAAACATATTTAATAACCTTATAGTACTTTCATACCAAGTTTGATCATGGTAGTCAAATATAAAGGCACGTGTGGCAAGAATATGTTTTGTACGTGCTTGGGACCTCTGAGGCTTCGAAATATTGCCGGCTTAGCGACATGAAGCTTTCACCTATATGTACGGAAACATTGTTTTCGTAATGTTATTATTATACTATAGATATCCAATACGGTCAGAAATATTATTACTTTTGTAACAAAAGGTAATAATGCATCTTTAATCGATATTGTCTATGTTTGGGTGTTTAAAATTCAAAGGGTAAAAGACAGAGGATAGGAAATGCTTATGCCCATTTATAGGTAAGTAATGTAGATTCAACAACAGTGATATTCAAGCAATTTAAAAAAAATGACTCTCATAAAATGGTTTAGTGTAAATTCAAGGTGATATTAGCATTCAAAATAGTAAATTAACGACCACCAGCCCTTGCAGTATAAAGTTTCTAATTAAAACGGAACTACAAACCAATTAAAACAGAAATAAATTTTAAAGCGGTCAGATAACAATCGTATGATGCGATAAAATAAAACACTATACAGAGTGTACTGTCAGCTATAGAAGTCAATCAACATATTCTGTTTTTTTTTTAATCTGCCAATCATTGCATATGCTGTAAACTAGGATAAACAATGATAACCAACGAAAACCAGCACTTGAACTCGTTGAAACCCAGGAAAGAAATTTACTGACTTATTAATCGAATCGAAGACCGGATTATTAATCAGAAGTAGTATAATATAGGACGAATAAGAAAAAAATATTTTCCACTTCCCTACACACCAAGAGGGAGACAAAAAGAAGAGCTATGCTTCAGCAAAAAAAAAGACAACAACAACTGAGTCAGCCCAAGTTGCCAAGCACCAACATTTTTAACACATTCTGATTTACAATGTGCCAGTGAATTCCATAAAAATAGTGTTTACGTATTAACTAAACTAGGCGACAAGCCTATTTTGCTACCTAACAGAACAACAGCAACTCAAAATCAATTGATTGTGATTGTTTTGATCACCTGATTGTGTTAGCCTTTTGTAACTGACCGTACCACAGCATCAATTAACGCTGAACTTCGAATAAATTTATAATGGAGTGCTGTACGAAACAAGATCGCATCAGCGTCATCGTATCACATGTAAAACAGTTATTTATTGCAAATGATATGCAGATGAAATAAATACAGATTGTTTTACGAAACGTAATTAGTGGAACCGGATAATGATGGATTTATATTATGAAAATTTTGTTCGTGTTGTGATTCGCTGTAATCAAATTCCGTTGTATATCGTTTTGATATAAAATAGTTCCTATTTTGGGTCGAAAAGCACGTTCTTCAGCCTCAATTCAAGACAGCGATTTAAAAGATTTTCTATTATTTCTTTCCGTAGTAAACGTATATCATATAGTTTAGCTGGAAGTAATCAAATCTCGTCCATCGTTATTTAAATTTCCTAGAATACTTTTCTAATGCGTACAACTTTATAAAAATTGTAAGTTTTTGGAAAATCTCGCTAAAGGGCTAAAATGATTCTTATAGTGCATAGTTTTTGCAAAAAATATTACGCAAAACTTGCACAAAAGTTGAGTTTTACTTTGTCAGGCACTCCAGCACAAATGTTGCAAAACTCCTTTTAGACCCCTATTCGTTTTCAAGCATTATTCTCCGAAAAATTAAATTAGGTTTAGCACCAACTATTCTTAGACTTTACTTTGTACTATCTCTTGAACCTCATGAATATAATGGTTATTGAAAGCCTGTTTAATAGAACCACGATCGGAAAATTCCAAGCCGTTGCGATTCAACTCATTGGCCATCACACATATTGTTCTAAGACAAAGATATCAATGAAAGTTCTTTACTAGATTCTTTCTTGAAAAGATAATAATTTTAAAACTTGTGAGAGATAGTTCTTGAAGTTTATTGCAGAAACTATAAGTTGGCACGAGAATAAAAGTGGATGAAGAAAATAATGGCTTAAGGAGTGTTGGAACCATGATATACGTATATTGCTGCACACCTGAAACCATTTGCTATAAACCCGGGTTGGTTTACAAAGGAAAATGAGAATTTAAGGGTAAAAGCCTGGTATTCCACGCAATTACCATAGCTTAAATTTTAAAATCACTGTTTTAATGCTCTGAATGAGTAATCCGGACGAACGGAAAAGCCAATTAAATATTTTATTACACTGTAAAATTCAGTCTTTTAATTATAATTCTTGGTAGATAGTCTCATAATGTGCTCTTTTATCAGTAACAAGAGATGTATTTATGTGGATTGAAATACAGTCCTAAGCTTTGGTGAGTTAGATTGTTTTTATGAGGGATTCGTATCAAAAGGGTAAAATGAACCTTATAACCGAGGCACCGTTGTCTGTTTGTCGAGCTGTCTGTCCATTTTTCTGTCTGGCCGGACTGTAGTTATTTCAAGAACTCAAAATCAAAATCAAAAGTTTTTATTTCAAATAGACCATTTTCCAGGCACTTTTAAAACGTTGTCTAACCCAAAACTATTATAGCTAGGCATTTGTTTTTACAATTCCAGATTATTTAATTCTAGGTTAAGATTAAGCACCGATTGATTCAGTTGGGCAGCGATGTTTTTCTTTTGCCTATTTGAAGACCTCTCGGTGTCACAAGTCCGACTCGCACTTGATCGGTTTTATCAAGCTTAGCATCTCGTTGGTAACATTTCTCGACGATCCTCGCAAAAGTCGGTGGCTTTATCTTGCATGTCACCCGACACAGCTTTAGTTGAGTTTATTTTGCGGGTGGATGTGTCAGCAATATTGTGTATGGAGACATGTTGATACAGATATCAAAGAGGTTTCATAACGTCATGTTCACTTAGTATGATGTCACTTGGAAGTTACAACAAAAAGTTGGGAATGTTTGATGATATTATTAGGTATAATGTCGACTTTTAGCACGTATGCTGACGAATTTTTGCGGTTTGAGTTTATTTTTTCTTTCCGTTGGGAACATTTTTCTGAGGCTCCACTTTTCTTGTGTTGTGTTATGTCGATACCCGCGTAGGACATGTTTTTGTGAGTCTAGGTTCCTTATGCAAGTAATTTGAATGTTTGTGAAACCAAATTCGATACAAGGCTTGATGTTTTTTTAGAACGGAAGTCGTTACCAAAAAATAAGGAAGAATTAATGTACTTACAACGCTCCTTGGGAATTTATTCAGTGAGAACATTACTCAGTGTTATATCAGTATGTGCGAAGCATACATTGAGAGGCAACAGGTTTCTTAAGATCGGCGGTAATGATAGTAAGTAATGTTATGTGAATCATAATAATATTTAATACGTACGTTTTCGTACATAGCTTCTCAGGCTGAACACTTTTGGCACTTAAACTTAAATCTTTCGTATTTAGACCGTACTTAGGGATTTCGTTATACTACCTGATTTAGTAAGGGTACCGAAGGGCACTTCAGTGCCATAACGTCAATAGTTTACTTAGCTTTGACAGTCTTCTTTGAAATCTTAAAGACTTTTTACATCATATAAATTATTTATTCTGAAAATTAGATTTAAGTTTACAGCAAAATTGGGATCACACCAACTCATTTTTTCTTGTGTTACTACCCACTTGGGCATTGTAAATTTAAACATGTTAATCAAAAAAGTCTTTTGGTGGATGTAAATTATAATTTAATTTTTAACAGAAGTTTGTAAACAGATTTGATCAAACTTAGTTGATATTAAAAATTCTTATTTCGTACATTATTTTAGTAATAGAATTTATGAATAGTGTTATATTGCTCCGGAATACCCAGTTCATCTTAAAGTATCAAAACCTCAAATTCTACAAAATATATTGGTCCCAAAGCCATTCGTTCCAGTACCTACGAAATGACATTAAATAATATTTTTATGAGAGAGAGCGGAAGGCAATTTTCTAAAAAGCTTTTACGTATCGGAACTTTTAGGAAAAATAACGATTGTGATGGGACGGACCTTATCTTTGCTTTTTAACGGTATTCTTCATTTTCTAAATATTATCTAAAGCCTCTCAAAGCTGACACATACCACCAGTAAAATCACTTCAGTATTATTAAATGTGGAAATTAATTACTCTATGACTCCTCTTATTATCAAAATATATAAAAAAAAACTTTAAACTAAACGAAAACTTTTAGTGATTACTAAAAGTCCTCTTCTGTTACCTCAATAACTGAATTAACGAAAGCCAACTTTCCTGAACCTCTATTAGGCAGCCGGATTAAGGCAACAAGTCAGCGAATCAAACCACAAGCACATTCAGAGAGACCGGCCAACATTCTCCAGTATGCGTCCTCTCTACCGCAAGCTCCATACTCTGTTTACACTGCATAGACAAACTTGTCTGAAGCTCCAACTTTGCCAACTAGTTCAAAGCACTGCTTTTCTTTCCCATAAAACTCTGGGAATCGCTCTAACTTTGCGTTCCATCCATTTCTGTTCGAGTCGATACGTTCTCTATTTATATGTAACGATGGTATTAAACGCTCCTTGGATTTTAAATAGCTGCTTGAATGGGTTTGAAGGGGAAATAAATGTTTTGCAACATAATTAGGATGTAATTTGATTGTTAATGCGTTCTCACTCCATAAAATACTTTAATACATTCATCATTAAATTCAAATTTAAATGCATTAAATAAGTAAGCGAGCAAGCAGTACACAAATATTTCATGACTGTAAGAAAAGGCTTTGCAATAAAATTAATTAAATGTTAACATGGAGAGCACTTAAGCATTATTAAAGACTGAAATTCCGCTGTTGAGCATATTTAACTTACAGAATATGTTCTTTGCATAACAGGTAGTTGAACATAAGGTTTCTTAGTAATGTTCTAATAAATAAAAGTTTTTTTTTTTTCGATTTGCTACAAGTATTCTCAGAACATTCAGAACAAAAACATCATCAGTATTCATCCCAAATGATAGGAATATAAATGCGGTTTCAATACTAAAACTGAATTTCAAGCTAACCAAATAATATTCACCCCAAGCTCAGATCAAAATAAGCCACAAACTTACCAACAAGAGCTAAATAACCTCAAAATGGTAATAATAATAATTTAAATGTGTAATTTCGTGAAGATGTCACCACAGGTGGGTAAATCGAATCACGGCATGTTGTATGTAATTTGAAATTCCATTAGCTAGCTTCCGCCTCAGAGCATTTGAATATTTAGTGCCTAATTCAGACGTAATTACGTAGCCTTGTGTACCCGGCTGCAAATTAGTTGCAAGAACCAAAAAGTGTCCAGGAGAATGTGGACTGGTAGTGGCTGTACACTTGTTTATGAGACAAAGTCTAAGCTAGTTGCTTCAGAGACCGGAGTAGGTTGGATTTAATGTAGCTGTGTCTTAATATTTTCTTCGGTTCTTTTTTTTATTTAAGGAAAAAATATGCATTGTACAATATCCCACTGTATTAAGAATTAATATAAATGCAATTAAATGATCTTCGTGATTGGACAACCTATGCTATGTATGCATGCCGTTATGAAAGTAGCGCAATGTTTTTTTTTACAGTACCTATGTTTGGTGAGGATGATGCATTATTACATGTTCGCCTCGCATCACCACATGATTAAGGACTATGACTACATCCGAAACTATTCGTCCTATCTGGGTAAATACGCATCAAAATGTTAGCAGAAAACAAAAATGGTTCCTAACACTCAAATCACCGTTTCCTTTACCACTGGCTAACGAATCTCTCTTCAAATAAACAGAACAACCTCAACAAATGGAACAGACGGATAAACTGCCGCTCCAATAAAGGTCTTATCTACGAGCACAGCTCCAGAACAGGGAAAAAAGCTAAAAAGCAAGTCACAGCAGCCTATTGTTGTGGTTGTCACTGGCCATTGTAACCAGAGCAACAGGTAACGTTTGCTCTAAAGATCTGCTCGTAAATGTTCTGCGACTGACAATAGTTGCGAGCATTAAATGGATGACAGTGCTTTCTTGGCACACATTTTTCTTAGCTTGTTTAAAATTATGGTAGTAAATGTTAGTGTTTTTTTAAGTTGTGATGTTTTTGATTATGATAAAGGTGTTTACATAGAAAAATGAGTGAATCTCGAGATTTTTACACCAGGTTTTTGATGGTACCTGGTTTGTTAAATTTGGAACTGAGGCTAAATTGCGGTAACCATACGGGTAACCATGGGTTGCCTTACCTATAACATACAACAAACACCATAAAAGTAGTAGTAGTAGGTACTAACTAAACCAATTAAATATAAATTTATGTTCATTGAATTATGAAATGAGACAAAACATTAAATAATTGAATTCACCTATTTGTTTTATCGTACCAATTATCACGCCTCAGATACCACTGCAATAATTCAAAATAACAGTTTATAATACTTTGTTTTCCCTTTCCAAATATCCCATTATTTAAATATTTTAATTCGAAATTCGGGACAACATTAAACAGCATTAATATAGGTTCGAATTGCTCGAAAGTAGAACATTGCGTTGGCATTACCATTTCGACAACACGGGGACGCAATTAAACTGCGACATTTACAGCATTAACATAAACCGCACTGTGCATTACGCTTTTGTGTCCAGTAAGCGAGGCGTCAATTTGACAGAGCTGGTAATGTAACGCCTACATTTCATATTTCACGAATAAAATGGAAAATAGCTCGTAATGACGGTAATAAGGCGCGGAATCATTGGCTTGCGACGTTTTTATGTTAAACAGATGTTTTATTTTGAAAGCTCGCTTGATGGAAGAAGGAAAATTCACAGGAAATAAAATATTTTTTAACCATTTTCTTTAATACTGTGTATTTCTAATAGGTAGGTACCTATATAATAATATTTCACTGTTTACAGTATATTTCAATAGTTTTTCTTTAAACAATGACTGCAAGCTTCAAACGACTTTTCCTAAGGTTTATTAATACCGTTTACATATTAAATTACTCATTCAGTTTATAAAATCATTTCTTAATGAAAAATAATAAATCATCTTTCAAAGAATTCTTGCAATAATTGTGGTTTCCGGGATTCGACCTTATTCATACATAAAACGAATGAGGTTTCAATATAATACGAGAGATAAATAAATACTGCATTTAATATCTGAATAACTTGATAATGGTGATCAATTTCACAGAATGGAATTCTATAGCAGCTTTTCTTTGAACTCCATTTTTTGGAATTTTTGATGAAAATATATAGACAGCGATAAAATGCCACAAGGTTGTTTAATAAACATTTTGTGCAAACTCCATAGATGCAATCAAACACCATAATAGGTAAAAGTAATCTCGGATTTTGTTTAACTAAGGTCATTTCATCAACATGGCTATGTGCCATGTAGACAGACAAAATTGACATACCTAAATACCCTTAACCTCAATTATGAAGAACTTTTCACAACGAAGTTTTTAATGAAATTTGAGGAATCACCCCTTAAGATAATATTTTAACAATATTACAAGCACAATTTGGGCACAATTATTCTGAACTTCGTCTTTATTTGTTTTCTGTACGGGCAAGTACAAACAATATGCAAAAAGCAAGCTTATTCGCTGGGAAATAAAGGTTTTTCCATCAAAACGACAACAGTAATATGGCAGACTGTATCTTCATTGGAGTTAACAAGCGTTTATGGATCAATAAATCTAGACTGAGTTGTTGCAAGAGAAATTTGAAGCTACACATATTTGGCTTCAATCTTTGGTAGCATCCAGTTTCAGTGGTAACACAGGGATTCAAGAAATGGAAGCTCAAATGACTTTCATAGCTTTATTCTTGAAACTGTTGGTTAAAGCTGGTAACAACTGTATAAGTTAGCAACAACGGTGTAATGAAGTTGTTGAAATTGAAATAACATTACTGATATTAAACATAGGAGCTGTGTTTTCACATTAGAATGATTAAAGCTTCAATTCAAACAAATTTTAACTCCAGTAAAGTCCAGTAATTAAAATGTCACAACGGCAAAACTTTAAATTTTCTGAAAATGTTTATACATTTTGGAAGGCACATCAGCACATTATTCTACAAAACTGTCAACATTTACACGGAACATAAAATATGTTACAACGAGCCTCTTCACAAGACATTTGGCAGCGCTCCCGATACCAATTAAATATAATGACTAATTGCAGCCAAACGGAAATGCACGAACTGTTCCGAACGGTACCGAAGTGGATACTGCGAGATCGTTTGACAAGGAGCCAACTCATCAATATTCATTTGAGTTGCAAACACCAATAGTGTGATAACGAGGTTTCCTTCACTGTGTCACGGGTAGCAACAGGTGACAACCCCTCATTTTTCAAGCATCTCACCGTTATTGTACTCCGAGACCCGCATCCAGTCCCTAGGCACTGGGTATCAATAACGACGTCTCACGGATCACTGGAACATAATGGTTCCTTACATTTGGAGAGGATATTTTTAAATTCAGTGTGTATTAGCACCAAAATGAAGCATCTCAGATCATCTATGCTAAATATTTTAATTTTCCGAAGATACTAGCTAAAACTTGGAAACAAAGGAAGCTCTAAGGAAATACTGACCAAATAAACCCAACAAGTTCGGATACCTGTTTACAATCCGCTACAGATGCAAGACGTGTTAGAAAACAATAATACTAAGACCAAGTTTCTTGCTGTATTAAACAGCAAGAAAATTCTTCCAACGCAATTTTCAGAAAAGATTATAAAAACTGCAGTCAGCAGAAAAGTGCACTAAAGTGAACACAAACAAATACTGCAATTTTGGATTAGAACTAAGAAACAAAGAAGCTAAATTTTGTTCCATCGTCTTTTGTTGTTAACTAATATTTCTATATTTTCTGCCCATCCAAAGGTCGTCTGGAAATTACACGTGTAAAGTTACACACAGTAAATCATGAATTATTTCTTTGGTGTACCATGAAGAGTTTCCTTTTCTATTCCATTCTTACCCCACGCCAATGTTTTCAACCAATTTCGACCCTTTGTAAATCTGCTCATCGACTTTCGTTGTTGCCACTAAGAGACCGGGGAAACGATTTCGCTAATACAGCAGTGTGTCAAAGCTTAAAGCGCTGTTAAACTGCAAGCTTGGGGTTTAACGTATTTTCTACGTCGCCACAGAATTGAATAAAGAGAACAATGACGTCATGTGCACGGTTTTAAAACTGTTTTCTAGACTACGTAGGTTAAACGAATCTTGTTAAAAATAAACAATGTTTAGTTAAATATTTTTCTTATGATTTTGAATGCAAACTGGAGATCAAAAATCATTTAAAAGGAGCTCGGGTCTGGAATATTTCGACATTATTTTTGTTTATTTTTAAGAATAATCAGAATTGCGTTCTTTAGGAGAAGAATACACTTGACCTAATAAAGAAAAATAAGAACAAAACGCAGCACATATAATATTAAACACCTTTAAGACCACATAACCGTATATCCAAGTATCAAAATTGCCATAAAACACTGTACAGATATTTACAAAAAAAAACTCAATTCTAAAAAAGGAATATTCCAAAAAGCTCTCGGTATCCATTAACAATCAGCTCTACAAACGTTATTGAATTCCACATTCCACTCATTTTCGTTCCATACGAGCGATGAATCCAGTTACAAAGAGCCATTCGCTCACTATTTCCTGACACACCATTGGATGCTATCAACAAACGACGCAAAAAATCATTTGTGCCTCGTGAACAAAAGATGGAGAGCGCTTGAAGCTTTGTATTACAATTAAGTACGGCGGAGTGGACTGTAAAACGGGTCTACGTAGGTTAATGCACAATGAAAGAGCATGAAAAAGCATGCACAATACCACTTGACTCGGTAACGAGAATATTCAGCATTCCATCATTACGTAATCAGTGTAACGAAAATTTTATAAATAGGTACTTAAATTCCGATTAAAAATTGCGCAGTATATTGGCAACACTGGGGGTACAGAGAATTTTACGCTTTCCTTTTGCTCTTGCTGTTTTCGTGCAATTGTAAGTTTTTTGAATTGATAATAAATTAAATTACGAACACCTTGTACAGGCTCTGTAATGGGATCTTACATAGTTACAATTTAAATAAAATTAGCTTAAACAGGTTTACACTTTTACGTTAGACTTTTCACAGCGATAGAAAAAAAAAGGATAAAATGTCACAATATAACGTAATTGAATGTTTTGTAGCGTCTTAAACTGTATATGTATGTGTACCAAAAAATACCAAGTATAACAATTAATAATCTTTCTCTAGTCGACACAACACTCAGAATCCAAAACGAACAATGCACAATTAAGGTTTCATGTATGTCACGCATGTACAAGATAATGTAAAAGATTATTTCCTATTCCTTAATCTTTCTAAAAATGTATGACACCCTTTTTGAAATAATGAAATGGTATAACTCTTTCTATTCGTATTTACGGTCACACAATAATACCCATATTTTCATTAAGTAGAGCACACGAAAAGAAAAGTTGAACATTTATTTCAATATTAGGTATACAAATTATTAATTCGACGAGATGAATAAAGTAACTTACCAATTATTCAATAATCATGAACTCTTTTGGAGTCAATAAGTCAGACAACTAGATCACAAAAGTTTTACATACATGTTATGTAAATGTAAATTCAGAAAAACGAACTTACTGAAAAAGGATATAGGTATTTCACATTCGCCCAATTCGTTATTCGGCGGACATCCGCTGAATATTCATTAATAATATTTTCAGTATTATCTGACATTATCTCTCGACGCGTACATTATCTCTCAGGGTTACATTCAATAAAAAGGTTTTTTTTGTACCTTTTAAATAAAATTTATTAATCTAGTATAATATATCGTCAAATGTATGCGCAATTAATACATTACTTTATTAGGGCTTACTGTTTTTTTAAACCACAATAATAATGCCACTAATATAATAAGGTACTTATAATCGTGTTGCTATTGAGTAAAAAAATGAACCTTTTGTCTTCATAATCCTCGCGGAACCATTTGAATACTAAGCCAAAAAAGAATAGATTTAACCGAAAATTAAGCGACTTACCTAATATTTTATATCTTCTATATTTTATGACACGATTTCCTTTTTCCTTCACCTGAAAAAAAGAAAAAATCTTAGCACTTTCCTTAAAATGTAAAATTATGATAAAACGGGTATTCCCTATTTTCCTTGTTTTTCTCTTTGAGAGCCCTCGGACCAATGAACTGGATATACTTATAGGGCCAAGGTTGCTACGAGGGCTCGTCTACCGTAACAAAATGTTTTATAAGAGGGAACGCTCATTAGAGGCAAGACAGAATATTGATTTACAAAATGTACGAAAACAACACAAAACTATCTAACTACACTAGTAAGGTTACTTACTCCCAACAAAATCAACTTCTATTTCAATCGATTTGTTACGAATATTATTCAAGCGGAAGGATGAATTCTAACTATGTGCGTTCGGACTACAATTAACGACGCTGACAACATTGGGTGGCTTCTTGATCTAGGATTGGTATCGATGGTACCTTTTGAAAGACCGAATCGAAAATAATGGAAAATCGAAACCAGTAGTAGGTAGTTTAGGGAGTAAACGGTACGGGAACAATTTCAAGTACGACAGTTTTGTCTGTGTGAAACAAAACTGTCTTGACTCAAATGAGCGCCCACCTTAAGTGTCTCATCGATCTTGTAAATGACAGGCCTCAAGAATATTTTATTACTGTCAAACATATATCAGAATGTGGAAAAAAGAACTTGAAACATGTTATTTGTACTTATTGTAAGTATTTTCTAAGCCTATTCGAATTTGATGAATGGCTTGACAATACAATTACAGTTATTACCGAACTTTCGTGAAGGCCGAACTTATATAAGTTCTGTTGTTACCCGAATTTTAAATGCCCAATGAGCGGTTGTTGACCTTTTAAATGAACTAACAAATTATGTCAGCAGTCCATTCGGAGTGATGAAATTCACAGAACACTTTTAATTGTACAAGATAGAAATAAAGAGGACACTTAAAATACCCTTAAAACTGAAGCATAACTAAATTTATCCATCATGACGTACGAAAAATTAATTAAATTATTCAAAATTGGTGCCGATAAAATAAGTGGAGCTAAATAAATAATGCGCCAAATAGCCGCAAATTTCAAGTAAATTTTCGCTTCCCACTCGTAACATTTAAAGAGCAAAACCGCAAATAAGTTTAACATTTCATTATCTATTCATAACTCAATATGGCCGAAATAAGAACAAAACCTGACTATAAAAAAACCACTAAAAGCGAATAATCAGTGAAGCGAGAGTCACTCAAAATACTCGTAACAGTCTTGCCTCCACTGCGGTAACAATTGGTTTTAAGAAATATATTCAAATATAGTCATATTCAGTTCGCAAAAAGAACTATTTTGGTAGTTCTTTGTTAACATTAACATAATTTTTACAGGAAAAACTCTTTACTGAGTATCAATGTTCCTACCAACTCACTCGAAATAGGTCTGACCAGCGCAAGAAAAAACTCCCAGTTACACCAACACTCACGTGATTTCAAATCATGAAATGCTTTTTGCAAATCCACAGCTTTTGAATCAGGCAATACCAATCTTTCCTCGCGTCTACATCAAAAGGCTGATCTAACACTAATCATTATCGGGAACCACAAGACCAAGTAAAGTATGGCTACAATTGCAGACAATGATTGCAATGAAAGGGGCATCATTCCTGATTAGAAAACAATTGCCCGTAAATACAATGGTGTTAGCTATTAGCCCTTTGTTATTACACAATGCTATTTTGATTGATCTCTGGATACCTTTTAAAGGAATTTCGGAAATGAGCGAATAATTTTATTGTGAAAATAATAAAGAATTATTTGTTTTACGTTCATTATATTGTTTTACTCCATACAACTTTTGTATATGTGATGCTTAATAACCGTGATTGAGAGATATTTTTGCAGTAGTGAAATATATCAGGTAAATATTATTAAAAACAAATGAAATATAAAGAAATATTCAAAAGCTTTATTATATTCTTATACCATGTACCATGTTACGGCTGATCCAAGAATGAAAAAAATATGCGGCACCTATTTATTCAAATCAACTAGAATCTACAACAGATCTACAACTGTAGATGAACGGATTTCATTTTTTATCTTTGACTACACGGATAGCGGAGTAGATCCATGAATAGGACAAGGATTTATGTGATCTACGAATGGTTTTACACAAAACGCGGTACAAGGAAAATATTTTTAACTGCGGGAGTCATTTCTTTAAAAAAAAAACAATATAACCCACACATACACAATTTACTTCATCTCTTGTAAAACCTAAAGCACTTAACATTTACAATGTAATTCTAGCCACAACCTACAGTTCTGGTCCATAAAACACCAAGGTCTGTACGATTGCATAATAACTTATAAAAAACAGAACGCCACCGAAACATACATTGTACAGGGCGCCTACCAACTATTAACATGAGTTTTGTAGCTTTAAGACTGTGTATACATGCAATGAGAAGCCATTTTACGTCATATAGAGTCCCGTCTCACTTTCACACCTACCATTCTCTCATTTTATTAGCTCCTGGTAGCTGCCCAGCTTATTTTTCCACCTATAAATTCATAAACAGTGCATTCCCACACATGAGAATTGTATGCCGTTCATAAAAATGGCAACTTGCCATTTTAGTCAATTGTACGTAGTTTGTATAAGCGTAGTACTTTTTCCAAATACTCGGCGTTTATTTTAAGTGTTAGTACCAAGATACAGGACAATGTCTTGAGAGGTACTTCAGTTGAACTAGATATTGTTAGCTGTTATCGTTACTGTGGGTACTGGGAGTATTTTCTTAGTACGTCGTAGGACTCTTTTCTGAGAAGAAATAGTCCTCATTTGAGTGAATTGGTGTCATGGACTAATGGTTACTGGTAAAGCAACTCAAAGCAAAGGTTTAACATTAGTGTAATTAGTTTTCTTAGAAGGTATATTAGTTAAGAAATGGTAATGCTGATGCTTTATAAACAGGACTGCATTTTAAACCGACTTCAGAAAGGAAGAAATTCTCAATTCGGCCTATTTGTTTGTGTATGTTCATCGATTTTTTTCTGCGTCAAGTTTTTGTCATTACCTCGCAAGTTTTTGTGATATTTTTTCATATTTCAGAACTATGCAAAACAATCTAGCCAACAGCTAAATAATTCAAGCATTCAATAATACCCACAGTTTTGGTAAGAAACCGTTCAATATATTTTTCGTTCAGATGTTCGGATTATGTAAATGAACTGATATTTACGTAAACAGGCCCGCAAAACATCGTTCGCGTTGAAATATTCCAAGTCGAATAAATGTGGAATGGAAATCCAAAAATGTGCGGAAGTTTCGCAGATTGCGAGTGCTACATGCCAGTAATTGGGGCCAGTAAAGCATGCAAGTCATTACCAACACGTACGTCAAACAATAACTTTTTAAATAGCCCATTACTGTTCTCATCGGGCCCCGGGTAACGTTCCCAGTTTTTTAACATGGCAATTACCAGTTGACACGGATGAAATATTATAATGCTTATGATAATGGCAAGGAGTTTTGGATGTTACTGGAGCCCACCCGGAAAATCTTTAAAAGCCATTTGGGAGAATGCTTTCTTACATCAAAACTGGAAGATGGTAACACAAGGATTAAAGATTTGAAACTTTCGATATACAATCAATGGGCCAATCAGTGAACCCAAGCTGAGTTTGAAATCCACAGCAGGACATCGATAAGTTTGTGAAAAATGAGGTCAAAACAAAATTATTATACATATTATATAAATAAACAATAAAATAGTACTAAGAAGCCGTCTGTGTTATCTTTCGTAAAAACAAAAAAAGCATTCAGTAATAAAATATTTATGAATAAAAGGTTTCCCTTCAACGTACACAAACTACTTTGAGAATAACATTAAACAGTATTCCGAAAAGTAGAATGAGCTCTTGTTTCACAGAACATTTTCTGAGGTAAAACTCCTCGACACTCGATAACACATAGCCACACTGTCACGTAAACTAACAGGCATGAACTTCGAATACTCAATAGGGAATCGGCAACCTTTCCTAACTTTAAGTTGGACTTTACTTTTAATGACGTGGGATTACGAACCCAAATCTTATTTGGTCGAACGTCTGGAGGCTCATGTTTTGGCGACGATGTGGAACGAATTTACTTGGTTGAAAAGGTTAGGTAATTTTTGATATTTGTAGAAGATGAGGAAATTGGGTTTTGTCCCACCTTTAAGTATGAACTAGACTGAACGAATAGCCAAGTGGTTGAGGTCACATGGCCATACCCATCGTGCGTGTCGTGACGCAGGATCGATCCCCGCGCAGGACAAGCATTTGTGTGATCCACGACCTGAACAAATGCTTGTTCTCTGAGTCTTTGTGCAAGAGATTTGTGATTTTGTGAAGCCCCCGCGACCCAAGGATTATATTCCTTACTGCGGGAGTCGTTTCTTTAATAAGAGAAAGAGAAGGGAAAGTAGAACGACGCCCGACCCTTCGACGAGACTTAAAACAACGTTTAAAATTATTCCTCACATATATAAAAGACTACCTGCATGTACGGTGTTCAAAGAGTATTAACTCTGGAGTCGCACAGTTGAAAAGCGCCTGAAGCCAGGGCTCTCAAAATGAACGTTCGCTTAGATAACTTTCCAGGTACAAATGTAATTTCACACAAACTTCCTATGCCTTTGGGAAGGATACTTGCAAAATTATTTAATTACATATTGTTTACTTTGCCAGAAACAGAAAAACCGGTCAAGTGGGAGTCGGTAAAAGGACAATGATACTTAAATAAACAATAGGCTATAGAAAAAAAATCCGAAAACAAATTGTCACTCATCAAGTTTATAAATACTCTAATTCCACAGCAACACGGTAATTTATCAACACATCGATTTTTATTTTTGTTATAATGTTTTTCTTTATTACAGCGGCAGAGATTCAACTATTTAGGTAAAATGGTTTATGAGGTAAAGATATCTTTAAGCCCTTTGAGTAGAACCATAAAAATGATGTAAATTACAAGTAAAGTTAAAACATTTTACAAAAGGATATAAGTCACAAAGTAGGTATGCATTTTGCAATAGGCAAGCTTGTTCCATCTCTGCAGTGAAAATGTCTAAATAAACGCTCCATTCGTCTACCAGATCTCCATTAGGTAATTACAAATCTGTCAGTAGAACTTTGAATTGCAAATATGGGGCGCATTTTGCTAAACATCCCGAGGTACTGCTGCCGAGGATATAAAATAAATCTTGCAATTCGCTATACAACTCGCATTTGTACTTAAATTCTGTTTTCACATCATATTGTATACGTGATCATTTAGTGAATAGAAAATGTTAAGATAAGCAGACAATAGAAATTCATCGTACAGTAAGATATTGATTAGTTAAGATAAGGAGCACTTTTTATTAGTTTCCTCAAAAATACCTAAAAATGTAGTCTGTGTTTTATTGTCATATCTACCGCTCATCAGTATCTGAAGATCCTGCCTATCGAAAGGTTGGCAAGCCTAACATAGCTTTTATTTTTTTCACCGACATGTTACAGCCTTAGTTATTGTAATTAGGAAACAATAAAAATGTAGGTACCGAATTTATCAATATATATTTTTATGTAACAATATGACGTGGTCTTTTCATTGTTCGAATTTTCGAAATATGAATTCATATTTATAAATAAAAATAAAACCATCGCCGTTGCTAATGAAAAACAAACATTAATCTCGTAAAAATACTCCATAGCAACCAATTATTTCCACTGCACTATAAAATAATATATTGTCTACAAACCTTTATTGAAAAAGGTTGCTTTTGTGAATAAATTCCTTCTCGATCGTCCAATTGTTACCCTCTGCTCAGTAGATTCAATACCCAGAGTATTTTAGTCTGACAAGATTGAAAGAGCTTTGCGTTACGCATACAAAAACATTCCCAATTTGATGAGGAAATGGTTTTGAAATAAATGAAAACGAAATACTTCAGTGAAAGGAGTTCCGATAGAGTTATGGATGAAAACGTTTTGGAATTTTAATTAAAGAAAGACAACGTTAAGTGTGTGTAAAGAGAGTTTGATTATCTATGAGTAATTGTTTCAATAAGATTTTATTTTTTTATCATGAGCAGTCGCAAAAAATAAAAATGTTTAAAATGTATCCATTATTAATTAAATTAGAATAAATTAAAACAAAATTAAAATCCAGTTTTAATTAAAAAATATATCAATCTTAAGTAATCTGTTTTATTGTGACAGCACAAAATATTCCTACAAATATTTAATTCAAAAGAAGTAATTTAAAAAGTCACAGCTACAAAATCTGTTTAAATCAAAACTCTAAATATTACTTAAAACACAGGCTGTTTCATAAACAAATGACGTCAGCTACATTGAAACAGGTGTAAGGCAAAGTAAAGCTATAAATTATCCGCAACAGTAAGCTTTAAAAACAAATCCTAGGTACAGCCATATTTTTCGCTTAATGTCACCTTAACGACCTTAAATCAGGGAAGTGCTTAGTGCACTTGCTAGCTGGCAAAATCCTGGCATTGATTGCATTGCTCTAAATTGGCTCGGAGCCAAGTTCCAAGCGGAAAGGACTTAGCCTAACTAGCATTTAATTATCACAGCTTTTATGATGATGAGAAGTTAAGTATTTGTGAAATATAAAGCGTTTTGTAATTAAATGTTTAGCTGGTTTTCTTAAAGCAGAATAGAGTCGCGATAAACTTGCATTCGTTGAATTCACTTTTTTACCATCAGTGTCGGGCGTCAAACGCGAACATCGGACTTAGACATTCGGCTAAAATTCCATTGTCCCGGTGTTATCCAGGTAATACTTACATTAATTTCTCAGTTTATCATCATAATCGAAAAACTAGTCGATTCAATTATTACTTAATCATTGCGGGCTACTCAATTTTCAAACAAAAATGAACGAGAGAAAATTAGCAAACGACTACCAATATAAGTCCAAAAACACTAACAAAACTGCTTTCCACCAATACTCAAACTATAAACACGAAGTCAACAGTAAAACTGACTCTCCGCTCACCGTATAACTGTACTAACTAAAACGCTAAGCAAGTTATCGGAAAATGTATCTGTATTAAGTGAATCATGTCGGAGGGAGCACAGAACATTGTTTACCTTACTGATTGCTTTGCCAGATAAATCCACAATGGGCAAGTTGTACAGGAACGATCAACGATCAAGTTAGCTGCCGTTTGTTTCAGATAAAACGTTGAGGAGTCTGTATGCCTGCGTATCTGCCTGTCGCAGCCTCTTTGACTGATGCCAATACTCGCTTTGACAGGGAAATTTGATACCGTTTGTCTTGAGTTATCTTTGTAGAAGTAATTAAGGGGAGGAAATGGACTCGGAATTGGTGTAGCATTGTGCTTTGTATATTTGTGTAAGGTAAGCTTGATGCTGTTGTGAATTGTATTATATTAGTATTGTGAACTTAATTAATTACGGACTGCCAAAGCTGAAGTTTTAGTTAGTAGTAAAAAATACTTTTAAAGAATGATGTTTGTGGTTTATTTTGATTTGTTGGTTCGACGATTCTTTAACAAGTATTTTTTTGTTAAATAAGGTATTTTTGATCATTTTTTTATACTTCATATTTTACGAAATGGTATCGTATTATTTATTAGGTAAAATGGTTTTATTTATTTTTACATTGAATTTACAGCGCAAATATGCATTTTTGATTTTAGTAAAGATTTTCTTCCGAATCTATTCAACTGCAATGCTTTCGTTCGAATAACTTGAACTAACTAAGAAACTGATGTTCTATGATTAGTTTCTGTGATAAATGAGTTTGCGCAACAAGCAAAACCTTCACGTTGACAAGTAAGAACATAACCCAAATACAGCTATTATCCAACGAATTTTACCATTAAGCTATTAGTATAAATTAATCATTCATTATAATACAGAGACCATGACTACACTTAATCATGGGTTTTTATACAATTCTTGGTAAGTCCGTGTAGTCACGCTATGCCGTCTTAAAGCTTTCCATAGTTTTCCGACGGAAGCACTTAAGTGGGTCGTTTTAAGGATAGTGTCACCTGTACCCGGTTATTTTCCACGGATTCCTTCTCGTCTCGTGTATTTCTTGAGCTTACATAATCCCGGCACGGCCGCTACGAGCCAATTTTAAGCCAATCGATAGTCGACACCACTTATAATCGCTAGATAAAGCCCGTTGAGAATGCCTCGTCGCGATTATAGGTAGATAGTGTTTTGTTTTCGATTCTTTGCAAAACAGCCAGTTTGAAAGAAAAATAAATCACATCGTGAGACTTCTAAATATAAATACTTTTTTTAGTTTTCAGTAAGAAACGATTTGAAACAAGACACCCTCGTGATTTCGGTCATAGTTCATATTCAAGTAAGAGTATATGTATTCGTTTATATATTGTGCTATACCATTATAATGAAAAACAATGGAAAAAGCGAAGCACTTTTGTTTCAAGCCATACTTATAACCGAACGACGCGCTACGTGACGTCCCCTTTTTACATCTAATTTAAAATTTCCTTTTTTATTTGTGACCATAAAATTCTGTGCCACGCATAAATTTGAATGTTATCTTCTTAATTCGGTAATACTATTTTGCTGTAAAATAACCAGTGATACAGCTATTTCAATGTTTTGTTTGTAATATTCGACTGTTAAAATATTTTAAACACAGGAAATAAATAAATTACGTTATTTCACAAACAATATACCTATAAAAGCAAGATACCTACACCAGCCAACGAATTGACAAATTGTAATAATAAAATCCATCTTTTTCTCGGAATTACTTCTTTGTATCACAGTATTTCACAATCCTACCCAAAAAGTAACAAAACATGATTCCAACACCCGAAAGCCAACTAATAAACAAATGGACTGTCTGTTTGCATAAAATGGGGGAAGTTGGGACCCCAATTACCCTGCCTTGTAACCTACTTTCACGCAACGAGTAAAGACTGCTTATTACCGTCTACGTTGTAAGTCTCTCTTTCTTTTTAAAAGCGAAAAAGTTTAAACTTTTATTCTTTTTCGCGAGAAAGCGTGAGTGCCAGCTCTTAATATTAAAACACTAGTACCGTGGAGAATTAAAACGTACAAAAACGTATAACCTCTTTATAATCAACGAAACGAATAGTAAAGAATTGGATGGTAAGAAAAGAGAATATACTATTCCCTATGTTCATCCAATTATGGAAAAAGCCACATGAAAAGATCTTCAGGAGCTTAATGAATCATTTTATAATGAGATTTATTCTAGAACGCTCGACTGGAGGACCGATCGTATTAGCTAAAGTGAGTGTTTTAGTTTGCAAATCACTGGAGGTAACTCCGCCAGAAATGAGTTGGAATTGTGAGAGAGCAGATGATTTGTTAATAAAGCTGTTCGGGTGGAAACCGATAGCAAACTTCTTAGTCGGTGCAGTCTATTTGATGATACGCTTCTATTGTTATAATATCTACTTTGAGGAACATTTCCTTAAGATACCAAACTATAAATTACTTCGTTCTCGAGACACTGTTCTTGATATTCCCATTCACTATTTGAGATAGTTCAAATTGATAGTAACTATTATTAACTCCAGAACGTCGCCCGTCTGGAGTTACAAACAGAACCCCTTTTAACTTCTTCTCGAGTAGGAAACGCGGTGTTAAAGTGGCCGGTCGATAAATTGTATGAATATAACACATACCGCAAGCTTCAGCAAGTCTGCGGGGATATCAAAGTGGAACCGCCGTTTGCACAACTTGCAGGCAAGATGAAATTTGTTCCCGAAGGATTATGAGCAGCGTGTAATAAACAAACTATTTTTACTTCTCGGGTTAAAACGTGACGGGAAATTTTATAAGGAAATTAAAATCGTATCTTAACACAAACCTGGATGGTTTAGCGCACCGGAGTATGTCCAGCCGGCGCGGCGGTTACAGCTCGACTGATCCCAAGAGGCGATGCTAGCCAACAGTGAATCTCCGACTACCTACAATTGATGCGTTCACCGAAGAAATATTTTCAGTGAATACCGTCACGGAATGAAATGTTCATGCGAGCATGTGAAAGCCTTTTACAAGCGCTCGGAGCCATTTTATTAGCAGCCAATAAGCCGTAACGTGTCTCGGCTACTTACACCAATGTCATTGATGGAAATTGGACTGCTTTTTATCCAGGAAATGCCATTTAGTTCTCGGACAATAATTGGAACGTATTTTGTTTTTGACAAGCATTCCATTTTCGAGAAACTCTTAATAAAGGTTTTCGTGTGCAACGAACGACTCATGATGACAAATGAATATCAAATCAGATTAAATACTTTTTTATTTGCGTTTGAAACGCAAGCTTGAGGTTACTTCAATGAGTTTCTTGTTTTTGTTAATACTTTAGAGGTACGACATTTTCTGTTTTCTATCTCTAATGCCATCTGGCACGTGTTGGCTGTATGTGTCATATTAGTACGTCGGCGAAACGGACAAGCGGTTTAATCTTTGAAACATCACCTGATCTCTCTAGAGCCGGCCGATGATGGATGGCAAACCGTTGTATTGTCAAGGGATTTAACTTTGTTGCCTATTCAAGCTAAACGAGGTAACGGGGGTAAATGGTACGTGGCCCATGTTGCTATGTGGATTGTTAAAACAATGCCTTTCTCTGCATCTGGGTTTTAATTAACAAAAATTAAAACAAAATAATTTGAACTTCTTTCGGGTTCTCGAATAAAATATTGGCAGTTCTTTATTAAGTTCAGCACCGGTTTTAAAAACCCAGTCACCCATTTTTCTCTGCATGAATGTTTCTAGTAGTAAGTAGAAATTACAATTGCAATAAGTATTGTACACCAATTATAACAGAATGTACATAAATAGAGCGCGGTGATCCAACAATGTAATAAATTAATATATAATACGAAAACATAAGAGCAAAAGCAAAGACTATTCGTCAACAATCCAAAGGCAACATTTTCCATTTTCCTTTGTAAATGAAGCAAAAGAGTTCGAAGCAGGAACGATTTGTTAAGATTAGTGTTCGTTAGCGGAGCCTGCAGCCGTGAATCACTGTCCAGATTATTGTGCAGCAGAAATAGCGTCAACCGCATCGATCACACTTATATCCTACTTATATCTCGGTTTAACGACGATGTTTTCGAAAACCTTTTAGCTCTTGGCCTGTTTGTCATTGTTTGATTAAGGATTTACGATATCTAGTACGATTTTTGTGCTGACAGATAGGTTAAGGTTTTGAATCTATAAAAGATCATTTTATGGAAGATCACGCTTTGTTTAACCAGTTTAATCCAATTTTTCTATTCCTTTTACTCGAGATCATTTCTGTCCCTCGTCTTCATCTGCGATTATGTTATCAAAAATAATTTTATTATAATTTCGAATAAAACCAAAGCCAAACATTATCCAATCAGAAAACCAATCTCATCAGATTCTCAACTTAAAGAATACACACCACCTCCATAAAAATTCACGATACTGACTAAGAAAAACAATCCAGTGTGACAATAAAAAATAAACGGTACAAATATTTTCCCCTCGTTTCCTGGCGAAGTTTGAAATAAGCCATTAGTTTTACGAGAGGCTACGTGTCCGGCATTAAATGGTGACTCGCAAACGAACTGTGACGTCAGACACAAACTTTACATCCATCTTACATTTCTTAGCCTGAATATGAGCACATCACGTAAGTACTTCGGAATAATATTTTTGTATATTAACTCAATTTGTCTTGAAGTTATTTTGGCATAAATTCTTATTATAATGGGTTCTGAATGTTTGTATCAAATGTGATAACGGGGTAAGACTCACAGGGAGATGGCTTAAACTCATTTTGTAATATAATAGTGGTAAAAACAACTTTTTTTGTAGAAAAATACATGCTATTTTTAATATTAGTACATTTAAGATTATCTGCTGAAGGACGGGCATTGGATGATACCGACGTGTTTACTTGATCTAGAACAAGGTTTTATGTGTTTTTGACGGCGCCTTACTGCGTCATTTCCGAATGCTTCAATTCACTTATGACGTCACATCTTACGATCCCATCTGTCTTGTGGGGTAAAGAGCATTCGTTTTACTAACTCTACCACTTATCTTTACTTGTACTAGGGATTGACTTAGTTAATAAATATGTAAAGTACACATTGTTACACATTTAGTAAAAAAATACGCATTTTCCGTTAGTTTGTCTTTCATATTGTTAGTCGGTTCGCCAGTAGTTATTTGAATTCAGAGACAAAAAATCGTATATGCAAAGAGTCCTTAATGTGAATTTGCATGTTTCCAGTCACTCAATAGCACCAATTAAATGACTGCAAGTTAATTTATGCTGTTACTAGTAGTACCGTTACTCCTCATCTTTCATATTGTTACTAAATACTTGATATCTTCACAAAGCAACACGAAAACCTCGTCGTTTAACATAATGTCCATTCAACACGTTCGGATGACGAGCCTATTTATAAGGCTAGAAACACATCAATCTGAGTGGCGGAGATTACACGCGGCGGCTGGAGGCGCTGACGTCATCAATCACTCCTCACACTTTTTGCTACAACAATCTGACTAGACACAACAAATGCATATTTTGGTTAACGTTGTTTACGAAAACATTTTTTTTCATCGTTTGTTCTTTACTTTATTGTCAATTTCTTTTTAAATTGGACCGTATTTTTAGTTTATTATTTTCCTTCGCCATTTTAAAGACTCAAGTAGATTTTGAGTAAATAAATAAAAGAACTAAAATCTTCGGTACTGGTTGTTAAAACTAAGTTATTTAAATCCTTTAAAATCTTTGTTTACACAGTAATCCCCAGGTTCTAGACTTAATCCTATTTTACTTCAACCATTTTTACATCGCTAAAACTACACTTAACACTTCTTAGAATAATCTCCCTTTAAATTGTTAGTTCTGAAACCTTGCCAACGAGGATCTTACTTGATCTCCTGAATGCTTATCTGAACTTAGAGATTTTGTCGTACTTCAAGTGGGTGGATCTCGAGACCTTACTTAAAAATTGTAAGAAATTTAGCTGAGGATAGAATTATGGGCGATAGGTCCCAGCACTCCCAGCCCTCCGTTGCGTGCTACCTCGATCATAATCGCGAGGGTCTTGGCCATTATTACTTAATCATCTGATTATATAAACTGATTATTGTGAACAACCGGCCTTGGTATGATAGCTGCTACTGTTAGGCGTGTACACTATCAAAAATTCTGTATAATGTTTTGGAACAACGATTAAAAGGAAATTGCTTTATTGTTTGCCTTTCAACGTGTAATTAATGTTTATGGGTGTTAATGAGGAATAAATTTCGTTTCAATGAATTACTGAAATTTGTATAAATTTTAGGCAAAGTTTAGGCAAAGAAATATAATAATCAGAAAAGGAAATCTAGCTTATGTTATGATTCCACCGCTAAACTACTGAACTAATTATGCTTGGACTTGGTAGACAGTAGGATTAAATACTGAAAAATAATTTTCAGTATTTAATATTGCTAATTTTCATCACAAGGAAAAACAAAAAAAGAAGTTCAGACCGCGGGTTTTAAGTAAAAAAAGAGATCACAACCCTTAAATCATCTGATAAAGTCAACTTTTTAATTTACCTTATTATTATTAAGGATGCGGCTAATATAAACACCATTTAGATTAAATGTGACAAATAAATAACCCAAACTCAACAAAGGCTCTTATATAAGGGCTACAGAAAAAAATAGGGAGCAGAATCTCGTAATTTTTCCTTATGGGGTGACCCATTTATTTAGGCAAGAGTTAAATAAATTGAATGCCATTTAAATAAACGGATTACGATTTATTTAACTTTGGATTCATGTGCCAGTTACAACCGCCATTATCTTTTCGCCAATTTTGCTTTTTCGTTACTTATGTAAATTATAGGCTGTACCTTATTGTGATTTAAGGTTTTCTGAACCGACGTTTTGCTTTTACTAAAAAACTTTTTAACGTTAAAATATTTTTTTATTGAACTACTAAATATAAACTTAACTGTATTTTTATAATAATTATATAATTATTAATAATAAACTTAACTGGACTTAACGTAACGATAATACCTACATTATAATTGAATCATTTGCTAACCGTCCAGCCTAGGAACAAAATTTACTCAACGCTTTTTTAACCTCAATGAACTTAAGCTTCATTACCATACATCGAATACAGTCCTTAGTAAGCTAAATAGGACGTGATAACTTCTCACAGGCACACCTGTGTTAGACATAAACTCAGAACTATGTTTATTAAGTTGATAACTCATTACACGCTTTGTCCCGCAAACGGTGCTTACGTAACTTGAAAACTGCCACAATATTGCCAGAAGACTCTCTACCTAGAGTTTTACTTCTTATACGGTCAGCAAGGAAAATCGAACAAATTCAGATTAGTTTTCATCTTCTCACTATGATTTTTTTCCTCTGATTTTTTTTAACACAGCCTTGAAAAGGTTTCAGTTATTTGTATTCCTCACGAGGTTTTCCATCATTATCATCAAGTGATAGTACCTACTAAGTAATATGTACATGAATTTGAAAGGAAATTTGTGCGTGCCAGGATTTGAACCTTAGACTTTGACTTGGCAGTCTAACGACCATACCACTAGGGCTATCACAACACTTACAACCTCCGGTTAATGTTTGGTTACCTCAACCGAAACTACTTAATGTCAATATTGTATATTGGTATTCCGTAGTATTCCGATTTCAAAGTACTTTTAAATATAAATTATTAACGCTTATCATTAAATGCAGTGCACGCGGTTTACTGTGAAGTAAGAAATGCATGTATGAAGAATTGTTCGTTAAACTATAAAATAAATGAATAAATCGATTTTGCCGTGCTCTTGTCTTGGAAATTCAAAAGCTATCGCGACTTTTGCAGACTGTACCTTTTAAAATAAATTCAGTTCGAGTGAACGAGTAAAATTCTTCGGCTCCTTGTTAAAAGTACAATTCTTATTTGAACTTCGACCGGCCGAAGCCGCGGAGGTTTTGCCTGAGGTTCGTTAATTTTATGATTGTAACTTGACCCTCGTTCATTTTGACCAGGTTTGTTGATATTGGAAAGGTAAATATTGTTTTGAGTGAAAATGTGTCAACAAAGCAGAGTATCTATTGAGTGGAACGTCAAATTTCATCAGTACAAATGCCATTACAAATTAAATGAATTGTTATTGTTTTTTACGTCCTTTTTTTGAACGCTGACTCGAAAAAAGGGTCCGTCAATGGCACCGTAGCACTTAAACGGTTGTACTGATTTGAATGCTTATAAAAATATTACCTTGTTGTCCTTTAAATCTTTTTGATGTTGCTAAACATATTAGGAACCTAATCTTTCAAGGAGCCTTTTAGGCACCTCAAATACTTCTGATACGCGATTCCTTAGGGTCCTCCATATTCTAATTTACCAAAAACGCAAACAAGAGCAAAAATAACTTCTGAAACTAGTCTATCCATCTGCCTTATTCACGAGCTCTCTTACATTTGAACTCCTCCATACATCGCAGTATCCAAGACTCCGGTTAAAAATGCACAGTGGTCGACAGATCGATTTAATAGTGGTGCACCTGGCAAGGCGCCAGTGAGAGCTGCCTGCAAATTTATTACCCTTGATCTGAAGCCCGTTTACTTTCCTACTATTGTGCTGTTCGAATCGTATCGGAATTGAAAGAAAATAAATCTGTGCTTCTATTCTGAGATGAATTTGGGTCGATCACTGTTTTTCTTTTGTTATGTTTCAAATATTTACGAAATATTTTTAGTTTAAATATTAGATCTTACTATCTTACATTTACTGACATTCGACGTGTTTTTAATGGAAGCAAAACCACGACAATATATTGTAAGTGCCCTGTTGTAAGTCTTTAGAAAAAAATACATGTAAAATCTTATTTTATTTAATACTGTAAGCCTCGAAGCATCTTATTGTTATCTGGCCACATATAAACTTTCCAAAAGACTGCCTCGTTTCTTACGGAGGACTGAACAATGGAACAGACAAATTAAACGCACAAGTTGATATTTACGAGGGCGGAAAACTTATTAACTTTTTTCTTGAACAAATAAACGTGTTGCTTCTGTTGCCTGGATACAATTTTGTCTGTAAAATGCTGGTGGAATATTTAAGTTACCCTCATAATTAAGATGCTTATACATGAATCATCTCGTGCATTCCATTGTAAAGTAGTGACAGCATAAAAATTATTATTAAATATTAAAAAGTATTATTAAGTAAAAATCACTTGATGAGGTGGTAGGGAAGAATAGTAGACACCTAAATAATTTATCTGTATGTAAAAGATGAAGAAAAGGCATACCTACCTACTAACAGAGAATGGTTTACTTACGTTTGCGAGTCAAAATACGGCTAATGAAAACTAGTTGTGCAATCCCAATAAAGTGAGAAAACCGCTATCTAATAATTGATTTAAACGAAACTAGGCTTATTTTAAAAAATGCAATATGTTTTTTCGTTTCTCATGTTTACAAGAAATTCCTTTTACCTCATTAGCATTATCAAGTATAAACGCAAAAATTATTATTACAAATGTCGATTTGAATCCCAAAGAACGAAACCTAGAATACCAGAACCATTTGAATTTGAATAAGCGATTATTAAGGCGTCCAGGGACGAAGCAATTTAGCCAATTGTAAACATAAGACCCGGCTTTGAGTACGCATAATTACTGAATGCTTACTTTGAATCTAAGTAGGTAATGCCTCGTAATATTCCCGTTTAACTTCATAAAAAATTGTTGTAATGAAATTACAATTTATCAAGGAGTGTTGTTTTGTAGTCTTAATAAATGAAGCTTTAAAAATATGTATGAACTTACACGTAACAAATGAAGATTTCTGACTACTGTAGAATCGTATCTGTCTACGCACTTGAATGCACTATCATCACTTAATCGTTTCATGAACAAGGTTTCTATATTTATATTATTTTATTTACCACTATTTGCCCGAAAGTTTTATCAAAAGCATACCTGAGTAAAACTATCATCAAATTCAAGATTATTTTTATGTGCACTATACAAAATAATTAACTTTAATATGTAACTCTGTGGTCTCTATGAATAAAGTAGAGTAGGCACACGATAGAGGGGATAATACCCCATTTACTCTAGTAACCGGTACAGAAATAGCAACAAGCTAAGCCAATGAAACTCGTAATCATCAAAGGACGTAAAACAAGTCTGCCTCTCGTATGAGACGAATCTCATTTAGTTAATAACGTGTAGAGACGTAATCCAGGCCGGGCGACAAGGAAGTAATATTGTGGGAAAGCACATTAGTTGATGGGGAAAGACTGGTGAGGAGGGGTAGTCTTAGTGTGTAAGAGAAAATATTCGTGCGTTTGAATTTTTAACGTTTTTTTTTCCTTTCTGTATACAAACATTGGTTACCTAATGTCTAATAACCCAAGTAAGTCAGACAACCTAAATTAATAATAATACTCCACAACTTGCACACAACGCCATCTAGCCTCAAACTAAGCAGAGCTTGTGTTATGAGTACTAGACAACTGATAAACATACTTATATAGTTCTAAATACATACATAATATAGATAAATTACACCCAGACACAGAACAAATGATCGTGCTCATCACACAAACATTTGCCCTGGGTGGGAATCGAACCCACGACCTCCGATATAGCAGTCAGGGTCACTAACCACTAGACCAACAGGCCAGTCATTAAAAAGTTTCGTAAAATAAAGACCGAGGTGAGCTTACTCAAATAATTTTATTTTTCATCGTCCTAAATACATAAACAGTTCTGATCATACTTGGCAAAAATCCTTAAAAAATAACAGCATTTGCTACTTTCATACTCGGAAATTGCAATTCACGGACGGTAATTATTAAAAATGCAGGACTTTCATAGAGTTGTAATGCGCTCCAAAACGTATGAATATCTTAACATTTTAATTATGTTCATATTAAATGGAAAGCCTTTTATAGTCCAGTGCTGAAATATAAAGAGAAACACCCTCACTCTTGTTACGAGAGGCAAACGTTTCATACTATTATGACATTAATTTAAACTTATCCTCAGTTAAATGTGTTTTTGAAAGTTTGCCAATAAAGCCCAAGTCATCATCATTGGCCTAGCCTTTTCCCAACTATGTTGGGGTCGGCTACCAGTCCAACCGGTTTCAGCTAAGTACCAGTGTTTTACAAGGAGCGACTGCCTATCTGACCTCCTCAACCCAGTTACCTGGGCAACACGATACCCCTTGGTTAGACTGGCTGTCAGACTTTTTCAAGCTTCTGACTCCCTGTAACGACTGTCAAAGATGTAGGAATAACAGCCGGGACCCACAATTTAACGTGCCTTCCGAAACACGCAATAAAGCCCAAGTAAATACTTGTTTTTAGCTATTTTTATGCATATTGTATTAACATCAGGTATTAATTGAGAACTATTTTTTTTCTGTATTTTACTATAAAATAGAATATGTATTTATTTGAAAGAATCTTGCTACAATAGGTTTTACATAAAATAAGGTCTACAATATTCTGCTATTGCAAGCGACGAAGCGACGAAGCGAAAATATTTATAGTCTAGAAGGAAAAGTCCGTCTATATGAAACATTATTGAAATAATTGCGTTTATTCCATTTCTTATAAATATGTTCATCACTTATATCTAACTGTTTCAAACACTTGTAAGTAGTATCTACCCACAATCGTATCAACAAGATCACGTCACACAATATCGGTACCACAAACTGGCAACCACACCCTCACACTAATCAACGTACTTGAATTCATGACGACTTGATACCAACCCTTGAGCCGAGCTGACGCCTGCATGCTTCAGCCATTACGGCCTATTTCACGGTTAAACTTAATCTCAGTTCTGTAACTGTTGTTCAGGTACAGAAATAATACAAGTTAACTGCTCTGATTGTGTTAGAGATAACCACTTCAAATCCACTGCGCTCGAAGTATCGCAGGTTTGTTCGCCGCAATATTTGAATGATCCACGAGTGCCTGTCTTCTTACTTGGTGTATTTGTGCATATAACTTGAATGTTTGTTAAGCCCCCCTGACACAAAGATTAAACGCCTTCCTACATAAGTCGTTTTGTATCGGCAAAAGTATTCTGCGGTTCGAAAGCAAAATTTTAAATTTCTGAACTTGATCACTAGAACTCCGTTTCTATAAACTCAGTTTTTAACATAAATCGTAAAATCGGCCCTTAATCGTATAATCAAGTGTACTGGAACAACCAAACGTTTCCTGACACTCATTAGATGAGGGAACTGGCTTGAATTACCTATTACTTTTAACATGAGAACGAATGCGCTCTTAAGACTCGTTCTAACGCATAAACTGGCGAGGCGAACGTTAAGGGCTAGATAAAGTGTTGCTTAGTGTAGTTATATAACTAGATATGTATGTGCGTTGATGTAGAGAGAACATTTATAACAGAGTGAAGATTGCCGATCACCGAACCGATTTCAATACGATGCTCTCCTTCAAAGGTCACATACCCACGGGTAACTGAAAGGTCACTCCAATATATAGCGCCAATTAACCTTTACAAGCATGCCATAAATTCGTTAGTTTTGAGTTATTGTTATTCTTGTTAATTTTAACTTTTGGAAGAACAATTCATCGACGTAATAGCCAGATCTAATTTAAACTTTGACGGACGAGGTCTTGACTAAAAGTCATCAGACAGTTTTGGTAATGATCTTAAGACGAATAAGTACTAAGTTAGTCCTTAGAAACAATCAAATACTTAAGATTTTATAAGTTTTAAAACGATATTACTTAGAATAAAGAATATTTGTTTTACAACAAACTACAAGCAGAAGACAGTTCAGGATAAAGCGGCCGATGTTCAAATATTTATGTTGCGCACAATTCCAAATAACAAAGACAAAGTTGGCGCCGGCGGGGCATTCATCGAAGCTGACGTAGAAAAATTGTCAGGCACATGAGATTCGACGGGCGTGTGGCGACGACTAAATTGAACGGCGGCGTTGTAGGAGCAACCCTGCACGCCTGACTGCCCGCGCAACCCTCGCACCGCCTGCTAATAGGGCTGGCGTGTTGCCACATAAACACGTTTGTGTTTCATTCAAAACATTCCAATTGAATTTTTAAGTGTGCGTCAATCACGCGCCCCAAGTGAACCATGTTTTTATTTTCGTAAATTCGGCGCGAGGCATCCCTAGCTGCTTCGTCAACACGATCTACAATTCTACACCCACTCGCTGGCGCATTTAACAACCCCCTGCAAAATTCACACTGCACCACTCGAAATTTGCGTCAAGTTCCGCTAGACCCTCCTTTCTCTTGAATGAATTTGTTCGTTAAAGCAAATTGCCGCTGGTTTCCTAAGGCGCTTTGCGAGAACACAGCCATTGAAACACCCGGCAAAGGTGAGGGAGAAACATTTTGTATCAGAACACGTTATATCTTCAGACTGAATGTAATTTGCTTGTTATCCATTCGCGCGTATTTGTCCTCTTTGTTAATGTTTATTGGTTTGTTACATATACTTACGATGTTTGTGCTCAGTAATTGGATTGAATTTTAGAGTAACATACGTTAAATTTGAAACCAACGTGATAAAAAAAATTACAATATTTAACTACATATAGAAGGGAAATCCTAACGTTATAGTGCACCTGTACTCGTTCATGTGAAATACTTAAGTCATTAAAAGGTAAATAACCTTTTAAGCTTAAGCATCTTCACATAGATTTCATGAACGATCGTTACGCATTGAAAATAAGTTAAACAAAACGAAGGATGCGAAAAGAGATTGTTTTCAGTTCCGCACCGGGGCTTGGTGCACAAGAGAATAAAATAATGAGGCCATTTCCTGGTGCCTTTTGATGCGGCCTGGAAAACGCTTGTAAAGGTATTTTTAAATTGAGCCTCAATTAGGGTTGCCGCATCCCGCTCTCTGAGAATTCATCGTTTTGTGAACACCGCTCCGCCGACGCGACCGGATGTTTTAAAAGCATTTGTCCTTTGTAACTCTGACAAACAAACGAAAGTTCGTGCACACAAGCTTTTGGGCTTAACGTAGGTAAAGTTTGAATTGTCTCTTAGTAAGTTGGTTAGTTAAGCTATACCGGAATCGTGGAAAGGAAACCGCGATTAAATGTCATACTATTTGTACATGTTTAAATGCTATTTGCACAAAAACTTATTTTTGTTCTTAGAAGCTTTGCAAGCTATAAATAACGTGCAATTTATGATTTTTTATTAAACAACCGCAACATTACGTTCAATTTGGAAAACTTTTAAATGTATTCCGTCGTCCCAAAACCCTTCAATCAGAATATCAATTTAAAGTTATAACAAAACTACAAACTTTCGAAATCCTCGTTTATTCAATTTGATATTTCATTCAATAACCAATACGTCAGGCCAACAATATGTGGGGAAATGGCTGGCAGCGGGGAAGCGTCCGCTCCCCGTCAAACTGTTAGCATGGAGCCCAGTAATTAACTCCGCAGTTTCCGTAGGGTCTCGGGCCCCTGAATAACTAAACTAGGTGTCCTGTTTCCGTAAAACATGGACAGTGAACAGGCGTCCTTGCGACACTATTGGAGCGAGTAATTGAAATGTAAATTTGAATATACGCCCGAACGGGGTCGTAGCAAGATGTAAAACAGGTCTATTGATAGTCTTTGACGAGTGACGAATACTTCCCATTCAACTATAGTGTTCGAACACGGTTTCAACCCGAGTTTTAGGAAGATAACGACAGTATGTAAAGGGTTAATTATGACAAATAGAGTGTACCGTACACAAGAACTTTGGCCATAAATCTTTACTTTAGCTTGGACCCTTTTGCAATTTATATTCACGTTTTATGTTTAAAGTTTGTTGTGAATTTTACACAATTTAAACTTTTCGACTCGAGTACTATAAGCAAATGTCTCTGATTTTATAAACAGTTTTCATTTTAAACCTAGCTTTACTTTTAATTACTTATTAAATTTTCATGAGGTTATTTCGCTCAATTGAGTTTATTACACCACATTATTATCGATAGAAAATGTTATTCAACCTTTTATAAAGGCTGTCCCTAATTTCACGATAGAATGTACCCTTCGACCTAATTCTTGATCATTCAGTGACCCATCGCCGACTGGTTTCAATAACCCTACAATTAACCTGGACCCTGCAAATGGCCGTCGATAAAGGGTATCCAATCGACAGAAAAGATTTCAGGACAAAGAAACAAGGATAGAAAAAAATATTTATACATAAGCTGGGAGGAAGTACTTTGGCTTATTTTTTATGAAAAAATGGTTTTAAAATTTTGGCTTTTATTAATTACCTAATACAGCCGTGATTGACTCTCTCAGACGAATAAGAGTGGTGATTCGAAATGATGTAACATATCGAAATTAGTGATTTTTTTTAACATACTTAAGCAATTCTATCTACGAAAGTTTGTAGGTTTCTTTGCACTTCATGATCAACCGGCAATTTTGAATAAGAATGTGGAGGCAGCCAGCGCTATCTATGAATACAGATAATATTATTTATTATATCTACCTGGACGAAGCTGAAAACGAATGCTTGTTCGTCTATTATAAGCTTTTTTATCTTAACTAACTTTCAAGTCCAAGAGAATATCATTTTTAGAGAAACGTTTCGGCTTATTTAAATAGTAAATAGGTAGTAGGTAAAAGGTAAAACAACACTTATTGTTTTATACTTTATTAATGATGATTTTCCTTTAATTACTTAAATACATAAATTTCCGGTACCTATATAATTTTTGATGTAACTTCGAACCAGGTGACAATTTACCCATGGTCCAATTATACGACAATTACTTAATAAACACATTGTTTCCGGTTTCTTAGGTTTACGCGAATATTAGACATTGAAATGAAACTACTTTTACGGATTTTATCGCGGTTTAATTTTAGATTTTAGTTCCCGACGTTTCGAAACCTTTGCAGGTATCATGGTCACGGGCAGACTGAGATGGCGTTCGTCTTGACAGGAGATGTTGCTCGTTCTACCTTCATATTTTAATTAATTATTTGTGGTCCGACCTACGCAGTATGAGCTCACTGTGTCTTGATGTCTTGCAGCGCTGCTCTTGGGTTTGGCCTTGAGTTTATTTATTATTGGATCCCAAGTAGGTGATATCTTCCAGCCATCTTCTCTATTGAAATTAGGGTGTTTTTTAATCTCAATAGCCTCGCGAAACATCCTAGGTAGGAATTTGGATTCTTTAGCGAGGATCTGTGGTTGGTCAAATCTAATATAATGGCTGGAACCTTCAGCATGTTCGGCGACTGCAGACTTCGTTGAGCGGCGGTGTTTCACGTCAGCTATGTGTTCTTTAACGCGGGTCCCTATGCTTCGTTTGGTTTGACCGATGTAAGAGAGGCCGCAGTCACAATCTAGTTTGTATACTCCTGCATCTTGTAGAGGTATGTGACACTTGACGGATGGTAAGGACTGGCTAATCTTCTTGGGCGGCTTGAAGTATGTTTTAATTGAAGCTCGCTTCAGGATGTAACCAATCTTGTCAGTGACTCCTCTGACGTATGGTAGTACAGCAGGCAAACGATCAACAGTGGCTGGCTTCACTCGGTTTCTGTGACGGGGCCGTGGAACTTGGAGCTTGTTGTCTCGCAGTACTTGCTTGACGTGTTGAAGCTCAGCGGCAAGGTGTCTATCATCACAGAGTCCGTGTGCTCTCTGAAACAAAGATTTCCCCACGGTAGCTAACTGTTTAGGGTGGTGGTGAGATTCACCGTTTAAGTACCTATCTGTGTGGGTCTTCTTTCGATACACGGTGTGACTTATGGTCTGATCAGGATTTCTTTTAACTAATATGTCCAAGAAGGCAAGAGATTTATTATCCTCCAACTCCATAGTGAATTGAATTTTGTTATTAATGGAGTTGAGATGTTTTAAAAATGCATTTACTTGACTAGATGGTAAAACTGTGAAAGTATCATCTACGTACCGTTTGTAAAACCTGGGAGTGAAAGGAGCTGTTTTTAAGGCTGTCTCCTCGAAGTCTTCCATGAATATATCGGCGACTACAGGGGATACAGGCGAGCCCATCGCTACACCATCTACTTGTACATAGAATTTATTGTTCCACAGTAGGTAGCCAGATGTGAGGCAGTGCTCGAGAAGTTCTGCATATTCTAGAGGTAGGTTGTTCTCTGCTAGCTTCTTGGAAACAATTTCAATACAATCCTTAACTGGTAGGCATGTAAACAAGGACTGTACGTCGAAACTAACCATTACTTCATTGTCATGAAGATGTAGATGTTTAATCTCATTGACAAAGTGGTATGAATCCTTCACAAACGCTGTAGTGTTGCCTCTGAGTGGTGAGAGTGTTTTCGCGACGTGCTGAGCCAATCTGTAGGTTGGTGTGTCGATTTGGCTTACAATAGGACGTAGCGGGGCGTTTGGTTTGTGTATCTTTGGCAACCCATACAGTTTAGGTGGTTTTGCGCATGTAGGTATTAAGTAGGTAACATCTAGACTTAATGCTTCGGAGTGTTTCTTAACGAAGGCGGTGGTAGTTGTTAACACCTTTTTGGTAGGATCAGTTTTCACTGGTTTATATGTACTTGCGTCCGACAATAGATCTTCTATTTTAGCATTGTAGTCCGATGTATCCATGACGACCGTAGCGTTTCCCTTATCTGCACGGAGTATAGTTACATCTTGTCTGTTTTTGAGGTTCTTTAAAGCGAGATGTTCGGCTTTAGGGAGGTTTGGTTTGGGCACTACACTTCGACGTAAAACAGATGATATATCTTGGCGTATCGCCTCCAAATCTTCCTTCCTCACGTTATTGTTGAACAGGCAAGTCTCAACATTGCAAATAATGTCCTCGTACGGTATTCTACGCGGTGTTACAGCGAAATTTAAACCTTTTTGTAGTACTTGCACGGTCGGTGGATCTAACGTTTGTTTTGACAGATTTATAACTGCGCGTGATTGGTTGACGTTTGGCGGGCGCGTTCCGTTTTCGTTTATTGTTTTGTTTGACGCGTTCGATTTTGAGTTTAATTTTTCATATTTATTTATTAAGTTTTGTTTGCTTTCGAGATATTTGGTGTTTTCGCGCTTGTTTAGTTTTTCGAAGCATGTATTAAAATCGAAAGTTGATAAAACTGTTTTCAAATCATTAGTCACGATCTCAACGGTTTTGTTTAAATTTTGTAGGTCGGAACGAGTTTCATGAATTTTTAGGACGAGTAACTTTTTGCTTGCCTGATGGAGGATCTTGGCGCTCCCTCGTATGTCTTTCTTAGGTGATATCTTGAGACACGTTGGGATGAGATTGTGGTCACGGCATCTCTTCAAGAATGCTAAAGATGTTGTATATCTTGCGCGCTTAGTCTTGAGATCTTCCAACCGGCGTATTTTGTTTTGTTTCTGCCCAAGAGCAGCGCTGCAAGACATCAAGACACAGTGAGCTCATACTGCGTAGGTCGGACCACAAATAATTAATTAAAATATGAAGGTAGAACGAGCAACATCTCCTGTCAAGACGAACGCCATCTCAGTCTGCCCGTGACCATGATACCTGCAAAGGTTTCGAAACGTCGGGAACTAAAATCTAAAATTAAACCGCGATAAAATCCGTAAAAGTAGTTTCATTTCAACATTGTTTCCGGCTTTAGTTACACGTGGAAGTTTGGTTTTCGAAATAGGCCAGAGTGGTCCAGGTTCCGCGTTTAATCCCCGTGATATTTGTGATATCCACGAATGCTTTTTTTGATTCTGGGTGTCTATGTGCATGTAAGTTACAAGAGGAATCCCCGCGACACAAAGTTTAAATAAATAAAAATCTTAATGAATGAAAATAAGATCCACGTTTTATTAAAGTATTTCTTTTAGGAAAACAAAAATAATTTACCAATCACAAAAAAATACTGATGTTTCACTTGAATCTATTAGCGACATTAGTGATGAATTACAGTGGAAGCCACAACCTCTGCCCTTTGAGCAGACAGGGTCGAGACGGCTAACGTGTTATAGTACACGTGCCTTTAACTTTTTCTATTTGACTCAATTTTAACAGCCGATAAAAACTATACTGTGACTTTTTAAAGTATCTCTTTGCCTTTACAGGGACAGCTTGGTAAATGAGCGACTCTTTGCTATGCATTTGCTGTGCGTTGGTCTTGTACATGTCATAGCGAATCATATCAAATTCATTCAAATTGAATTTGGTTCTTCCCAAAAATACTGCCCAAAGTCAGTAAAGTAGTGTAAAAAAATAATAATCTAGTTACAAACACGACACTGATATTCTATGTACACCTAATATTAATTCCAGGAATAACCAGTTTAATTAACTAATTCTGTTGAACAATTGGTCCTCCTCTCACGAAACACAATTAGCACTGGACTGTTCTAACACTAGATGTTTAGGTATTTAAACAACACAGCTTCCGACAACTGGGAATTACGGAACTGAATAATACAGTTCTGTAGAAATGTTGAGAATTTGTCCTGTACAAAATAATAAAGTTAGAGGACTTACCGGTATTATAAAAACGCAAAACAAAAATTCTTTTGAATTTTGAGTCATTGAATCGAAACAATCCAGAGTGCGATTCGATCGCATACAAAAAAACAATCAATATACACATACACACGTGCTGTAAAATTATATAAGAGGTACTAAAAGTGGACATAACAACAGAATCATAACAAAAACAGCTACGCGATTATTTTTAAAAGAATAATTAAATATGAAAGTACCTAACATGTGTCACTTCCGCAGTTGTTCGTTACGTAATAATATACAGCTTTCTTTAAATGTACCGTCCAAAAAAAAATAGGTATATTTCAAACACTACCTGCATACCCGAGATAAGATCGTGCAACAAACAAACGTAATATTACCTACATTTTATAGGTAAACAACCACCTCACCAGTCATCTATACGTTCAAGTGGCGTGTGTATTAGTCTCGTGTGAAACCGTCATTAATACAAAAACAAAAACAAGTATGAAACGACGTTCCAGTTTCCTTAATAGCGTTCCGAACATTCTGGAAGCTTCCATCATTCACATAACGGATATCAATTTTAATAAGCGAGGCCCAACGGCGCACTTTATGTTCCCTACCCTTGTTCCATTTTATGATTACTTGATTATATCACAATACGAAAGAGTCTTCAATTAATATTTGTAAAGAACGAGTTCTGTTTAAATAGAAACTGAGTATGAAGCGTTGACCAAATTTTTATAGTAGGTATACTTAGGTAAGTAAACCTTTTTGTTAGTCCCTTTAAATACAGAAAACACATTAACATTAACTTAAATATAATTGGATGACGTTAATAATGAAAAAAATCAGTCGAGCTTCGAACACACCCTTCCTTTAAATTCTGAACGTATTCAAAGTATTTAAACATCTAAACCATCACGGTATACGTTGACCACATGCAATATCTATTGTATATCGCGCCACGCCACTTTAGCTTCTAAACTGCAAATTGCTTGCTATAAATAAACTGGCAACCACAATACAAACTTCGAACTTTCATCTAAAATATATCGGTCTAAACTCAGCGGCGTTTCATTAAAATCAATTGAAACTTTGAAAATTGAGATTGAGTGGCATTAATTTTAGATAGAGGGCAGTATCGTAATTGTTTAAGTTCTCGCTTCCGGACTGGCGTAGCCGCGTAGCAGCGTAGCCGCGTAGAGGCGTAGCGGTCAGCACTCGGTCACGCTTTAATTGTCCTCTCGTAGGACAAAGTTTGTAGGACTCGTAGGTAAACACAGCTCTAGTGATGTCTAACTTAGTTGTTCACGTGTAGGGCGATAACACTTTGTTAAAACTGTGGTTACATTTACATGAAGCTAGCGTAGAGGACTTTGTAGGAGTTGATCGTGGGTGTTGTTTTGATACTTTATGTACCGAGAAATAGAATTTAAGAAAATGTGTTAGCTAATACAATTAAATAAATAATAATCAAAAGACTTTTTTATTGAAAGTTGTTTAAATGACTTCGTACAAGACACAGTACCTGCATGCAAAAAAAAAATCGTTCATAATTCATATTTTATAATTCAGGAGAGAGACATTTGGATCATAAACTATTCGGGCGATCTCCAAACGCGTGAGTAAACCAGTCCATCAATTAAATAACGCAAAATGGCCGCACAAGCCATTCGTAATCACCTGTCAATTTTACTTCCCAACTTCCATGATAAATTACCTGGTGTAAAACAGAACAAAGTTTTTCATTCAAACACATTATAACACCTGGTTATATGCGCATATCATTACCCGCAAACAGACTTGTGCAATACACTCAAACTCGCAAATTAGTTTGAAGCATCGAGTCACACGTGTATCGTTTGTTTTAGATATTACACGTGTCGCCGTGAAATATGAGCTTACACGTGCCAAAAACTGAGTTCTAAAGCTTTTTATTGACAAAAACGTCATTCGATACTCTAATGTGCGGTAAATGTCAATGGTAGAGCGTTCATGAAAGGTCGAATTTTGAGAGATGGGATACTTCAGAGGAAAAGTTAAACCACCTTTAAATGTGGAAGCTACTGCTTTTTGTTAAGTCGGTGAATACAACGGACATTCTTTCAAATCCTAATGGAACATTTTTCCAAAGACGGCTTTGGTTAAATTTTGCTTAGAGCTAAATTACAACTCCACCTCAAAAGTCAAAAAAACGCTGTTTCCCTTTTTTAACTACCTACGAATCCATTTCCTCTTTAAAATTTAAACATGAAGCTGAATTAAAAGCATTTCTAATCAGCCCTATTAAAGATTTATAGTGACCTATTAAACCGCTTCTGATTATATTTTTATATCCCTTCCACCGCAGCTGGCCTGTTGTCAGCCTGTCAATCCGCCACTCGACTCCAAGCGCAGTCCGTCGAGCTGACTGCAGTCCACTTGCGAACGATATAAAGACAGAGTAAGACATAAATGATTAATAACCCGACCTAATAAGCCTGCAGGGCCTTTAGAATTACTCTACTTTTTACTTTTTAAGAAAGAAGAATGAAACGAACGTTTCATCATTACTATCCATGGCCCTTGTAAACCCACCGCTGAGAACAGGTGTTTTGCTGATTTACTACGGTCCTGTGCCAGTTTTGGTATGATCCTTTTATTATATCGATCGAGAAGATAATTTATAATAGAAAACATTATCAGATTAGCTTTTTCTCAACTATGTGTGGGTCGGTTTTCAGTCGAAACGGATGCAGCCAAGTACCAGTATTTTACACGACTGCCTATCTGACCTTTACAATCGAGTTACCTTGGCAACGCGATATCCCTTCTTTAAACTGGTAATCGATTTTTTTAGTTTTTCACTACTTGTAACCATTGGCAAATATGTATGATTAAAAGTCAGGATCCCAATTTATCGTGGCTTCCGAAACACCCAAGGACCAACCGTATCAAGTGAGGCATAACCTCTGATCGATCAACTTCTGCAGTTGTAGCATAGTTTCTCTCATTATAGGAGAAAGTGTATTTTATTAAGCCAATAGAACTAGTTCGTCTATATCTTGCACATAGCCCTTTTTCAGTAGAAGCAAGGTCGTATTTATTTCTAAGCTTTCTTTGAGTAGACCAATGACTTGGCATAAAAATAAATCTTTTCAAAGTATTACAAAAAAACCTCTCTCTCTCTCTCTATTCAATTGATCATTGCAGTAAAAAAGTCGTAACTTTTATATTCCGTATGATTCCCTCAAGTTCGGTACATTTTGTACACAGCTACATTGTATGTATTTGTTGCCGTAATATAATCTCAGGTACCCAATTTCAAGTTTACGGGTCTCTTTATTGGATTAAAATGTCTCTTCGGAACGTCTGAATGTTACCGACTATTCCGATTTGTGATACGTTGTAAAGTTGCTCTACTTTAACGATCATGGATTTTAACAATCGTAAATCTAACGTTCAGCTAACTTACTCGTAGGTACTTGATGCTAGAATTTTGAAATAGCTTTTATGATTTCAAGGTTAGTACAATGCAAACTAATGTTAACAGTAAAAAATGTATAAAAATGAGTACAAAACGAATCGCAGACGATGAAATGCTGAAATCTCTTTTGTGTTATTTTTTTTATTCTCAAGAAAACAACTTTTTATGAACAAAGAAAGTACAGCTGAATATTCCAAGAAGTTTTTCTCTTCAATTTAGATCAGAAATATTCAAGTCAAGACCGCGGATAAGGAGTTACGTACCATGATATGGGTGAATTGAATAAAAAAATAAAAGATAGTTTTTTCAGGTATGCATACTAACCCCATATTAATCAAGGTCGAGAAATATTTACAAATTGATAAGAACCTATACGTTTAAATAAACATTATTATCCCCTTTATAACTATGGAAACAAGACTCCGCTACGCGCAGTACAGCAAACCATCTCGATTCAAAAACAACAATCTGACTTTACTGAGTACCTACTCTCGGTACATAAGCATATTCCAGAACATTTGTAAACTCTTTTATAGCAGCTTTTGCAAGAGGAGCCTTTCTAAAGTACTTAAAATTTCATACGTTTCGTGGTACCTAGGGAACACAGCTAGAAATATGACTGACCTATTTCAAAGTACCTACGACCAAATGTTATGCAAAGCATCGGTACATGAAAGATTGACGGAATATCAATTCGTATCTTTTGCTGGTATATTTATTTCTTTTCTTTCCTATTTGGGATTTCTTTCGGTGCTATAAACTATCTGGCTTCGGATTCGCGATATTGGCATTATGTGGGGATTCTCATCGAACCGTTTTCACACATAAACAAACTTAGTTCTGTAGGTCTGATGTTCGTAAATTTGCTATAAGGTTTAGGAGCGATTGCGCTAAGGCATTTGAATTTTACTTTCGTCTACAAGTTTGTTTTTTATACGAGGCACTGCTGTCAAGCCTAAGTATCAGTTAAGATGAATCGTTTTACGGTCTTCTGAATTTCATCCAGACAGTACTTATACGAAACTCAATGAGACAATATTTAGCACAATCTTAATATTTTTTCTGTCGTTCTACTGAATTGTAACAATCCTCCTCTCATTTTCCAAAGGATTACGAACACAGCTAAAGTACAAAATTCAAAACTTAAAGAAGTTTAAAAGATTGCACGTTTCAAGAGAAAATATTACTTAGAGAATACACAGAAATGTTCCGAAGAAATACCGTTTGCAGAAAAGTTATATTATCATGAAACATAGAACTGAAATGAACTCTACCATTCATAGGAACATATCTTCTTTATAATTTACTTCAGATCCTTTGTTCGCCTTAAACATAATCGTGAAACAAATTAATGATATTTTGTTGTCACTAACTTGTCTTTAAACACAGTTAATGAGATCCTAGTAAATTATCGCAGTCGCATTATGAGTATTGCGTACAAACTTGATGATTTTTGACAGTCATTAAATCAACGGTCAAAGACCTTGCTTTATTTAAACGTATGTATCGGTATTGCCCGACTTGTCTATTATTAAGGACTGCATGGGTCCGAAACTAGTCGGACTATCCCGATTAATACGGATGAGTAAACCGTTACGTCTTTTAAGCAAGTTCAAATAACACCACTTGCCACATTCATCTTCAACAAATCGCACGCTTCGTTCTCAAACCTCATCTAATATTCTATAAATAATGCACACAGTACTAACAATACCCAAAATTAAAAGAACGAACCACAGAGTGAGGCCTCTAACAAATTGCGAGCCGTAACGCCCAAAGTAACATACTTCAGAAAGTTAATAATTCGTGAAAATTTTCAGAGGCTGGGCTTATCCCACGGAAACGTGAATAGCTTAATGCTTTAATCCAATTTAGTCCTTTTATAAATAACCAGTACCTTAGTCATGGTCTACAGGTCTTTCGGAAGGTAATTTAAAGTTTTATGCTTAATTAGTTTGGACCTAATGCAGTTTTAAGAAAAAGGCAAGTAACCTAGAATGTTATTTTGAATCTAGGCCAATAGTTTTAAGGCAAGAAAAAAATGATATCTATGAGAACAATCATTTAATTATTTTGTATTCTTCAAATACATGTAACGTAAAAGCTATTAAGTCACTCATTTAAATCTTTATTTCTGGTAGGCGTAAATTGCAGCCTAATAAGCAGCAGTAATCCAAAAAAAATGAAATGATGAAAAACGATTCAGATTTATACAAAAATTAAATTCAGAAAGGATGGTCAAAATGTATTTCAAATGCAGCGACAGACCTATCAAAACGTTTTTCTAACTAAACTACACAATCGGCGCATTCAACGAGACCGAGAAAAAAAAATCTCCACAATACCCTAAAAATGTTGAAGTGGGCGAACGTAAATACCGCGAATTGTAGTGGAAATACCACACGGCACAATCCGTGAGGATTTACTGTTATTTTTATACCAGCTCTCCTCCTTTTTATTGCTTTCCATCATTTTTCTTTATATTTATTGGCTATCTGTAATACATACGTGATTCTTTGCATAATGATGTATTTTTTATTTAGTGACGTTACTTGAGGTGTTTGACAGTGAAAAACCTACAAGTTTACAAAATAACTAGTTATTGTCACATTACATCCTCAGAGTAAGCTATCCACTTCGCTTAGTTTACCTTGATTTATAATTTACTACTTGCATGATCCCTAATTCTCTACCTGAATTTTACCCAGCGAACAAAATCTACCACCAATATCCCTACAAATATCAATTTATTTTTCACCCTACAAGTTTGTGAACGCAACAACTCAGTTAACGTCGATCTTTATTTTTAGGGCATAATGTCATAGCAGCAACAGAAATAGATCACCAGTAAAAAATTCGACTGCCAATTTTGTCTACCTATCACGGTTCATGGAACAGCCTGGTGACGGCACAGACAAACTTACAGTCATCAGTGATAAATTTCCATTTTTACCCTTTGGATGGACAGAACCCCAAAACCCAAGAACCTTCACTTAAAGAAACAACGTAATCTCCAACACAAAATCGTAATCTTAAGTAGCTACCGTAATACCCGTAAAAAAGAAAACATTTGTATTTAAATAAGTAAGATTCACATTTCTATTAAGGTATTCGGTACGTTTATTTTAATCGTATCGTGAAGCCAAGAGCTCTCGACGTAACCATTTACGAAGAAACTTGACATTTTCTCGTAAGTTCATACTTTTACATGCAGACGTTTTTATTAGTATGAATGTGGGCTTTGGTTGACGGACGTATGGAGTAAACTGTCTCCAAGTGATGACTGGTTTTTTTTGTACTTGTTAGCTAGACTTCTAGACTTAATTGGCTCTTTTTCTTTTAGCCTAGTGGACACTCTCCTCGGGAGTGGGAGCGGGTAGTTTCGGGCGCGGACTCTTACTGATTACACCTCAACCGCACAGCAAGGTCTCTTGCATTTGATCATTGCATAGCAGTTCATCACGCACCGACCGTGGGGTAACTTCCGGCATAGGAGCCTATGGCTTTCAATCCCATTTTGTAACTGTACATGTAAAGTGCGTCAGCTTTCCACCTAATACTGGGACGCTGCACGAAACGTGGACCCCGTCGTGAGACTGAGGTTACTAGAAAGATAACCAATCAAATCAGCCTGTAGTAAAAACGACGGGGGGTGTGTTACTACAAGACTTACAGGCAATCATATTGATCAATAGTGATTACATTTGGCAGTCTGATTTTTGCGTTGATCAGCCTTTCGGAAAACAGCCGCAGCTTTTTGCCGCTTGCAACTTACGTTTGTAACGGTTAAAGATTTGAGATATAAATGAAGCTATACATTTTGCAATTTATTTCTACAGAGATCGGTTTCCTACTCGCTAAAGTTCGAACGTAAAATTACCTAACTTAATCAATCATAAGACCTTAATAGCATTTGGAAAGTCAAGTGAAGTGAAACCTTTTACTTTCGAAGTCTTTAATGATTCCAGCCGCACAAAGTATTAGAAATTTAATGAAATTTTCTGTCCTCTTCGAACACACAAAAAGTATGTTGAAACGACGAGACAGAGAAAAACGAACGGAAATTTATCTCCGGAGACACAAAAGCCATAAAATATATTGAAATCCATTCCACCATGAAATGTATTGAATTAATACATCAGATTTTCCGACTTCTAAGGCTTCGCGTCAATATGAGGCCAGTGATAATGAAATCCTTTGTGGAAGGTTCCCCCGTTCGGGATTTAGGCGGGCCTGCCGAAGATAACGAAAGCTTAGTTTATAAGCCCGTCGGGACCAAACTACTGGACCGTGTAGCTAACTGACGCCATTTTACTTTGCCCTCTGCTCTTAACGAAGCGGCTAACATTTACCCGGATAATATTTTCAGCAATCGAGTTAAGTTTTTCCCTGAAATGTTGATGCAAAAATAAATAGGCGTACGAAGCAAATAGGTTTATAAAGTAAATGCAGTATACTCTCGAGAATAATTAACTTGTTTAACTTTTTGCTTATTCTCGCCACGTTGTCGTAGTTTGTCAGTTGGGAACTAGTAATTAATTGGGTTTTTATAAGATGTAAAAATGTTAAGCATGACGAAAAACAATGAACACACATGAAACATAATTATTATTGTGAATAGCAAAATTTTACATATCAACTCGGCCATTGAACTGTAGAACCGTAAAACCGTGAAACCACATTTAACGTTCAAAATTTATCGTAAATAAATATCTTCATTTCAATCAATTGTTTACGAAAAATACATCAATAACAACTCTCACTTAACAACATAATTTGACAGATACAAATAGAACGATGCTTTTAAAAATCTGTCAGGAAAAAAAACAAAAGAAATCACTCGATGTTTTCCTCGATTCCAACCAGCCTTACATTACTAACGCAAAATTATGATTATATTGGTTGGTAAATATAAAAGTCTCACCTCCTGCAGCGTGGCGTCAATTTACACACGTCATATACTTATATACATACAGGTACCTATGTATATGTTGTATGTGGAGCAGATATAGCCAGCGCAGACTTCAGCTCGTATAATAACAGGTATGTTATCACAGGGCCGTGGTTTCATTTACCGTACACTTATAACGAATGTTTAACAAAAGCTTAAGATACAGAGGCCATATATGAATAGGATTAAATATTTTAAATGTACAATTAAATTCAATATTCGTAATAAAGAGCATTTTCGTTTCTTGTGTAATTGATATTGGTATTTGAAAAAATCGTGATTTTTCAATTATTTTTCTTTTACATGTATAGAAGAACATTATGACTAAAAAAATCAAGTACTTAGGATCTTTTCAGGAACTTCTGAAATTTGCTTTTTTTTTCGCAGTTCCAAAATGTACTTTTTATGAAAAAGAAACCGCTAGAAACTCTACAATATTCGAAAGATATTATTCCTCATCGGTAACTTAAGATTTCCCAAATATTTATATAGGAAAATATATACAAATGTTTTTATTTACTAACAGCAGTTGTTAAAACACCTGAATCCCAAACCGGTATTTTATGGATAAAAACTCGCAGCAAACTTCCCCGGTTGTTTGTTGTTACAGTTGCAGTGTTGCCAGAACTGAATAACCCGAGTTTTTTAAAGTTTTCCAAAGCGGTGTCTCGGGGGCTCTACTAAAGAACTTTGTTAGAAGTTTTTATCTTAAGCTCATACGACAGACCAAGAAGTTTGCACTTATAAATACAAGCTTGAAGCTTGTATTTATAAGTGTGTGCTGTGCTTAGAAGATTCATTAGATTAATCCTTGAAATAAAGCCTGTACGTTGCATTTGATTGTTATCAAATGTTTCAAAGAAAGTCCCTAAAGATTTTATCTTTTTCGGAGAGTTCTTTTGCAGCTAGCCTAGCGTATATTTTGACTGGCTTACTGAGAAAGTAGTGTTTTTTTACTTAAAAGTAGTATTACAAAAAAAAAGAATGTTCTTATAATATAAAAATACCCTTATAGTTATTTTCCATGCAATTTTTTACAAAAAAATATTTGATTATTAAAATTTGGCTCCCATGTCAACATACAATACATAAATCAGGTTTCTCATCAATCAGAGAGGGATATGTCTTTTATCAAATCTGAGGGAAAACGATCCAAATTGAACAGTTTATGTTAGATATGTAATTTTCGCAATCAATCATCATTGAAACAAAGTATTTTTGGCGATTCTAGCTAACGTTTATTGGCGAAATTGTAACTATTAGTCACATTTTTGTGAAGGTAGCAGAAAAAAAGAATCGTGTGATGAAATGAATCTACATAACTCATTTATGAACTTCATTTGTTGTCTAAACAACGAAAAATAGTTTTTCCCCACATTCCAATATTGTGTTACATAAATCAATTATTTAAAAAACTCACTAACCTTAGAAAAAGGAACAAGAGTCAGCCATCACATTGAAGCGTATTTTTCTTCTTTATCGTAGACAAAATCACGTGCAGCAAGTTGCTACGGTTTGCTGACGTCATCGTGTCGTGTCAAACCGTAGCCTTGCTAGCTACGCTACCGCTATCTTTGTTGTGCTTAAAATATAACTATTGCTACGCCATCGTTCATTCCTGATATGAACAAAAATAAGTGTGGAGTGGTTTAGACAAATTGAAGGATTCGTCTTAAAAACTATATATTCATGTAGACATCTTTGTTTATTAAGTTTATTGATCGTTTCTTTTGCTAACACTTTAAGAACTCAAATTATTTTTTTCTAAAATAAATGCTATATAAATTTACACGTATTACCAGCCATAGGTAGAAGTGAGAATCTAACCTCAAAGCATATTCCATGCAATTCAAATACAACTTCAAGGAAACTAACAGTATGAAATTGAAATGCGTTGAGAAATATTAAATTTCATTTCGTGTTACCGCGAAACGTTGATTCAGAAAGTCAACGTTGCATAAGATGTAGTTACCCTACACTCTAAACCCGTTCCATATAATATGGAACATGCATTAGAACGTAAATATGAAGAAATGTATAAAGCAAATAATAGTGTATAGAATGTACTTAAGTGGTAATATATGTGTCAAGTTAAAAGTATTTGTATACGCGTTATATTTATCCGCTAACGCTTGACGAAACGCTCAAATGTACTGGGGGTCTATCGCCACGTTTTGAAGTAATATGAGTTCGGAATTGGGACAGGGATGCCGCTTTGCGCCGTGAATAGTGCTGTCACGCTTCCACAACCATAAAAATGATATAACCATGAACTTCCTCTAAAATAGACAAGTCAAAGTCACGTGACATGGTCCAAAAGAATGCCATTCCTTATTTATCAAGTTTTCTCGTCGTTTTCGATTCTGTCTCTTTCTGGACTCGTTGAATATACCTAAAATACCTGACTTTGTGCCCCCCGCCTTTTGATATGAAGGCAACTCAATAGTAATAAAGTTTTTATATGAGTAAAGTAGTAGGCGTTCATGAATAAAGAAGAGCATTACGTGGCACCTTGCGGTTCACGGGAACAGGCTTATTTCCACAATCTGTTTGCGCTGGCAGGCTGGCACGTTTCGGCTAAGCGAAAGATCGCAGCAATGCATTTCAAATGTCTTAATCGCGGTCTAATAGAAGCTTTTGCCGATTGCGCTGTGAAATGTTTCCTGTACAAGGTAAATAATAAACACAACACGAATCTTGCATTTGCTTTTCTAAGGATACAAAAATCAACTTATACTCCATTTTTTAGAGACAAGAAGGTAGACAATCGTCTAAAAATCTGTTAATACAGGTATTTAATGTAATTACACAATATAGTGAAATTCATAAAAATCTCGTGTAACCGTGTTATCCAAATTATTTCGTAAAAAATGGGTAGACTTAGAGTAAATAATTGTAGGTATATAGCAAAACAATTTTATAAATAAATAATACTAATTGCTGGAATGACTTGAAGTCTAAAAAAGGAAAAAAGAAACAAATACAAGAACAAAAAATATTCAATTTAAGTCAGATTTAGCTCCAGTTGTTTCACGATTTAATTTATTTCTCTCTTTCCCGCAGACGCCTGTTTAAATTCTTATAAAAGTCTCGACGGACTGAGTACGGTTTTTTTGGATGGAACGGTTCTTATCCACTTTGAATAAACAAACAGATCTGCCGAATAAGTAAAATGTGGAGTTTCAAGTTGCCTGTTAGTTTGAATCGATCAAGCCCATTCATGTTCAATAAGTCAAAGATACTGCTGACCTTTTAAGCAATTATCTATATCTATACTAATATAATAAAGCTGAAGGGTTTGTTTGTTTGAATGCGCTAATCTCGGGAACTACTGGTCCAAATTGAAAAAATATTTTTGTGTTGAATAGACCATTCATCGAGGAAGGCTTTAGGCTATAAGCTAATATACTATAGACTAATAGGAGCGAAGATACAATGGAAAATATAAAAAAAACAGGGCAGCTATATCAAATAAAGTTACGCTTAGCTTAGAAAAAAAAAGTACTTTTTTTAAGGTTTGATAGATTATTTTATATATTACTAGTTCACCCACCAGTAGAAAAATGTTTACATAGAAAAACATCTTTTTCTTTTATAAAATCGGTCATCCGAATTCACTTACTCAGAATCTCATTTTGTATCAAAAACAGTTTATTAAGATAAAATACTAAAAACTTCTACATCCAAACCAATGAATAGGCTATTAAGATATAGACACACACACATTTCGGCTTTCAGTTAATGTACAATTCATCCAAACAGTCTTCAAGCAATTAATCTAACATAAACAGGGAAGGGTCCGAGGGGACGCGCTGACAGTTCATGTAGCACACACGTAATTTCCACTCAAACTAATATTACAATAACATGAAACTCTCATCTCCATAAATCACAAGTCCGTTTATTAAACACACGTTTAGGTACACCCTAACGGTAGTAAGACATTTGCATACCACGATAACATCCCTGCTGGTTTTATCTAGAAATTTCTTGAACGTTTTCCCTGTTTTACTGTACTACTGTACTACATTACGTGGTAATGTCAATTATTATACCAGAGTTGATTTTACGAAGATTGCTTTAAGATGAACTGTTACAGTGGTCTATCCACGAGATTACAATTAATAAAAAAAAATTGATGAAATAAAAAATTGAATGGAAAATGCATTTCCACAGGCAGTTGTGTATTAAAACTTCAACTTATATAACTTGAAAAATAGTATTTTTGGATGGTCACTCCGTAGTTTTCTGAATACAAAGAGGTCGTAAAAATAATTTATTCAATGCTTGATTACGAAAGGATATCAGAAACGGAAAATAGCTAATTTACTGTTGCCAGCAGGCTAAACTGACTGGAATACTTAATTCGGACAACAGACCTTAATTTTCTTTTCTTAATCCCAGTGCTAATTGTTTTTTCTTTCTTTTTTTGATACCTTAGTAATTAGTCCCAAAGATTTGCAATTTTCTCTCGATTGCGGTATTGGTAGGTGAGATTTGTATATAAAACGTGAAATCCTTTTTTTTCACCGTAGAAAAAAAGACATACTCATTATAATAATAAATATCGGTTGACAACACCAGACAAAAAACAAAATGGCCTGTTTTACGGAACCCTCAGTGTCGCTAGTCCAACTCTAACTAGACCAGTTTTTTTATTAAAGTAAGTTACAAGTGCCACAATTTTATTTTAAATTCTTTTTTTTTAACGAAATATAAGTTATTTTGTAAACTAAAAAAGGAAACACCCCAAAGATAAAAACATCATAAAACATTTTCAAGCAAATGTTGTACTTTAAATAAAAATAAATAAATTGCAGCACCATTAGTCTAAACTTTTTAATTTACGTTGCAAGAGTTCCACGCCCAAACGGAGACGTCATATTTTCATATTCTACGTGGAGTGACTGTAGATGACCCAACACTTTCAAAAAGAGAATAAATAAAAATATTTCAATGCGGCGTCTTTCAAGAACTCTTAATTTTCTTTTCCTCTTTTGTTTTTTTTTTTTACTTTTTTCCTATGGAGGGTTGTGTTTGTTTTAACAGATTAAAAAAAAGACGGAAATTCAATGTTCCATTGTGGTTTATTTTAACTGTTATCATCGTGAAAAAATGTATTCTTGGAGAGACCTTTAACACTTTCCATAAATAAATATCCCTCGTATCATATTCCATACGTATTTATGTCAATAGGAAACCTACCAACAGTTTCATCTACTAGAATATTGCCCGTTTATCGAACTCGTTCAAAATTTAACTCGACGCTGATTCGCCGCAGAATCATATAATATACATATGTACGTGATCCAATGAAAATTCTGTTAGGCTATAACAAGGTTTACTGCACCGAGACAACGCAATGGTTTCGTTAAAAAATTGGAGCTTTTTATGTGCGAACGTGTTGCTCGGTAGATGTGCGCGTGCTTTAATGGTCGGGGAAATTACCTATTTCACGGGCTGATGGACCGCGTATTACTTACGAACTGTAACCATTATTTAGTAAAACAACAATGTACCACGAACCAGCAATTAGTAGACGGAAAGATACTCTAGATTGTTAGGTGTAGAGTTTCTATTAAAATGCCCCGACTGTGATAGCCATTTACGTGGGCAGTGTCAAACTGTCAATTAGACGCTGACCTTTTCTTTTCTTAATTGACTTTTTTCTTACATATTGTTTCATAAAGTTTATTATTGCTTTTGAAAACTAATTAAATGTTGCTGCGTTATGAAATTGTTGGCTTAGTTAGTTTTTTAGCTGGACTGTATTTTTTAAGTGTCTTAAAATTTTTACTTGTGAGAGTTTACTATTGTGTTGAAACTGTTTGCCCTTATTAAGAAGATAATAGAGAGATTTGTTCTAATTCTCTAAGGAACGCCTAGAGCAATATATATTACATTTGGTGGTTATAGTAGAATTTCTCAAATAAGATTTGTGTTTACCTAAATTACAGGAACACTCATGTTATATAGATGTTTTATCAATACTAAACAAAAATTATAAAAAATACGGTATAAATTACTATTACTTGAAAGTTATAACTTACGACATGATATTGCATGTCGTGTTATTTCTGCTTTTATTCTATTTTACATAAGTCTACATTCCCACCTTCTATCCCCTTAAAATATAAACACATACATTTTTGACACGTAGTCATAAAAAGGTGGTTTATGGGTCCCATGCACTGTCGTAAAAAACACATCTCTTTTATTTTCAAACTCAATTTTGGCAAGTTAGACGCTGCATGCTACGAAAACTCATTAATATTTTTAATTAATTAATTTAATTTCACTCGTTATATTGCTTTCGCAGAACAGAAAATAAATATAAATAAATATTGCTCAATTTAAATTTTACTTTTTTGAGCAGATGCGGCTCAACACAGTAAAATTTAAATTAATAGTAATTATTATTGCCTCAACACAATAAGATGGAATTAAGAAAACATTTATTGAAAATTGTATTTTTTATTTTGACTGACGACATGGCCGCAATAATTATTTAAATGATGATTTGCCAAAAAAACATTGCAAGTGAAATAAAAGACTGCAAAACAAATTCATTAAAAAGGGTTCAATTTGTCGATACGAATAACAAGCGACCGACAACAGTAATAGTGTATAAGTAGAAACTGCCTTTTTTCTATCTCCATTATACCTATCAATTGGTTTAAACACAAAGTCATACCGATATTACTTATAAGTACTAAGAATATTCCTCCCAACGGAATATCCATTGGATTCATAAAGCAGTCTTGAAAAACTTGAACCTGAACGATCTTATAAAGGGCTGTTATTACGAACTTTTCGCGAACCTTTCTTAGTGTAACTACGGAGGATTATAAAACCTTTCCAGCCTTAGGGATAAGCTATCCACGAGCCTTCAGGCTTTTGGACCTTCGAGGCTAAAAGAAAGTGTTTTACTCCGATATTTTACTACTTAAACAAAAATTGAGTATGGTAATAGCTTTTTCTTGCTAATTATGTTCTATTTAATCGAAAAACAGTTTCGAATCGCTTTTCTACAAGCAGCGACTGGCTAAAAAAAATGTAGAGTGTTATTCGGTTTTCATAACAGCTTGTTTCGACATTCAAGAGTATTATGCAAGTTTGTTGCCCGCTTATTCTACTATTAAACCACAATACCAAAAGCATATTTAGTATAATATTCAAGCAACCTAAATGGTATTTTGCGTGCATTATAAACTGGAGTGAATTTCTATTGTGGAAATGAAACTGGAAACGAAATGAAAGTGTTTATTCCTAAAACTTTATACCTGCTTTGTCCAAAATTATGAAAACTAATATTATAAAAGACAATGGTTATGTTCCATTCTGCCTTTTGTTTCTTTTCAATAGCTTATCGGGTATCGGGTCATTTAATATTTAAATGATACACACCGTACAAATATGTCCTACTTTATCGGACCATTACAAAAAATATTCATTATTTGGGAGATCTACGAAATTCACTTATTCTAAGTATGTATATTAATAATTATTTAATATATTTATTTAAAAAATACTTTTTTTATAAATTTCGCTCAGCTGGTTCAAAGCCTTCTTTTCGTGTAGTCAAGGATCGGACATCGGAACACTCAGATTCTCATATTAAAAAAATCTAATCAGTTCACAAGTACATGTTGTCCAAAAAAAATAACACTCTGAATTCAAACCGCGTTGTAAGCAGTCATAAAAATCTACGTGCTTTAAAGAACTTTTAACATTACGGCACCGAACTCAAACTCCTCTCCAATATTCTCCTTGAGTATCAAAAACCATTTCATTTAGGAACACATATACAAACATCGACGTGTAAAACCGTAAAAGGCTTCACAAAAAAAACTACAATATTGCAATTTTTTTCATATTTCGTACACAAAGCAAGGAAGAATATATTATATTGAAGGATAGAATTGTATATTAAAGTTCTCAACAAAGCTTCTGCGTGTTAGACCTGTGTCCCCTTCTACGCCTTTATAAAAGACCGGGTCTCATGAAGTTCTCTACCAAAATAACAAGTCTGGATTTTCGTATCTGACACAGCTTAACACTATTTTTATTGATTTTAATATCAGCAAATAGTTTCTCCTAAAACGTCTATTCTTCTTCTCTTCTGTGAATCGATCGCGAATATTCATGATTACGAAAAAACGAAAATATCCTCTCGTACCAGATTAAGGTCGCCGCCTCAGAATAAATTATCCCTTTCAGAATCGCACTTTCTTTGTTCGCCGGTTTGTTTTGCTCGCTATGTGTGCAGCATTAAGAAGTTTTAACGAGATGAGGAAGGTCCGAGCGTTGCTTTTAAACTGATGTGACATTACAAACTTATAGTTTTAAATTGCATTAAGACTTAAAGGGGGATTTGCACTATCATTGTGGTATTATTATACATGCATTTTTTGCCAGTGTTCGTATTTAGGTTGTACAACGTTAGTTAATGTGACTGTAGTAGATGCTGTGCCAATTGTTAAATATTTTTTTAGGTACATTTTACTTATGTCGAAAACTTCTCGACTAGTTTCGGACAAAACCGGAGTCCTTAATCATGAGATCGCGAATCGATATCATAAGATATATATTCTGTTTTAACGAACTATATAGGTATTCACCATTCGCTAAAATCATATAATACTTGTATCTGAGAACTAACCAATAGCAATGCAAGTACCAATCAAACAATGTCTGTGAAGTTATAACAATAATAACACATTCGCGGAACATTTACTGATAACCCTTGAACCTACTGGAATCGTTTATTAATAAGCCATAATATTGCTAGTCCAATTAAAAGTGGATAGTTCTGTATACCCCAGATATCATCCTTAATTTATAAGTAGAAGATTTGTTAAATCTCAAATCAGGAATTTGTAGCAATTATAATTTGACATGCGTTATGATCAAAGCTTGTCGTCTTCAAAATTCCTTTGTTCGTCAACGGAATATTTAGACTTCAATAACGTGTTCAAAAATTCATTTCTCTTATTATTATTTTAAAGATGCGATCTTTTGGATTACAAGAAATTATTTTTGAGTTTATCTTACTATCTTTAATGAATTTGGGTAGTAGTGGCAATTATTACTATTTTGCTCACCTTCATCCTCCTAACGCTCAATTCTTCGTCAATTCCATCAACTTTAATTAAAATATAAGTGTTAGAAGTCCTGCTACACAATGCACGAGAACAGGAAGCGAATATGTCACAGAGAGCCCGCGCCGGGGGCCGCCGGAAACTGCCTCAAAGTTTAATAACCGACCGCTTCCTGATACAAACATTAACTACTCATTCAATAAACCTTGTCATAGCAATTTTATATCAAAACAAGTATAAGTAAACGTCTATAAGACCCAATTTCCCACAAAATTGATTGCTTATCTTATTCGAGACCTGACAACGTAACAAAGAACAAAATTCCGCCCTCTCACGAATTTTAGTGATGTTACATTTAGGTCAAAATGAAAAGAAATAACTCTCCCTTATCTTAAATCCCCTCTTTATCTTCCTTATTTTTGTAAGCATTCCCTTCAAAACGTAAATTAATAAGGTAAAATCCACTTTTATTTAAAGCGCAAATCTTTTTCAATTTTTACGTTGCTTAATTTTCGGTTTCATTTATTTTGAGACACCCTTTTATTAAAGAGACAGTTACCGAATCAGTTAGCGGCGAGCGACAACAAACGCGCCATTTTCAATTCAAAAAGCGTTCGTAATTCAAGCAAACATTTTCGTAAGCCCGAAGCCGGTCAGCTCGAAAATTGTTCGTGCTTAAAATTGCTACTTAGCTAGAGTAAGAAAAGTACCGGCAAGAGAAAGCGTACTCAGTTCACAGAATTTTGGTAAAAAAAAACAAAAGAAGGTGTACTTACGAAAAATCTGGTGTTTTTCTTAGAAAATGGTGTAAAGTTATCCCCGTCGGAGGGGCGCGTCGTGCAACAGGCGGGGTCGGCCACAGAACTAATGAACTAGCATGTTTTCACACAAGATCCTCACTATACAGTTGTTTTGTCCAGGCAGCGGGTCGCGGAGGCTGACGCGGCGTTCGCCCGCCGCTATCGCGCGCTCGAGTCTGCCCTCCGAGGGGTGTTGCCAGCTTTTGTTATTCAAAATTGTGGAAAATTTTATGTGGACTTTTTTAAGATTTACATTCATATAATGATGTAGATTGATCTGTAATTTTGGTACCGATAAAGTTCAGTTTTTTTAAATAAATACCTTTTACTGATTAAAAAGAGATAAGTAAACATTGGCGGTGCTATAATTCCAGCAAGCTTGATAAAAATGAAACCTCATTGATAGGCTCCCATGTAAACAAAAAAAAATCTAATGATTCCCTTTCTGACGAGGATATCAAGTGTGACAAAACAAAAGTTATAAAAACCTTAAGTAGAAATGGCACATGCCGCGCATTGCAATGCAAAATGCATACAGAAACAACATTTGAAAAATTTAAAACATTTGCATAAGTCATTCTCCCCAAAAATATTTTACGACAAAATGTAAATATTCCATTGCGCTGGTATCCCCGCAGGGCGGCGCGTGCCCCGCGCCCCTCGCGCCCCGCCCGCCCCACGCTCGCCGAAGCCGTGGAGGCTCCATTCGTTTAGCATTCGCGCCCTTTGTGACACTTAAAACCATTGTTCACAAACGAACCTTTTCAAAGTTGAACTACAGCACTTACACGAAATCGACTGAAGGTAGTAGACTCCGTCGACACCTATTGGTATCGAATTACAGAACATTTTCGGCTGTTCCCTTCACGAGTCGTTGTTTTGAATTGGATCGCGGGATTAAGTGGCTTCGGCATTCCTTTTATTTTCGCTTAGTTATCTTAAGCGCCGGGATTATGATTACGAAGAGTGGTAGACGGATATTCAAAAGAACTTTAGTAGGACTGTTGTGATTCATTAAAAAAAAACGAACGTTATTTTGAACTGGTTAAAATCAATTTAACGTTCATTCAACGTGCTATTGGTACACTATTGGGGAGTGCTAAATTGTTACAGTTTGCGTTTGTGGAAGTCTTAGCTCTGCTCTTATATAAAATTATATTCTTATAATATTATCTAAATAAACCATAATTTTCCAAAAGTTACACACAAACATAAGTCGACAAAATACATACCTCTCCATGCCTTAGACGACAAAACCCATACATCAAATGTAATATTTATAAATTATTTAGGTACAAAATTATAGCTTATTTAGTTAGTTCAGTCCTTGGGTACCCGACACGACAGGTCTGACCTTCGTCGTCGCGGTCTGACAATTATTCGACAAGAGCTTTATTTCAAAGATTAACAACCATGACAAACTTAATTTATAAAAGAGAAATTTCATAACACAGGCAAAAATTAATTAATAGATTTAAAAATCTAATAACCCACCGCCCAAATTTTTAACAGTCACTCCATTAATTTTTTATCAAAATCGGTCTATCCATTTTTATAGCTGTTAATTGCATCATCATCGGGTTTGAAGCTACCATGAAAATTTCAACCTGCTAGCTTATTGGAAAGTGTCTCCAAATTGCGTCACAAAAATTCAATCGGAATGACAAACTTGCTTGTTTGTCATTCCGGTTGGATTTTTGTGACGCAATTTTGAGACACTTTGAACTTATGCACAAGAAAAAAGAGTGCATAAGAATTGGAAAATGTATTTAAGGCTATCGAAATAGTGTTAGTTTTATAAAAGACGCTATCCGGAGTGTATTCATGCATCCACTCCGGATGGCAGTAACTTGCACAAATGAATTTGTAACGAAGCCTTCCGAAGCGGCCCTGGGTTGTTATTTTTAAGTTCTCTACAATTGTCACATTTAAATGTATTCAGCACAAGGCTGCCAAGCGGTGTGCATGCTCCGGATAATCTCTTGAATGTCGCTCTACATTTAACAAAATTATTATTATAATTTACATTTACATTTCTTGCATTGTGGCTTTTGCTGTGTTTATCAAAATTTGGTCCAAGACGCAAAATATATGCCACTCTTTTTGACCTAACCTACCCTACCTTATATCTCATTAATAAATAATAGAGGTGTATAGACGCTTCAAGAGAAAAAGAAAACTTAACAATCAAATCAGTCATATACAGCTGTAGAGCCCCAGCATCCATTATTTCATACAGTTTGAGACGCTCTCTTTAAAAATGCATTACGTATAATCAGAACCCGTTATAAGCGCAATTTACGTGATATAGCAGGTCTAATTATACTGGTTCGAACCTTCGAACCCTTCAGGTAAACTAAAACTGACTGCTGTTATAAAGTATGAGTATGAGTGACGTAGAACTGTCAATACTCCTTGATAAGTGTTTATGTGACGGCTTGTTGATCGATTCACGACTACTTGATACAACCTTGAGACCTCAAAACCAAAAAAAATATATTTAATATCTAGCTGTTGCTCGCGGCTTTGCTCTTTTAGATGTCAGTTATAGCTAGAAAAACTAGTTCCGTTTCAACGAATTCCGTGTACCTATTCTTGTAAGTCATCCAAGGTGTCAGTTACCTAAATACTAAATATAGTGAAATCAGTCCAGCCTTTTGCGAGTAAAAAGGTTTCAAGCATACACACAAATATACAAATATGTGATGTAGTTTACAAGTGTAATAACAACACCTAGTTCCCTCCTATTCTTGTGAACAGATTCAGTTATGATACAATGTTACTGAAATCTATTTTCATATTTAAGACATGAAAAAAAAGAAATAATTATGCTATCTCTATTTATAAGATTTTCTTCGTCGTCATTAACTTTGAGTAATGTTCAACAGAAGTATTTCTATTTGCAAACATTCCTGGACCTCTTTTACATCGCTCTAATTAGCACTCTCCTGAAACCTCCTCTTAAATAAAAAATATTATAGCTGAAGGAACGTGACAGCGTATAATACAGCGTAGAGCGACGTCTCTCTTTCACACTCTCTATAATATTACTTTAACGATTAATCGATTTGAAAAATCTAAGATCGCTAACGCTAAGCTAAAGAAAATTACTTGTCAAATTAATTACCGTATAAGTCGTTGCTTAACCCAGCTTTTGTTTTCACTATTTATCAATATAGACGAACAAGAATACACAATCTTTGAAATTATAAAATTTTAACTAACTAGCTATAACCGTTCATGAGATTCAGATAGCAGAGTGTTGGTTTTTTTTTATACTTTGGGTACAGTACCTCAAAAATAGTTTCTCCTTTTCTCTTTGTGTATCAAAGTATAGCCACTATACCGTTCACAAAGCTTCCAGTAATATCTCGTTAAACAAATATCAACATTACTTCATTATTGGTAACAACAGCAATCAACGTTGTTAAAATATTAAACACGAACGGGTTTAATGTGGTCAGATAATTCCCATTCAAGTAATTCTACTACAAAACAATTAATAGTTGTAATTTGAAAGACGGTTTTCTAGTTCTTGAAGTATTTATAAAAATCGGTTCAACTATTTAAGATCGTGAGCTCTTTTCTAAGAGGGGTTATAATAAGTTCGAACGCTATGTGTGTCTGTGGCACCGTAGCTCCAAAGTGGGGGCACCCATTTGGATGCGGCTTTTGTCAAGGGGTTTTTAAAATTTTAACTTCTGTATTTGATCTTCTTTAATCTCTAAAACACACGTATACCTATATATTTTTAATAAGGTTTAGGATTAGGTTAATTAGATTACACAGAAAAGTTGCAGAAACAAAAGATTTAAAAAGAACTGCCCAAATGGCTCTTAAAGGCTCTTTTTTTATTCCATTCACATTAGCGGCATTTAAATCCACAAAGATAGAAACTTTATCCAATATTAAGAAAAACTCCACGCTAAGTTATTTCTGAAATATGTATCTACCGATCTCTGAAAATAGATACAGACAAATACGAGTCGTAAGCCTGGTTTCTATGGCAACCGTATACTTTACTATTCTTTCTAGAAATCAATAACCGTGTTTTGTTAATTAAATCATTAGATATTTACAAATTGCTTTTCACTTTTCTCTTCATTTTTACCAACTGTTCTTAGGGTTTCGCACCCCAGGGATCTATGAAAGGAGGGGGAGGGGTCATTTGATGATGTCCCATATGAAAAAATAAGGGGTAAAGAAATCCAATTCACCGCTGTCTGTCAGTCCGTCTGTCACTAAGCAGTATCTCAAGAATTCTGATAGCTAGACAGTTGAACAACAGACAATAATGAAAATCAAAATAGGATCTTTTTGGCGATGTAAATTTTTTAATGATAATATTGCTGAAAAATTATTTTTTATTTAGCCTGCTTGTACGAAACCCTAAGTGTTGCGAGTCCGACTTCCAGTTCACCGATTTTATAACATAAACAGTAGTACGAAAAACTTGAAATAATATGAATCCTTTTTCCGCTGTTGACTATATTTTAACGAACTGTTTTTTTTATTATAGTTATTTCGCTCAGGCTTGAACAAAACAAGTTTTGTAGTTCTTGTTTCTCTCTTTATTTTAACAAGCTTTTGTAAAAATATTGCGGCGTTTTTAACACAGATTTTATGTATTTCATTCCGTTTTGTCTGAGAGAATAATAGGAAAAAAAAGTTTCACAGCTTCGTCGGTAAATTGATATGTTTGTTGCAAAAAATTTAGAGCGTAGTTATGTATGTCTAGATCGGTTGTTGTAAGTGACGGCGAATGCATATTTCATTTTTATTCGTGTTTTTTCTGACATTGTCAGCGCGTTAGCGTACGTCGACATTAACTTATTCCTTCGCTAAAATCCGTCGTATGTTTAGACCCTAAACGACAAAAATAGGCCAAAATAGTCTGGGAACAGCATTGCACATGCACTACTTACCTACAAATCATCAAAGATAAATAATCTTTAAAACACTATAGTTCTCTACTTTTCTGCAAAATTACGTTTTTTTTTTATATGAATTGAATCAATTATTTTTTTATATCGATTGATATTTGTTCATTAACACGAAAACATTGCCAACTCTACAATATCCGTGGGGCGTTCTGAAGATTTAATTACAGATACAGGCAAATTGCTGGCTGGATGACACAATTTCACGGTTTAACGATATCAAAAGCAGTTTGAAGCTCATTGAAAATGAATTAAAAAGTAAAAGATTATGATACACTTTGTAGTACACTTTTCATGTTTTATTTCGCCGAAATATTATATAAACACCTATTGGTAAGTACATTTAAGAGTAAAGGAATTGTTATTAATCCACCTCTGCACAAGTAACATTCATTGCTCACTAGATTTCTTTTTAAATGTTCTGGTGATTCAATCTTTGTAAAAATGCAAAAAAAAAGTTATTTGTTTATTTATTTTTATTTGAAATAGATGTTTTCTTTTAGCGATTATTTAAGTACATAGATCCAGAATAGCTTATTTGTTTCAGCAAATTAACGTGCTTCAAAAATATCTAGATATGATATATTATGTATCTAATAACCTTTCGTAAAAACCCCTTTCGATTCCCCTAGATGAATAACACAAACACATACACAATACAAAGATACTCGTAAGATTTCCGCCAAAGGATTTATGTCAGAACCAGCCGCTTTAACGAACCAAAGAGATCCAACTATCGGAGGCTTGATGTCGTATGTACTCTGCATCGCTATTTATTGGTATAACTAGCATCAGAAGATTGCAGTTCAAACTGAAACTGAACGAGAACAAATTTTAAAATAGTTCCGAATACAAACGGATTCTTCGGGCTTATTGATTTATCCATAAAAATAATATCCACAACTTAAGTGGTGGCACGTCGAAATAACTAGTATTATTAAAAAAAAAAACTAAAGATAAAGAAGTGTGGAAGAAACAGTGGGAAGCCTTTGCCTAGCAGTGTGATCCACGGAACTCAATAGAAAAACATAACTACTGCCCTCATTCGCGGGATTCTACGACTTTCATCCAATATACACTGAAAACTGTAATGTTCTAAGCATTTATCAAAATTTAATTTGAAACTAGAAGTTAACCTGTGTCAATATGGCCAAGCACTATGGCCAGTGCAAGGTGTGAGCATCAAAGCAAGTCAAACAAGACGTACGAACTCCCCAAGGATTCCTTGATGAAATCATATCCAATCGTAATTTGCTTACCGATGTATAATATGTACACTATAATTTAGGCTTTGGTACTTAGGCACCTAACTACGTCTAAATTATAGAGTAAGCCAGGATTATTGTATTAGGCTCGCCTTAATTAATACGCGTTTACCTAAAACTAATATGTAACCAATATGTGTATTAATTACGGTTTGAAATTAGTAGTCCGAAGTGGGTGTCCGAAAAGCAGGCACGTTATTTAAATAAAACAGATGATATTGTTACCATGGAGCAGCATAGTGAAATGAAAGAATATTCTGCAAATCAGCATGTCTTCACTTGTTTTAAGCTAGCTCTAGTTGTCATTTATTAACTTAACTAACTGACTACCCCGATAAGAAATGTTTAAACAAACTCATTGTCACTATTGTACTTAGTATCCAAATGTATTCAATGGATAACGTCAGTGACTAGTTTTGCTGGGCATTTTTTAAATGTTTACTTTTACTTCATTTATTTTAGCCCCCATTTTTAACCCATTTTAATTAGTTGTTCTTTCAGTGTCCTTTGAATAACCTCACCGCGACATTTTTTATAAGAATAAACTGAATATTTCTTATTAACTTACTTCTAAATTTAAATATGTTATCACATATTCAAAGGTAAATAAAAACCGAGAGCAACTGCTTTGCGGTTCTATAATTATAATATAAGAAAGTCACTCTCTGAAAATTCAATAAAAGACTGTTCACAACTACGAAGTAAAGAGTTTATATTCTGAAGTATATTGAGTTATATTTTCTTAAAGTTTCTTACACTTTTTTTATTAAGAGTACCTTATATTTTTATTGATTACTGCTGTCTGCATTTCATTTTATAGAGAACGGTTAGAAAGACCATTTCTCATTAAAATGTATTTCAAAAGCGAAATCACCATTGCAGCAACAATGCCTAGCGAGTTATACAAGTTAATAACATGGGTAAACATTTAATTTCCCGGTTATCAGATTCCGAAATAACTTAATATTCCAATGGTAAAGCTCCCCTTTTTAAAAGCCAGCGCCGGGAAAACAAAACACGACACGCAAATCCAATAAAGAAAGAATCAATAAATATTTAATTCATTCAATCATATGCCAAAAAGATTCAGCATTCACAATTCCATTTCCATTCTTTTCGTTCGGCACTCTATATAAATTCGATTTTAGTGAAGGAAATATATTCTGCTCTCACCACGCTTGTCATTCTAGCTGATATGATTTAATATCTGGCTGTCTGTGTAAGGGTGTTGCTGAAACAAAGCTTTTATTCTCCTTGTCGTTTCTCAATTGTTATTCGTCCTTCTTAAAGTATATTTTTGGTCCTGACGATTGTGGAGCGTTGTGCAGGTTGGAATGAGAGAGATTTTGTTATCACACATTTTTGTACGAGTCTTGTAGGCACTACTGGAAACAAGAATATTGCAGCCGAGGAAACGAGTTGGTACACTACATAGTGAAAGGTAGCGATTCTGTAAAAGAAACCTTTTTAAGCTCTAACGCAAAAAACAAGGGTCTTATATTTTTTTTTCTATCATTCAATAGATACAACGATTTCAGTTAGGTTTGTTTGTATTAAGGTGGATTATAAATATATAAATCCGATGGTCAAGTAAGAGTATTAATTACAATACATCTCAGTCTTCTGCTAACTTAAAGATGGTCTGTAACGAGGGTTATTGCTTCAAGAAGTAATGGTAGAGTTGCATATACTGTATGTCGCACTCACGGAAAGGTACCTTAATTATCCAAGGGTGCTGTTAATCTCAGCTGAAGTTAAGTCATTAAACGTCAATGAATAAGGTACGAGGAAAAACTGTCTGAAGTCGTATTAAGATTTCGACAAGTTCGATAAGTAATTATCTGTCTGTTTTATAGACTTACGAGCTAAAATAAATTGGATTTCTTTGATAAATACTAAATTCTTTTAGTATTTTTTAGGATGAAAGTTGTTCAACTACATTATCTTTTTAGTTATTTTTATCATCCTATCATATCCCATCCTTTTCCCAACTAGGTTAGGGTCAGTTTCCAGTCTAACCGGTTAAGCTAAGTACAAGCCTGTGTTTTACAAGATGCGACTGCCTATCTGACTACCTCAACCAAACCTCAAATCTCACTTTTTAGGGTCTAACTGTCAAAGGGGCCGAGACTCACAAATTAACGATTAACCTGTGATCGCCCAATTTGTGTAGTTGAAGCTTGGACGCGAGCCAATTATTAAAAAAAACCTTGCAGCTTCCATCGCAGAAAATTGTTCTCTTTCTACATAAGCACGCACAAAAAAGTCAACATTCATTTCGTAAACTAAAATTATTACAGCAACAAAACAAACAAGTACACACTAAAATATAACTTTGTAAATATGTTGAATATACAACTTCAAAGCAACAGCCACGAGATTTTATTAATAAGCTAGACGTAAACAGACATTGCTGGTATCCAAGTTCAGCGTCAGATGATGAGAGCAACAAGTTACTCTGCTGACGAGATATTTTACGTGACGTGTACATTGTAATGCTAGGTTGTGCTTTAGACGTGAAGGAACTTATAATGAAAATCATAAATGTTACGGCTGCAGTTTTTGATGATGTATCTGTGGCATCATAGCTTCCGAACGGATTTAGTGGTCTAGTTAGTTTGTTTATGTTATATTAAAGATGAATGTGAGCGAGTGAGTAAAATAAATTATTTTCTATCTTTTTCTTTTTTTAAAAACGACTTCCGCACTAAGGAATTTAATCCTTGTGCCGCGGGGTGTTTCACAAACATACAATTCCTATGTACAAGAACACCCAGACTCAGAACAAGCATTCGTGGATCTCACAAATGCTTGTCCTACGCGAGGATCGAACCCGCGACACGTCGCGCACAGTGGGTTTGGCGTGATGAGCTCAACCAATCGGCTATCCGTGCAGTCAAATTTAAAAAAAATACCAAGTATACAATAAGAAGTATCAAGTGTTATTATCAAATGGTGTTACCAGCCCCCACTGCCATACATTACATCATCTTAAGTGCTTTTAATCTTCCGTACTGTTTAATAGTGTGATAAAATTTAAAATATAATATACGATATTTTTTCGTAGCTCTTGGGGACATAACAAATTTACATTACTAGATTAAGGGCCGATTTTTCAATCATCAGTTATCTTTTATCCGAGGAATAAATATGGCCGTTTGACATATTTTCTATACAAAAGCTGTCACAACGTCAAACATATTCGTCAAATAAAAGTTATCGGGCGATTGAAAAATCGGCCCTTAGTCAAAAGCCCTATTAATTGAAATCAAAAAGATTCAATAAACAAAACCTCGTAACCTGAATATAAAATATACTTTTATTATATTTTATACTTTTAAATAGAGCATCACGATCTTATGATACCAACCTCTTTTCATAAACCGAAGTTTTGTCTTACTTTCAACTGTGCATTTAATTCAAAAACTTCATGACACCATTGTTTATCTTGTAAATGAACGTTGCCAGCGGGTCTCCGCTTATTTAACTTTTTGTATTTCAGTTCACAGCGATATTAAAACACATTGAATTAACTTTCAGAATTTTAGCGGGATTTTTAAATGAAATAATAGTCGTGAGAATTTAATGTCTAAAACTGGAAAGGTCGTAATGAATTACAGTGCAAAATAATATTTCTGTCACCGAGTTATTTTATTAATTCTAAAAAGTTAGAGCACTGTAGACATTTACTATTTATAGTCTTTTTCAATAGCAAATTCTTAGATTATTTCTGGTAGATATAAAAATTAGCAAGATCCGATTTAAAGCAGCAAAAATAAATTGTGTTAAAGTATCTTGTCCTTAAGTCTCCTAATCTTTGTCGATTATACCTAAAACTTTAATTTATAAGCAATTAGTTGTACATGTTATTAAAATACAAACAACATGTTTAGGCCCCAAATTCTGAGCACGTTAATGACTTTATAGTGTGTTTACGATCTTTCACGCGAACCACATATTAGTTCATGGATTCCGTTACATACTCCTAACTATGTACCAAATTATTTACAACCTAAAGGAAATTACTACACGGGTTGCGACATACCTGGGGCCCTACTACCAATTCTAGTAATAAGTCTATTGTAGTTGTGGAAGCGAGACAAAAACTACATTTCGCAGAGCGCTGTCCCGTTTCCACAGCTCGAAAAGTCTTACTTAAAAAGAGTTGTTAGACTCATTGTTATCATTGTATGATTGCAACGCATTCCCATACACCGACACAAAAACGCGGATGACGTAGCACGGTGGTTCAGGTTTAGTCAGTAAAATCTGACCATTTCCTCCCCGAGGGATTGACTGTGCATGAGGATTCCCGCCTTACCAAAAAAAAGCTCATTGTTATCATAAAAAACAATTTAAACTAAAGACTCTAGTTGTCTGAAACAGGGAAATTCTTGCAGCAACTATAACTCAAGATGCGGCGTAGAAAAATACGAAACGGCAACAAAAAGGTGTTTTTAAAAATGGATAGCTTAAAATTAAAAATTACAAAGCTTTTTGCGTGAAGTTTTACCGAAGAGGCCTGTTTTCCCCGCCCCATAAATAAAGGTGCGTGTAAAACTGCCGTTAATATTGTTATTGTGTTGTTATTAATACGTAGATAACATTCTTTGACGTATTTATTTGACGCACATAAAAATAGGCTAGTAACATGAGTTTGTCTTCATTACTGTGAGTTGAAAGCATGTACTTCGTGGCGCTAATTGTGGGTTATGCAATTTCCATTTGTATACATCATAATTAATGTAATTTACTAGCTGTTATTCCCATAAATGATTTAACGATGCGTCACAGGTTTGATCCGCCTGTAGACAAGCATTTGTGGGCTCTACGAATGCTTGTCCTGAATCTTCATACATAGGTATCGGACAAGGATTTAATTTCTTAGTGACGGAGTCGTTTTTCTTTAATAACAATACCTTCTACTAAAACGTGTTGGCACTGTGACTGTATTTACCACAATTGATATCAAATGTAAATAATACGTAACACTTTACGTAGAATTTGGCACACGTTCAGATGTCAAGTCTTTTAGCCAACCGTATATTGTTATTGACGTAGTATTGAAATTGATCCTTTCTTGTGCGTTTAAATTTTTAGATCCATAGAAAAACAATACTTCTTTTCTTTTAAACTTATTCTCTCAAATACAAAGCACACAGTTATTATTGTAATCTAACTGAGTAAACTATTCACTAAGTGAGGGACAGTTAAAAATAAATCTATCTCTACTGTACACAATAAAATGACGGAGACAGCATGATGTAACGACGACCGAAAAATGATCGATCTTTCAGTTTTCAGCCATTCCATCCTAACTGTTTGTGCACTCAAACTAAAATAGCTTCAAGTGGGACCTCTAGGAATAAACTTTACTCTTTGCATCGTAAAATAACACTTCTGTGACCCTTACTTAACCACTCGTGTGGCCGTGGAAGCTTCTACTACTTTCATGCTTATAAAACGAACGGCATGAAGTATTTTTGATAACATCAGAGAGTACTAATAGTAGAAAAATCAATCACATACAAGTTGGATTAGCAACGCCGAGGGTTCCCTACAAATTGTTCAAAGACAAAACAATTTGGTATAAAAATTTTCATCACTAGATCCCTGATTTTATTGTTTTTGCTCTAGCTTCAACAAAAATACATCACCTGATAAACTTTCAGTTGGCTAACTAAAAAAGTCTTTTGAGACGATAGAGCCTTTGTTAAAGAAATTAACTTTTGGGTATAGAGTCATAAAAAAATAATGGTGTGTAATAGTCGATATTTCGTTGCGAGGATGGACATAGGAAATTAATCATGAAAAAGTAAAGCCTTATAAATGTAAAAATCAAAACCTGGATTTTTTGTCACTGCTCTTTTATTTTTAACTAAAATCCAAGCTACAACCACACGTCATCGGTTTTAATGTTCAACAAATCTTCGTAATCAATTCATTACGTTCACAAACGTTCATATAAAAGGATACTCGAATTCTGAGAGCTAAAACATACGAGTCGTCTTGTTACGTGGATAATAAACTTCAACAGCATAAACCAACAATACATTCACGAGATCAAATACGAATCGGCTAGAATCAGGAAACAGATCTCAATGCACACAAACAAACTAGCAATCCGCTTTCAACAGCACGCTGTCATACAATAAGTCTCATAAAACAGAACTATGATACGTATTGAAAAGAGACAACGCTTTTTATTTTGTAGAATGCTTTCTCGCTTTCTCAGCTGCTATAATGCTGCCTTAGTTGTTAGTGGTAGGCCTTGCGTTGCAGAACGATTTAATATTAAAGGCCTTTTTGAAAACGCTTGTACATTTATGGGAGGTTACATTACAGTCCTTTGCAATGTTAGCTAAAAGACATGAAAAATAAGATTCATGTTTGAAGTAAATTAAATACATATAGTAGTTTGATCTGACAGCAAATTTACATCCTCGTACTGAGTCCGGATGCAGTGTAGTAAAAAAATCTACTTTTTGCTTGTGTCCTTCTATCTCTTTTTTTCTCCTAAAATAGTCTGGACCTAAAACAGAATTGCTTCTACAACATTCCTGAAAAAAGATTTTCAGAAACATATTTATGGTTGAAATATATTAAAACTATTTTTGTTGCCATTCCGAAATTTATATATCCGAAATCGAAATTTAGCATAGGGAATTTCACCGTTCCTGCCTTTCCCACATGTAAGAAACCTCTTCATTACTGTGATAAAATAATGAAACCCTTTTTAAATAAATCATAAAAAGAAACTCTAAATTATCAATCCACTGGCACGTTATTATCATGAAATGCAAGCCAATCTTGAGTTTACCATACTTAACTTGAGGTAGGACGGGGTTAAATTGTTCCGTCAATATTAAACCACGTATCAATTAATTAATTGGCTTTTCCAACGATAGAGTATCTACTTCAGCTGCTCTGATTGAAACCAGGATCGGTGAGTATGGTGAGGTACGGTGAACGGTAATAGAATTGATTTTATAGTAGAATTAACAGAAAATAATTAAGTAAATATATCGTTTATAGTGAGTGGAATAGGCTAGTGGTGAATATAGCTTGTTTTAATGAATTTTTCAAGAAGCTGTAATAAAACACTCATGTATTAAATGAGACATATCTATGCCGAATACTATGTCTCTGTCAAAGTTGGTGTAAAAGTCTTTGTAGAGAAGACGATCAGACGTAATAGGTAGCAACCAACTGCAAATTGGTAGGTATGTTCAGGTCACCTTTTAATTCAAATAAAAATATAAAGGAACTTTTCCTGGAAAAGCAAATTATTTGGGTCGCACAATAAATTTCACTTTAAAAATATCGCGATATTTCTATAAAACGTATGTATGTAAATAGTCAATTTTCCACAAGCCACAAGTTATCTTTCGTTTTTATATTTCTATTCTTTTAATGAAAACCATATGTGTAGCGTTAACTGGACGAAGGCCATTAACTTTATTACCAACTTTCCGTTATCACGAACATAAAGACTGTCAATTTAAAAAGAAAATATGTTCGCATTAAAATCAGAAAGCGCGCCTGCAATTAAATTATATGGCAGCCAATCCACAAATTGCTTGTACTTTTCTAATAGGCGCTATTTTAATCCACAATGTTTTGTAACCGTCGGAATGTCCATTGTTCGTATGAAAAAAATACTATTGAAGTATACTGCAATTTAAAATTTTGTGACAAAATGTATTTATGTTTTTTTATCATAATCCAGTTGTCAAACCATTCTAGCTGTATGTAGTTCATACTTAAAGAAATGTAATATTCTTTACGACCCGTAAAGAAGATTGCATTTCTAAACAAGCTCACATAGAAAACTTATTAAAAACAAAGATTAAAAAATAACAATAAGAAACTAAACATAGCGTTTAAAAATAGAACAACATTTACATGGAGGTCTTAATGCTGTTCTTTTTTTTTTTTAAACCGTTGCGATTAGTTTCTTAGTATTTACTGTTTTAATCTATTTGATCCGGGCTCTAGGCTCTATCACGACGTTAGCTTATCCGGGTTTATCGTTACTTAGGTAAATACTGTTCGCAGTTTCCAGTTCACGTTCTGATGGGCTGAATTGATAAAACTAGTTGTTGTAACAAGACGTCAAGGTGGCGACAACGCCTCGTGTTCCGCGCACTGGCTGGCGGCCAAACCTTTCCGTGTTATATTTTTATCTTGACGATCCGTTCCGATTTTAAAATTTGAATGACAGCGACATGAGGATGCATTTTTAATCTGTCTGTTGGAAATAGATGGGCTTTTTTGTGTATTCAATTTCATTTCTAAAGATACGTATTTTATCAAATTATAATATCACAATATGTATGTATACTTAATTAACGTTTTAATGGAACATTAAAATAGGGTAGATAGGTAATTCATAGAACAATTTCGGAAGATAATGGACCTTAAACTTATTGGAACGAAAACCTAACAGATAGTTCATTATCCAATCAACTTAGTTATAAAGATTTTTTAAAGTTAAAAGGTTCCTACCAAAATCTATTTTGAGTTTTGTTATTATTCCCACGTTTACTTAAAAAAATGTCTTCTGTCTACTCAAGGCAATACGTCCATATTTCAACCAGCTTATGAAGCCGTAATGTTTGATGATAGCTCACGTATCATATTTACACGTAATGTCCTCCTGAGACCGCTAAAATAGTAAAGTATGGTATAATGCTAGTTTAATGATCTGTTACAATGTGTTTACAAACTTGTCGCCCTCTCAGCTTCTTGTTATATTCAAGGTGCTATTATAGTTTTATAGCACACCTAATGTACTGATATTTGTACAGAAATGTCATATTACGATGGGCAAGAATTTCAGTTTTCCAAATCTTAACAGGACTCTCTGAAACATTATTTTTTGCTGACTTCCCAGAAGAGTTGGAAAGCTGAATAAATAATATGCCAATTTAGATTGACCAAGACTTGCAGCGCTTTAAAATAAAAGAACATGTATCTACCTAGCATTTACTCCATTTTCTAAGTCCTTTCAAGCCGCTGAGGAAAACAATTGATGGTTTATGTAGGATATCACAACATAAACAAAAAATAACGAAAGTGATCTATTGCATATACTTACTTATAATAAAGATCGAGGTTAAGCAACGTAGTTACTTTTTCTAAATTTGATGGTGGATATCAAACAAACTTGAGAATTTGAAAAAAAAAACCCTCAAATCCACCACGCTGCAACGCAAGTGAACAGCAACTCGACATTAGGCGAAGAGCAACTCAACACGGTTTAGAAAAGAAAAATCTTATTATTTAGAAAATTAAATTTTGTCCCTCAATATAATTAAAGTTCCATTTCCAAGGGCGAGTCGTAAAGACGACGGCCACCATAAAACGTCTCGTTTAGGATCCTGAACATAAGTATAGTAATAATATTTAATCGTCACGGACAAACAATCTCTTTGCTTTTATTAACATAACGTGACGAGATTACAAAAAGTTTTTATTACAACGATACAGATTATTATTTAGAGGGTTATTTGGAAGATGAACAATGTAAGTATGTACGATTTGAATGCTTACAGTGGGCTTTGAACTTCCATAAGAGTCATTCATTTACTTCAGAACACTGTTTTAACAACTATATGACTTGAACTAAAAGATGTGGTTACACCTCTTCCTCAAAGATCTCCGTAGGTAATTCTTTATTTTTTTGTCTATTGCTTCAGTTTCGGATACTTAGAATATTATTCCCCTGTACAAAGAATCCAAAAGTAATAAAGAACAAAAATTCATTTATATATTTAAATATCCTGTTACGAACTGAACAATGAAAACATTGCTATTACGACTACTTCAGCGTGTTAACTTAACACATTAAAACTAAACCATGCAAGGACGTACACACCTTAAAATACCATATTTCTAAGAGATAATAAGCTGAAACGGCCCAAGAAAGCTCTTAGCAGACAAAGTGTCCACTACACCTGTCAATTAACCTACATCGTGAAGGTTGTGCGTGTCGAGCCGACCTGCCGACCCCTGTCGCGGCTCGTTCATGGACTATTAGGTCACTTGTAGCCCAACGAGCTACAACTCTATTTCTATGTTCAAGTAACAAATTTCTTTTGTTTTTTTTCTCTGTCGGACATTCTAAATGGGTTTGCAGATTTTTTTCTCTCAGAGTCCTTTAAAGTAGATAATGGTCTTTAAACTTAGGGATACGGAAAACATTTCAGGATTTTGACAATATTATGAAAACAAGTAAAGAACAAACGATTTATTTAATTAAAAAAGCAGTAAGCAACAGCTAGTAATAAATAAATCTAGGTACTTAGCACTAACAGTTAAGTAAGGTTTGCTTCCTTGTCTACAAACTACTTATTTTCATCAAAACAGTGCCTATTACCTAACATGCCATTATAAAAAAATAATCTCTTCCAATTACTCAAGAATATTTATATTAGAGGCTTATAGGATCAATTTAATAAGGCCCCTTTATTAAACCGCTTTTCTTTGAACTTGAACAACTTAAATAATTTTGAAGAAGCCCCCAACATTACAAACTTTTTGGGTTAAAACCTTCGTTTAAACATTGTTCTACTAAAAACTTTTGAGTGAATTTAACCATTAGACTGGTATACTATTCTACGTTGCAAAAGAGAAATATTTAGTCGAAATATTTTATTCTCAACTATCAAATATTGCCCACAGATTTGCATGTGCTCAGAATTGTGGTGAAGGATTGTCGCCAGTATTATTGATCATCAATGGCAATTATCATGTCATTTTCCGCCAGTCTTTCAATTATGTTTTAAGAATATTTTATTAAGAAATTACATGTACAACTTCAAACACACAATGGTAGTTTTCATTAAAAGCTAACATTGTTTCTTTCAAATTTGTAATCCCGCAAGGTCACCAGGACATCCGTGTACTCTGCTTAACATAATAATATTATACCGCATATAGTCAAAAAAAATTTTAGATTAAATCTGCTACAGCAACAAAAACATAATTACTGTCAAAAATACAATACGTTTTTGTCAAAATTCAATTACGCGTGCAGTTTTCATTAGTGTTATAAAAAAATCGTTACACATGGCAATTTGCTGGCAAGGTGTGTAAATTCATTTATTTTGATTGATCCGATGAATTAAACCTTGAAATACGGATGTTTATCATTTAAATATTATTCTCACGTGTACGTTAATCAGTATATAAACTATAGTAAATTATAGTTTTTATAGAGCCGTCTATAATTCGATATGAAGTGAAGTGCTCAGTCGTTGACGGTGGTTAGGTATTGGTGATACCTAATCCAGTAACTGGAGTTTAAGAGTGCAGAAATGAGTAACTAGATATTAAAGTAGTTCTATGCGCGCTGTCGTGTTCACTTGAATTTTTAAACTTTCTATTTATTTCTAACTTATAGACGTATAGGAAAATATTATTGTCTAGGTTTTTACAGGCCACAACTTACATCGATAAAATTAATGAAGAGATTAATAGTATGAGCCCAGAAATCATATATTTTTCAATCGAAACCTTTTGATTCAAGTGAAACTGCATACTAGCACTTGAGCAACGGAACATAAAGACGGCACCCCGTATAGTCCGCCCTTCCCCTTTTGCTAAGTGTTCTAATTGTATAATTAATGATGGAAGAAAGAGAGTCGACCAATTATTAACATGCGGTATTTGTACATGTATTTCTAATTGTGCATACATACATATAATCAATCAACATATCGTGTTACCTAGGCAACTAGGTTGCAGAGGACAGAAAGGCAGTCGCTCCTTGTACAACACTGGTAGGATACTTCGCTGCATTCGATTAGGCTTGAAGCCGACCCCATCAATGATTTGAAAAGGCTAGGCTGATGGCAATGTATACTATTATTATTTAACGATATTCATAGAGATATCCAAGAACAACGCAAAGTAAAATGACGTCCTTAGTTCATAGCTGTCTTTGTTTCCGTCAAACGGAATGTAGAGACACTTAGAGATATTTTTTTTATTCCACAACGTTATTACAGAACGCCTCAAATCTAGCCTCAAAGTAAGCAAAGCTTGTATTACGAGTGCTAAAAACTGATAAACATACTTATACATTTCCATACAAATATGTCTTTGTAATTTTCAAACGGAATGTAGAAACACAGAACTATTATTTCTATTCCACAACGCCATCTAACCTTAAACCAAGCGAAGAATTTATTATGAGATCTAGAAACTGATAAACGTACTTATATATTTCTAAATAATACATTAAATAGATAAATTGTCACTAAGCAAGTGTCGTTATTGCATAGCTCTGGTAATTTTAATCAACACTTGTGGTCTATAACTCAGCAGTACTCTGTACACATTATATAACTCGTCTAGCGTTCGTTAGTTAAATCTTGAGAACTAACCGAAGTTTAACAAAACTTACTGTTAGTATACTCGACTTGTCTGTGCACTGGTTAACTTTAACTCACTTGTCAACTTAATATGTTATAATTCTAATACAAGATCTTGTTTTCAGGAAAATTCATCAAAATTTGATTTTATTAAATGTTAATTTTACTTTAAGGTTTTGTTGCAACAGTTAATTAGTGGTAATGAAAGAAAAAACGCAACGGCTGCGTACCACGAGACTGGTTTTATATAAAAAAGATCCATGAAACAACAAGTACAACCACATTAATATCATAAAATTACACGTGTTAATATCCCAAAAACAAATTAAGTTGAATCTAAATAAGATTACCTTCTTATGTATTTAAACGATAGTTCACCGCAAGTTACACTTTTCGTTCTAATTCTCTCCCGAAACGATACTATTGGCCTATACCCGTAATAGAGCTAACAAGGAATGCTTGCGACCTTAAAACTTTATAAATAATTCACGTGATAAAATCCCCGTACGAAAGTGGTCTCACCGCTAAATTATTCAACTATTGTGATGAGCCGTCGGATGGATGTCCGAAGGTCACTACACTCACAGCCTTTTTGTGACGTTGTGTAGTCATCTTGTCTTTATAGCTTTTAATTAGAGTACTTATATGGAAGTCTGTCAAAATTTAAGGGCTTGGGCATTCGTCGGTTTGGCAAAGTCCGTCTTCCTCTATCCTGTGACATCTCTTTTACTCCTTCATATCTTGTCGCTTCTCTGTCTGTTCCACTTGGTGTCCTCGTCTTGGTCTTGGCTCAAAGAGGAAAAGTCATCAAACCTATCTGCCCTTCTAGTATAATAGTGACTAATATAAAGGAAGACCAGTGACATTATATTTAACTAGCTGTTGCCCGCGACTTCGTCCCCGTGGGTAGAAGATATAATTTATGATTTATACCTGCCTTGTTTTTTTTCCCATTTTCCATTGTATCTTCGCTCCTATTAGTCGCAGCGTGATGGTTTATAGCCTAAAGCCTTCCTCAATGAATGGTCTATTCAACACAAAAATAATTTTTCAATTTGGACCAGTAGTTTCTGAGATTAGCGCGTTCAAACAAACAAACAATCAAACAAACAAACTCTTCAGCTTTATTATTATAGTATATTATAGTATATAGTATATAGTATTATAGTATATAGTATTATAGTATTATAGTATTATAGTATTATAGTATTATAGTATTATAGTATTATAGTATTATAGGATTATAGTATTATAGTTTTATAGTATATAGTATTATAGTATAGTATAGTATAGTATAGAGTATAGATATTAGTATAGATATAGATATAGATTTGTTTGTAGTAGCCCCCTCCAATGTATTACTATAAAAACTAGGCTGTCGCAATTTAATCAGCTTTGTAAAGTATTTGTTTTTAACAGAAGAGCGTTCTAACTATTTAGTTTTTATGCACTTTTTACTATTTTTAAAAGGAACTAGGACCAGGTACTCTTAAAAAAGGTCTCGTTTGGTCCAAAACAATTGAAGTACCCTCCTTTAACTTGGATAATCCAAGGTTTTAGTTTTTCTTTTCATTTTTCTTTCCTCCTTTTTTAATATCTTCATCCCGAACAAGGAACTACGTACTTTGTTTTTCGTAAAAAGTAAAGAAAAGGAAGTTTCTGAAATCTAGACGAAATTTTCTTTTAAACCCTTCAACTCTTTAAAATATCTCTCCAAGAGTACCTACCTTAAAGTTTTAAACTAAAAAGATGCTGTTCCAACATTCAGTGCTTGTTCTTCAGCTATACAGTTGGTAGTATTTTTCACTCAAAAGTAACTCTCTTAAAAAAGGCAAAAATTGCATAATAATTTTAATTGATCGAGCATTCTCCGTACGCGTCTGTTGCATTATCAGACGAAAAAAATTCAGGACAACTTTCTCGAGTTTTCAAGCAATCAACATATTAATATAGTTAATGTTTTCACTTAAGCTAATGAAATACAATGACCGCTAAAATAATTCTTGCGTCATTTATTAGTTCTAAATTCAAACAAAAGACGTTTTATTTTTTTCGGGCGCTTCACCTCCACTCAGAAATAGATTTTTAAGTTTTTTTTTTTTAATTTTAATTGGCTTTGAGTATCAGTAATCTCATCCGAAACGACAAAAGTACTGGAGAAAGCTTATTAAGCCTCAGATTTTCTGTAACAGGTAAGAAATCGAAAAATGTATTAAGAGTTCGATTGCGGATAAACGAAAATTGGGACTTGGCTGTCTATACATACGAAGATGTATTTTACTGTGTACTTATTGTATCTTGTCAAGAAAATTAGATTTGTGAAAGACGTTCCGTTTTTACGAGATAGAAATATAAAGTCGTTTCGCGGTTTATTTGGTAAATACGGATAAGTAGGCCAAAGTTCACTTGATTTTTGATCTGGTATTGTTTGTTTTCGATTTGTCGTTTTAATTTAGTTACATTGTTGTTTTTTCCCGTGGTTTAATTAAATAAGTGTATAAAATTTATTTAAATTTAACCTAATTTTAAATCTATAGGAGGTTGTCCTCCTTACACGATACTAGATCTTACAAATCTAGTCAGGTAAAACCTTTATAATTTTATTTTATTGTATTATAAAATGGGGTAGCTATATAGCTACAATAAAAAAAAATACACAATCTGACATTCATAATTCAAAATAAGCACTTAAGATTCTATAGATAACAAGTGCTAATATTAAACTTTCCGTTGCACAATAACATTTAAAAGAAAAAAAGAGAAAAAATAGTCAAGTAGTCTCTAAGCCTATTCTATTGAAAAAAAAAGCAAGTAATACATCCAACCAGCATCAATTCACAAACAATAAAATTTGCAAATCACCAAAGATATGTTCACGCTGATATTAACACCTTATGTCGTTGGCTTAAGGTCCATTTTCTTTTGACGCACGTGCCTACATTCCGTTTAAACTTATAAGAATGTTACAGTCGATTTATTGCGGTGCTTCTAAAAAATATTGACATGTCAATAGTGCTATGTACCGTCGGAAAATAAATTCAAAATAAATCAGAATGAAGAATTTTCCCTTAGTCGGTCTTAAAAAAGGAAATAATAATTACGGAAGGTCTGTCTACCACGTCTTAAAGTTGGCTGTGGAAGTGTGACGGCGCAACACGACGTAGTGTTCTGTCTCGCTTCCACAATCACATTAATATTACTTGAAGCCGTGGCAGTACTGCCTGAACTTCAATAAAAGCTAAATACCGCTATTTGAAAGCTCACAGAGGAGCTCGTGGCTAAGCTATAACCGCATAAGTGAAACGATCACAGGTTAAGCTATAGTCCGCAGATACATAGGTGACCATCTTTGTCATAACGAGTTGGTCCGTAGATGGGTGACCATCGTTGTCATAACAAGTTCCTCCGTGTTTCGGAAGGCACTTTAACTTGTGGGTCCCGGCTGTTATTCTTACATCTTTGACAGATGTTACAGGTAGTCAGAAGCTTGAAAAGTCTGACCAAGGTGTATCGTGTCGCCCAGGTAACCGGGTTGAGGAGTTCACATAGGCACTCGCCCCTCGTAAAACACTAGTACTTAGCTGAAACCGGTTAGACTGGTAGCCGACCCCAACATAGTTGGGAAAAGGCTAGGCCAATGAATGAAAGCTCACTGATTATTTTTAGCATTTTGTAAATGCGATTGGCATATGTAAATAAAACTATTTTATGTCCAACTTTTTTTCTGACCTTACTTTGAGCCCAATATTACACGCAGTACAGCTAGCAAAAAAGTGATTAGCAGTTACTATTGATCATCATCGTAAAGCTGTCTCGCTAATAATTTTCTACTATTACTAGAAAGGAGGCGGTAATTACATACATTGGGTAATTTTCTGTCCGTGCGTTTGTGTGACTGTAGTATGAAAGCCATTACGAAAAGCAAACGTATCGCTTTGTAATAAAGACGTTTTTAGTTTGACGCGTAATTAACTATTTATTCTTTGATTTGATTGTTTGAAACCATGCGGCAATGACTTATTTTAAAAACGAAGTGAACAGTTTTCTAACAACAACTTATTGGGTAACGGGCTCCAATAGACTTTGGCTTTAGCCTAAATAGCAAAACATAACTATTTACTTATGCATAACACCGCCTATTTATTTATCCTCATTTTCTCTAAGTAGGTATAGTTACTAGAGAATTGCACATCAACCAAAATAAAATATGAAGACATGGGAAGACAAATATTGAATAACTTCATTAACACCATGTAAGACATGTAGGCCATACGCACATTCCAAAACCCACAAAAATCACATTAAAAAAATAAATTGACGCTAATAAATAACCAAAACAGAAACTCGCAAATCAATTACAATCCTAAAATTCAATGTTTATTTATAAAATCATTTAATAAATGCGTGAAACAGACAGTCGATTTATAATCGTATGATAGGCTGTGCAGTGATAGTACCAGCCTCTTAAGTTAAAAGTGAAAGCCACCCAAAGGTAAAACAAGTTCCGTTTTGAAGTACAACGGACTATACTTAACGACTGTTGCTTAATACCGGCGAAAATCACGAAGAAATACCAATGAGGTTTAAAGTTTGAGCGGTGAATCATTTGTTGCTAGACAGAAGGATTTCACTAAAAGAAAATGATGGCCGTGCCTTTGTGTTCTAAAGTTTTGTTATTTACACAATACGTCGTTATGGTATTCGAAAAGCGTTTTAAAGATTGAAAAACTGTCAAAGTTTTGAAATAAGACTTCTTAAAATGGGTACATTAATCCATAGTCATCTCTCGATTTTAAGAAGTTAAAGAGTCCCTTACTGTATCAGACAACCAAGAAGACATGTTACCATTCGATAATAAGCTAAAGAAACCATATAATACAAACCCTGAATACTAAAATGCCTGCCTAAGTATAGTTTCTTCTTAAATACTAGCAAACACCACTTTACATTTTTATGTAATCGATAAGTCCTCATCTACATGGTAGAAGTAGTAAAGAACTGTACTGATTTTGACTTGTAACAAATTTAGAATTAGTTATTCGCAATATGAAATACTATTTGATGTAAAGAGATACAGCCCACCTTCTCAATGGAAACTATAAATAGAACACAGACTAATATTTATGCCAATAATTATAAAATATCGTGGGTTGTTTGCACCTATAAATTTCCATTATTTAAACCCTTTAAATTATACCGCTTACTATTACAAGCTACATTTAACTTGGGCTATAAAGTGTAATTACGAAGCATCCAATTTAAACTAGTTTCTCTAGCCCAAATTATTATTTCGTTCAATTAAATTTGATTTGAAATTTCACGGCCAGTCTTTGGAATTTTCGCTATAGTTGTTAGGTCAAATGAAATTAAATGAAACTTTTGCGTTTCTGAAGGGAGTTGGGATGGCTGGACTGACAGCCTCCCAACATCACTCGACGCCCAATGGCCCGACTTGAAGCCTACGTGCGGGAAAGGGAGCCCGTCACCAGTAGGTCAAATGAATTAAAAATTTAGCATAGTATGTGTCGATATAATGTGAATCTTTTATGTAAAAAGGTTGGCAAGAATACTCACCTGCTTATGCGGTCACCTGTCTGGGGTCAATCCGCTATGTCTTAGAGTAATATCACTGCACTTGTCTAAAAGAGATGCCGCTCTATGCCGTATATTACGCTGTCGCGCTTCCACAATCTAATAATGTCACTTTAAGCCGTGGTAGGCCCTCTGCTTCCTCTAGACACGGAAAACAGGGTTAAGTGCAAAATTATACTGATTGTTGTAACAGATTGTCATAATAAAATTCTATAATCTTAAAACCATGTATTTGGCACAACTGGTTGTCAACAAAGGAAGTGGCGAATTCTCTCTAAAACTATGTAGGCGGAAACATTTAAATTTTCATGTTTTAAATATGTTAATTTATAAAATAAATACAGATACCTTGTTAATGTAACATAGTGATCTAGTTCGCTCAATCTAATAATAAGTATCTGAGCACAGCTACTCACTCATATGGTAGATGAACTATGCAATAGCTTTATTTCAAATTGAACAAGTAGATTTTACATTTACCTTCCAATAAACAAAAAACCTCTTCTTATAATACACTTACACACTTTACACTCTACTTCAGTAGTTACTTCTAAATTTCGATCCTAAATCAAGTCCCCGAACACAAGGTTATAATGCGGCAATGTCCCGAGCCGGACTAGCCAGACTTAGGTCTAACTTCCTAAGAAAAGGGTCTTGAAGGTTTAACTTGATTAGCTTTATGAGAAAAGTTTAAATACCATGTCCAACCAAATCAAAGAAACCAAAAATATGAAATCAACGAACAAAAAATTCAATTGACAAATGTTATGAGAACACGCATATATTATCACAGTGTCACGAACCGCTCAGCTTAATGTATAATTGGATTCTGTTAACCGAACAAGGTGTTCAATCTAATCCGGCGGCCATTAATTACAACGGTGGTAATTGACAATTAGCTTCCATGGGAAACCTGCCACGGTGTCCAGTAACTATCGAAACTGAATCGAGAATGCGATAACTAATCGATTAAATTCAATTTGATTGAAATCTGGATCAACACGTCAATAAAGTGTGTTAGATGGCTCTATTAAGGAAGTGAATTAGCATTTGTAAATTCGTTTAAGATTAAACTATTCGCTACTGTATTACCGTAGGAAGTAAGACTTGCTCGGAAGTACCGAAGAGAATTTATTTTGAATAGCTAGCTGTCTCAGCGAACTACGTGCCACCTAAAAATGCAGACAATTATTTTTCTGCAATTTGTCCATATTTTACTATCATCTTTTTCAAGGCTAATATAAGCCACATCGGAGCAGCTGGTCTCGAGTTCTACAAAAAAGAAGAAGATATAGATAATTTCAAAAATGGTAGAGGATGGGCTGATCCGAGTAGTTGTCACTATATTGGAACTACGTAATACGATATATTTACCCCACTGCTGCAATGGTGGCTGACAATTATGTCCAAAGACAGAATTTCATAATTGCTGTAGCAATCATAAAAACATATATAACATAATATTGTAAACACTAAAACAATTCTGTTCATTTGCCATTTTTATAAGTGGATAAACCGTTAACAGATTAATATAAAACTTGGTCTGAAGTTACCTGGAAACGGAAGACTACACACAGCTAGTATTAAATTGATAATTATCGGTATTCACGCAGGTGGTACCGCAGGAAAAGTTAATATTAAATAAGCTATAGATTCAGATTTAATGAGTAATAAAATAAATACATATGCAGACATTTATGAATATCGGAATGGTAAGCAGTTTATTTTCCTCTTAAAATGTTAAACCCGTTTTTAATCCTTTCTAAAAATAAAATCACATACATATGCAGTGATAATAGAAATAATAAGAACGATCTCATTATATTGGAAAGCTTAATTTGAAACTACGCGACAAATTGATTTAATATTTCGTACAAATAAATATTATATTATAAATTGTTCTATTTAAACGCCTGTCATCAATCTTGCAAGGTGCGGCGCATAGCTCTGTATGCTATGGCGTCCTATATAACGAAAACATATCTACAGGATTTCGCTTCGAAATGAATTCTCGATTTATTCCTGAAACATACCGGAACGAAAACCAAGTTAAAGATAATGACCAAGTATTATCAGCGTCGCATTGTAAGCTGCTTCTAAAACATTTATAATTGAAAACAGGGAAAAAAGATGAAGATTTAACACTTTTATTACAAAACAATGCCCAAGAGAAAGTCTGATATCTAGCAGAGAACACATCACACTTAATAATTATGCTATTATCTAATTAATCCAATTATCAGACTTAACGAGTCTTAATTAACAATCAGCTACAAAAATATATTCTAATATTCAACGAGTAATCTAGATTTATTACATAAATGCGAGGACGGATATAAGTGGAAGGAATAAATAACAAAAGCAATAAATACTAATATTATAAATATGAATGTTAGCTTGATTATTACGCTTTTACTCCAAAATTATTCAACTTTGTACACATGTTCTTGGAGGGATAAGAAGTAGACTGAGGCTTGGTTTCCTCGATTTAAAAAAGAACAGGATTATGCTTTACAGCGATAACCTATGCGAGAGGAGCCAACTACATAAAACTAATTAATAAACACTGATATAAGTCATCATCATCATCAGCCTTTAGTAGTCTACTGCTGGACATAGGCCTCCCCCAATGTGCGCCATAGCGCCCTGTCTTCGGCTTGCCGCATCCAGCATCCGCCTGCAGTCTTTCGCAAGTCGTCATCCCACCTGGCCATTGGGTGTCCTACACTACGTTTGCAGAGTCGCGGTCGCTTCGCTTGATATAAGTATCAATAAGTTATTAATGATTAGTGATAGAATGGTAGATGACGACATAAAGGGCGAATGCCATCGAAATCGCTACATGTGAAATCTAACCGCAACACAAAAAAGCTACAAAACATAAAGAATGCATAATCTAATAACACCTGCAAGTGTTACGTTCTCTCTATTAAAAACTCATACACGAATTCAATACAAGGAAAATTGGTAACAAAGAAGACACAACGACAGCACATTTTTGTACCCTAACGGATTTCGACTTACATAAGACATTATATCACAATAAATTATGTTATGTAAACTTACCTTAAATGAGCAAACATTTATCATACTTGTCGATCTGGTAGTCTTCCTGCACAATCTTCTGCCTTCGTCATAGGTACTCAAGTAACATATTTATATCAGATCCAGGTTTTACCAGTTGTGGGAGCCTGACCGCACACTATATGGCGTGGAACAGGGTCTCCCTTCTAAAAATGCAATAATATTACTTAAAGAGGACCTCAGGTTTACCATGCTTCACCTGACTGTATTGTAACTTCACGTAGCGAATTTTCTTCTTCTTAATATGCCTGGTTAGAGAGGCATATTAACTCTGCAGCCAGTTCTGTCTCTTCCAAGGCAAAAGTAATATAAAACACTCGCTGTTCCAATCCATTTCGAGGAAACGTATCTAAAGTTAACAATAATTTTACGTGGAATGTTTTAGATTTTGATAAGTTTTGAGAATTTCAATATCAAAATAAGATATATAATCTAGGTAGAAAGTAATTTTACTCTTAGAAGCTAGATTCGCTTCATGCTTAACCAATTTCCATGAGTACGTCAGAGATCAGAGCTGCGAGCTACAAGAAAGATTGGCTGAGATTTTATGATTGGATCCCAGCGACGTGCAAGCTTTGCAGGTTTCGTAACGGAACATTTTAGCTCGCTTCAAATAAATCATCTTCAATGTGACCGGCAAAACATAAAAGACGATAAAAGTAAAGTCGTTATCTACTAGGAATTAAATCAATCATCGGACAAAAACAGAGACGTGTAATGGAGTGAAACTTTCAGCAAAGTAATTTAGTGATTACGTCATAACGCGTGCTTCAAATGAGATGTCCATTTAATGCACCAAAATTACACAAACACTTATTGTACGGCCTTTGTTAAAACGCAGAATGGCCCATCAAAAGTGGTTGAAGCAATAAAACGATTCGGCCCGGCGCCGGGTGTTCCGACCGGGCCGGCACGACCGCCCCAATTACCCACACTTTCACTATCCGAACACTCACAAAATTGAGACTCCGTTTTTATACAGTAGCCCACCTAAATTGGACAGAATGGACAGCCATTCTTCTTTGTATCATTCAATACTATTAACAAAACCAATCGGGAAATTTTCCATAAGGAAAAAACATTTTACTTAAGAAATATTTATTTTTATTTACAATTCTAAAATTAGTGTAAATTGTGTATAAGTACTTATCGTAAAGATTTTTATTGTCGACACAGTAATAGCCGCTTACAAATGAGTTGTTATTCTTATTAGATTTTAACAGTTTGACAGCTTTCTATTGGTACAGTGATTGTATTTATCTTGACGCCTATTTCCAGTAGGAAAAGTTCAATGTTAAACATTTGTTGTTACACCGGCGGCGGTAGTGGTAAAAGGTGACGAAGATTAGCATGATTATCACGTAAATAAGTTTCTAATTACCCTGGTAATACAAAACCTAACTTATAGGAAATATATTTTTAATTCAATAGATCTACACTAGGCAAAAGTAATACATTTCTCATCTGAAGTCAATTTCTTCAAGTTTTGATATCATATTTCCTATTCCGCTATCTAAGCCTTATTTGTCCTTCAATCGAAAACCAATTCAGCTGAACAAAAATAATAACCTACACAAACATATCACAAATCAAATAAATAAATTGAGCAGTAATACAATCTAAAAGGTAACTTTATTAATGACGTGGGGTCCGTTTTATATAAGGAAGTATTCGGGACCGACGTAGGACCCACATTTGGGAAAGTCTGGTGGGGCTTGAACAAAGTCCCTTTCCTCTCCGACCTTCAGGATGAAGTCCAGTCCTCGGGTCCAGTGGCTGGACCTTTCGTCCCTCATCATCCAGAACCCTGGATTATCAGCCTTAAAGCGTAAAGCAACAGCTCCAAATTTCGGAATAACTATCGTGTCTTTCAGGACTGGGTCTTCTAGATTTTTATCGAAGAGCGTGCCTTCTTCATTCAACTTCTTGATTGTTTCTTTATCATAGCTTCTGTTCAGCTCTCTTATGCCCACTACGTAGAAGCTGTACCCGTGCAGGTGGAAGATGTGGTCAGATTCTCCTCCTGCAATTAAAAGAGAAATTTTTGTTTTTTACAAAAATCCAGATAAACGTCGCAAATGTAGATTGACTAAAACATTTTTGAATTATTTTTTATATAGAAAGGGGAAAAAATATCTATTTAAATAAATTTGTGCTAAGAAGTGTTCTCGGTGACATCTTATTTTGTACTCGTCACATTGCTTGCAAATAGACTGTCGGTTTCCTCTAAGTAATGAGTGTCAATTGAGATCAATGCGTGAAACTTAACACCGTACTGCTAAATGCTAACAAAAAACTATCACTCCTAAGTTATTTAGACAAACTTCCTACTTGATTTCAGAAACGAAATGTAAAAAAGAGGCAATGACCCGTATAAAAAGGATTTAACATTAATTTATAATTGTATGTTTCGAAATCAATAAATATGGAGGGAACCAAAGTCACCAGAATAACGAAACACCAACTAATGTCTTATCTAATAGGAAGCGTGCTTCACATACTAATAAAACTTGATGACAGATATAAAATAACTTAATTTACACTTAAAGAAATGTGTTTCTGATCAAAGATATAAATCATCGTCAATCAACTGCCAAGCCCTAACAAATTTCATTTATAGTCACACGTAAATTTATGACTGTTAACCAATTAGGTAACATTTATAACTAAAAACGTACAACTATTAAGGTTTTACGGCTTTATAAATGCTGTTGTGTCTATAAAGTTACCTGTCTGTCACATATTTAAAAGAAGACAACCCATAGAGCTGGTAATTGGCCATCACTTATGAAGGTTACGTATTTTTCGAAAACATTATGATACTTGAATCTAATTTTTGTTACTGTACACTTTTGAAGCTACTACTTGGTTTTTGGAATTAAAACCTCATTAGCTGCCAAACCTTTTTCACAGTTTTTAACAGTATAACCGCTGGAGGGAGTCTACCAGTGTTTTACATGGAACGACTGCCTATCTGACCTCCTCAACTCAGTGAGAAATATATACATACTTATAATTTATAGTTATCTATTACATATATTTTGACCTGACTTCCTGTAAATACGGTAATAATAAACTTAATCCTTAAAGACATTGTGTCAGTCAGCTTTATCTAAATACTGTTAATTACTTGTACAATAACTTCTAATGTAGACAGCGTGAAATTAGAAATTTGACACTCCACTTAGTCCTGATGTCATTTGTTTACTTAGCCATACTGTAAACCAGTCTTAATGTAAAATTCTTTATTTAATATCTTCGTTACTTAGTAAAATGGGCTGTGAAGACCAGATAAGTAGATTAAAAAAATCATGTAAAAAGTAATTCGAAAAAAAGTTAGTGAAAATGCTAAACTTGGAAGCTGACCTTATTACTTATTAAACTCCACGGTACAACTATGTGGTTCATAGATCTTTGTAGAATCGACTTCACATTCATTACTAGCTTATCCAACAACTTCGTTCTGTGAGGCTTGTTTTTAAAACACCCAGTTCGAAGCACAAGCCAAGAACACTTCCAAAAAAATATTCAAATCGGTACAAGCGTTTAGGAGGAGTTCAGCCACAAGTACACACATATAGCAGAAATAAATGTATGAAGAGTGACTCACTACAGTAGCATGAAATCCGGGCACAATTACGTACCATTTGATTACGGAAAACGCTAATTAATCAATAGAAAGTTAATTGCAAAGTCTAAACTTGGAATATCGAGAGGCAACTGTTTATTATAATCTAACTAGTAATTGCCACATTAAAAACTAAAACCTACTTGCACAATTCTCAGCTACCTTTTTCTAAGCATGCATAAACGTCAATTAGATCAATTAAATATAGAATAAAGCCGAAGCAAATACCATCCATGATTTCTTAATCACAAATTACACAGTATTGTTATAACACGCTTTGTTTGTTGAAATATTAACATAATGTTACGTATAACCTACAAAACTTCTACTATTCTTCGATAAAGGTTATTGGTAAACTTGACTCCACATCCCAAGGTGTGACTTGATATACGAAAACGTCAGGAAACAAAAGCGAAAGGGAAACTTTCTAAAATCCTGTTCGCAACATAAAATTGTATTTTGTATTTATTTATTTCAACTTTCATGTACAATTGTGGTACATATGGCGGGCTTAATACCGCAAGGCATTATCTACCTTTGGGTAAAATGGAGAAGCATCTGGAATAGGTACAACAACACAATTGGAAACAATTAAAAATACTACATGAATAATATACGAAATATACCAAAATAATACCCTTGTAATAGTAGATATAATATGTATAGTAGATAGATATAACTTGCTAAAAGTTAACAATGTACCTGCCTAGTGATATAGTAAAATCTATTCCAGCTGCCTAAAATAGGGCATAACGGTTAACCTAATGAATAAATCCTTCGATACATTTAACAATTCCGACCGAAATTTAAATTAGGCTAATGTATTCGGTCACGCGAGACGTCTTTGGATATTTAACGAGATTATCTGCCGTCCGGATACCGGCTCCCGTAACTTTATGTCCGCTAAGGGCGCGTTCACATTACGTCGTGACGATTTATTTGTCGTTGGACGACTGTCGACTGTAACTGCTCCCGTTATTTCCCAGCTTTCCGGTTCCGATTTTGAATATTCTATTTATTCTCTAAGGATCTGTCTTCTAGGGAAATATATCAAAAGAAGCCGGGTCCATCGATGGTTAAAATAGTAAAAACAGCCTTAAATCGATTGTTTATGTTTGACAATGAACTGTGGTCATTGTTGAAAAGAGGTTGTAAGGTTAATCGTGTCGTTCTACTTATAAATACTTCTATTACTCTTAAATAATCCCACAATCTTTCATCAAGACATAGGTGCTCTGTCCTATGAAAAAGGAAATAATTAAAAAAGCTAGAAACGAAAAATTTATCGCCTGCCGATTATCGCGAAATGGAGGCAGTGGAAACATGCCCTAAGCTCTAAATATACGATACGAAGCCCGATCCTAATTGACATCCCAACCTGTAACCAGCCAGTTTAAATCTTGTCAAGTGTGTGTCAAAGTAGTATATATTCAAATGCTTTGAGGATCCGGAAACATAGCTTTATGTTACGTATGCAAATGAGTTGCGTAAAAAAACCGGCTGCATCGTTAGTTGAATTAGCATTTAATATTTTAAGCCATTATGTGTCGTTTGAGCTGACAGAGTCGTTTTTTTTTAGGTTTATTACCAAAAGTGACATTGTAACTAGTCGGCCGTCCACTATAATAGTTTGCAAATAAGGCCGCTAAAATTTAATGTTATGAAACTATGACCAACATATGGAGCAGCAAAAATTACAGGTTGCTTTAAACAACGGTACTCAAAAATTAGAAAACTCGCATCAAAGCACAAGTAGGCGCAAGTAATAAGACTTACATAATACACGCGACCACTAATTATGGTCATACAAACAAAGAATGTATCATGCAAATCAAAATGTGCCCAAAAGAAAACGAGGTTATTCTGCTTCGAAACTCGGCTGAAATTATATCAAATATTTTTGCTTATAATACTTTCATTTAAGAATAGAGATGGCTAAAACGTGGTAAAACGCACTTCGCAATTATAACGTACTCGTAGATTGCAAGCTTTCTGTTGCAGGAAAATGTAAACCGATTTAATCCAGCTCAAATAGGCCTATTTTAGATGTGAATAATATTAAGAAAATGATACCGCATTAAAATTTATATCTTGACTCAGTATCATACACGTTTTATTATCAGAGTTTCTATTAGAACGCCTAGTCATTATAGATTGTAGGAGTAACACGTAGGTAGATCATATTTATGATTGGCAAGACTGAACCAAGGAGGTTGCATAATTGGTTGACTAGAAAGATTAGTATCCCTTGTGTACTGAAATCAATGAAGTTAAAAGTAATCAATAATTATATAAACGCTGTGTAAGCAGTAGGGACTAAAATGTCTGTGAAAACAATGACCAAAGCGAGTACCTAACCTCGTGCCGTAGATTAGCAACTGCCTCTAGCCCAGTAATTACCTACGGGTAAACAAATGGTAGCACCGTTTTTTCTACCAATTAGTCACGCTTTCACTTAATTCACATTTTCCATTAAATTAACTTCTCGAATTATAAATTTTAACATCTGGCTTTTTTGAAGCTACCAAAAAACCTTAAAAAGTCTTAATATTTAAGTATTTAACAAAAACTTTATAATTTTTATCATTATGATGAATATTATTAAAAAAATATTTGGAATTTGGAACGAGAAGCAATCTGATATTTTTATTTTTAAATGTTATTTGAGTATAAGGTTATTGATCACTGAACAAAATAATAATAATGTGAGTAATTCCGAACGACGAGTATGAACGAAATACAAATTGTAAATAAAAAAAAAATGAACATAATTACATTCAATTAAATTTTGTGAAAGTCTGTTTCAGCGAACACTTAGAGACTATCATTAGATTCATTAGTAATTCGCCCCGCGTTTACAACTATTCAATTTTCTAGACAGAATGAAATCCCTTTTAGACTGAACTTCATTGTCTTCATGATTAATAAGTAGTACTTAAGTATTCTTATTATGATGGTTGATGCGATCTTACAAGTTAAATTCAATTAAACTTATTAATTAATTTTCTTCTCTCTTCGGACATAACGTTCTTCAGATAGTTTTACTTAAGTACTATTCTATATTCTGTGGTTATACTAGCTATGCAATTATCAGTATCTGTAATCTTGCCTTTGACTGACAGGGCACGATTGCACTTAGCTATAGACAAAATCATTTCAATATTTAAAATCATCGATCTCTATTCGTTTTTACTTTGTAGCTGTCTATGACCGAATATTCAATTATTGAAAGTAAAGTCGTGAGTTTAGAATTCCTATCTCATTCCGTATTCAATCGCTTTTAAATAAACTTAAAGTTCTACCGGTAATTTTTCAAACATGTCTTTTTTATTCAAACCCGTAGTTTAAGGTGCCATTTAAACAATGTTCGCAGCTGGTAACAAATGGTTTTTGTTAATTATGACTACCTCACTAAGGAATTCAATACTTGTGTCGCGAAAAAGTCTCAAACATCAGTTGCACAAAAGCACTTGTATAGGTATAGAGAGAAAGACAACAAGTATTTGTGGATCACGCAAATGCTTCTCCTATGCGGGGATCGAGATCACGACATGTCACACATACCGGGTTTTTAATTATTCGTTCAGCAAATGTGATATATTTTTACATGCTAATTCACTTAAGCTCGCAAGTGTCGACATTGCTAAGCTGAGAGCCTACGCTGAGAAAAACTTATTTGATGAAACTCTACATTGTTGTGTGTATTCATCAAACGAAATAGTGATGTCCTGTTATTTCAATTTCGTTTGACGCATTTCAAACGGTTCTGACAAACGTTACGTTACGTTTGAGTTTCGATGGGTCTTTAGGTTGTAATCGAAGTGTAAACATAACTTCCAGTATTCCGGTTTCGTAACAATCTTGATCCACATCTGGCGAAGGATATAAATCACTGTCGCCATGATAAATGACTTTGTGTTCTCCAGTTTGCCACATCAACTGCACGGCGCCGGCGTCGACGATACTTACACCGGAACTAGTGCAATCGTTAACGATGGCTCAACCTGCCCATATTTGTGTGTGAGCACGATTTATAACGACGTGATATAATGTATAAAAAGGTTAATAGTGCAATCTAATTTGTCCAACAAAAATATTCACCGAAAACCCTTGTACTATCTTTTCTTAATACATGTTCGGTTTTTTTACTGTTTTGTTTACATAAACTATTAAATAGGTACCTATAGAAATAAAAATCGTCTGATGGAGCTGTTTTATTGATTTACTGTAGCTAAAAATTACCTAATATATTCCGCTTCTGCGTCTGATACTTATAATTATGATTTTTAATTCTGTATCTGAAGGACTTAAAAGTTTTTTCCTTTAAATTCGTTGAAAAGGGATAATAATTCACTCGTTAAGCCTCGTGCTACTTAACATATTCAAAACACACTAACAGAAACCCAAATGCTTATTTAACGCAGGTCTTTCCTGATTTACTTTACGCAACATTAAGTTGTACCTACGCTTTGAACTGTAAATACCATCACAATGATATACAAGTGCCTGGTCATGTAACTACAGTGTACTCATCCCTTTCTTTGTATGTTTTAGCGGGAGTTACACAAGCGCCGTAAACGGCACATGCCAGTGTTGCCAGTGTTAATATTGACGCTCAAATATATCTTAGCAAGTGTCGTTTCTAACTTTGGTGAAGGAAAGCGGAAACTTTAGACATACAAACGGCTTAATAAGGGAAGTATGTGAGCGTAGCGTTCCGTGTTGGGCGAATGAATGACGCGAAATCGTATAATATATTATAGATAGAGTACTTATGTCTATGCATCTGATCTTTAAAGATGGAGGTGGATAGGCGAGAAGACAACATAATAAAAACTGAGACAAACGACTAGTTGACGCGGCGAACTTAGTTCTCTCGGACTAATGTGTTTATGCAAATCATTTGGGGGGGGGGCTACTCAAACGCACACTAAAAATCATTCAAATTAGTCCAACCTTTTAGGTTGACACACACAGTAAAATTATAATATACATAAAGATAGAGATAGAACATATAACTTGCTTTAGATTATTCTTAGAAAAATTGCCGATCTACTAGGACCACATAAACCCAATAGAGTCTAGATCGTTTATACCTAACCTAGAAGAACTCATATCGCCCGCTACCCTCGGAACTAGTCGAGATAAATCAAATAAATTGCACCGAATGATTGTTACCGTCCCGGGCTTTGATAAAATATTAAAGGTGTACCAATAAAACGAATTTGATTTATTATCGAATATGTACGAACGAGAAATGTTGGAGTCTTTTGTACCAAATATTTTATTCTTCATACTTTTATAGATATTGATGGAAAGTAAAGTTTTTATTTGTTAAAGGTTGATTACATCTGCTATTTCATGTTTTATGTGAAGTTTAAGTGTAGGGTTTTAGTAGTGGATGTGAAAATAGCAGTTGCGTGATCACATAATGCATGAATGTTACCCTGTTTGAGTTATAATTCAACTTATTCCAACCTATTTTTGCGTAATTACTGTCTGAAAACTGTTAATCAAAATTTTATTCAAATTACTTTATTTTGGGCAAACTAAGAACGCCTGAAAGGGTTTTTCATCCAAAAACACAATAGGCTAGGCATAACAGCTCGCTTAAGCAAGGTGCCTAGTTCATAACAATAACATTTTTTAATTACTCTCCTTGTTAAGATTTCGAATTACCTTATTTGGATATTAGATACCAAGTAAGTCAAAAGCGGCACACAATTGTTTTGTTTTAGTCGTCGTATTTCATGAGTTATGCTATCAAAAGCAACAGTTTCATGCACTGTTTAATTCAGTATACCTTCTCTAAATAAAGACGTTAATACCAACCTTTCTACATTTAATACTGTACTACTTGCGGACAATAATGCGGACAACATCACATACATTGTTCTGAACCCAAAGTAAGTTGCTAAAGCACTTGTGTTATGGAATTCAGATACAACGAAGGCACCACAAACACCCAGACCCGAGACAATGTACAAATGTGAATTTTTACATTGACCCGACCGGGGATCGAACCCGGGACCTCAGAGCTAGCGACACCTTGAAACCGGTGCGTACGCCACTCGACCACGGAGGTCGTCACTACTTTATACTGAAGCACTTTTAAGTTAGTTGCTTGGACAATAAATGCACCTGACAATTTCAGGTGCATTTCCTGTTGTGCAGAGGGTCTTAATTACTCCCACACTCATACTTATTACAATAATGATACTATACGGTGCTAGCCATGTATCTTATAATTTACCTATTATTATTCCACTCATTATGTCAGTTTGATGAGAACGTCCACCGCTAGATAGAGGTCTCCTCCAATATTCTCTACCGTGACCTAATATCTATCTTGCGCTATTCGGATCAAACATTTTCCTTTGATCTGATCGCAGAAGCCTCACTACTATCTCTACAATCTCGCTACATATTGCAGTTGTAGAAGCGAGACGGTGTTATACGCCGCGTAGATCGTCATCTCTCTTCCACATCTACAGCATTACTTACAAAACTCCGTACTTAAAAAGCTGATGTCAGATCCAGTACAAAAGGACCTTCTCCACTAAACTCAACATTGCTCACCTTGATCGAACATGACCAGCTCCACAGTAGCTTGAAGAGGCACATTCTTGACGTGCACGCATTCGTCTCCATGTCCCGGTTCGGAGGAGCAGAAGGCACTGGAACCTACATCACCACCCTGCGTGAGGAGCGGAGATGCAGGGTACGTGAACCGGTGCCCGTCGGTCTGACCCCAACTTTCTGCAACAAGTTATAAGGAAAATTAAACTAGGGTTCATTGCGGAAGAGAGCTGACATTCCACACTGTATAATGTTCTATTCAACAACGCCATCTATTGTCAACCTAAGCAAGGCTTGGCTTATGAGTACTAGACAACTGGTAAACATACTTATATATTTGTAAACTAAAATATGGACACAGTAAAAACGATCGTTATCATCTCAAAAACATTTGTCCTGGGTGAGAATCGAACTCACGACGGCATAGGTCAATAACCACAAGAACAACAGCCATGTCAACTTTAAAAACTCACTATAAAAGTCTCACTTTAAAACTCGCTGCATCTTTATAGTAAATTGATGTTTTTAGTAGAGTATAATAAAACAGGTATTATGTGTTTCCTATGATCAGATTAGATTAAAATATTCTTTATTGTCGACCACGAGACTTATTGCATTAAATTAATACGCAACAAAGAAAATGGACAATGGCAGTCTTATCACTAATAGCAATACTATACCTCTATTGACGATGGCATGAGAAATTATGAAGACGAACCATAAATTTTATTTTTATATAGAGCACGATTACACCGAAGAATGTGTTTTTTTTTAATAATTGTACTTTGACATCAATTGATGACGATATCATTGACAAAATTTGATGCAAGTGTTGAATTTATAGGTACATGTGTAGCAAGGATCACAACATATGTACGTACAGTACCAGCTACTAACGCATGCTCCAACGCTCATTAATGAGCATTTTCACTGCTACAAACACTCGTACGACATATTTTCCCTTGCACACTTTGGTGGAAACCTACAGGAACACAACATGTAAACAACAATTAAGCTCGATGTTGAAAAGCTTTGAATACCTTCAAAACAATGTTAATCTTTATCTTGAGAGATTTTATCACATCTACGTAACGAATACAACAAATTTCAGGAATTGGCCAACAACTGTTGGTTTACCAACAGACTCGAATCCAGACAAACATATCGTGGCTTCGCTTCTGTCAGTCAGTCCTAAGCTTGGATTTAAATACGACAGTTGATTGATAGAGCCAAACCGTAACCACAGGTCCGTAAACACATCCGCATACAGACTCAAATAAACCCTCGTCTATCCGAGAAAATGAAAAAACAACATGACGATACTGGCTGAAAAATCAAAAGCCAAAAAAAGAAAAGAAGTAATGTAAATAAATGAAAGAGCAAATGCAAGCAGTGTTTTGTTTAACAGGGATTTGAAAAATGCGGCCAATTGAGTAATACAGACTGCCAAGAACGCTGAGTAGCAATTAAGCACAATTAACTGCATAACAACACGTTTTAGACTCGACAATACGTGTTGACACAATGCCATACGGTAATTATTTTTCTATGTTACTGTTATATAACAATAAGCGATGTTTTTTATACTATATAGGTATAAATCTAGTACATTTTACACCTTCGTTCTCGGGCTATTAACTTTTACGACAATCTATTGAAACGATGTTCAGCCCACGCGTTTTTAAAAAGGATATTCCAAATACTTTTTGGTAGACAAGGACTCACGGAAATAAAGTAACTAGAGATATAAATGGCCGGACATTTATTTCTTTAGGAAACTTCCTTATGTTATATTCATCATAATATATAAGTTTGCTACCTTAGAGGCATGTAATATCCTCTATAAGAAATATTATTTGTGTTAAAGAGTATTTGAATGGACATTTAACACTTTCTTCTTAATTAAGGCTCGTGAATTAGGAAGCCTAGACGTTTGTTTGCATTTAGGCTACGATATTTTGCGATCTGAAACTTATAACCTATATTATAATATAATCAAGCAAAACAATAAATTACTGCGATACCAATTTTGTTATATGCAACAATATTTGCAATCGAAAAATGATTATTTTCAGCTTTTACGGACAAATCTTATAATTTAATTAGCTGTTTGCCCGCGACTTCGTCCCCGTGGGTAGAAGATATAAGTTATGATTTATACCTGCCCTGTTTTTTACACATTTTCAATTTTATCTTCGCTCCTATTAGTCGCAGCGAGATGGTTTATCCTAAAAACTTCCTCGATGAATGGTCTATTCAACACAAAAAGAATTTTTGAATTTGGACCTTCCTGAGATTAGCGTGTTCAAACAAACAATGAAACAAACAAACTCTTCAGCTTTATATATTAGTATAGAAGTATAGATAAGAAAGTAATACACATCTGTCATATAGCCTATTTGCTACCTGCAACCTTGTGCATAAAAATCTATTCAATCAAAGACCTACAGAAGATCCCGAATTTAGTTCTCGTAAAACATTGACGAAGCTTGTTTATAGAACCAATATAAATAATTACATGACCCTTGTATTAATAGATAAGGTTATTATTTAATTACAGGCCAATCGGTATAGTTACCCTGAGTGAATCCTAACGTGAACGGAATTATATTATGTAACTCATATAATTATTGTGTGCCGTAATGGCATTGCAAATTATACTTAAACATCTAGGTCGTAGGAGTGATTTTCCTATATTTACATGAAAGTATCGTAATATAATTGACTTTTTAATTTGGTTACTCATTCTTACTGTTAGTTTCATGCAGTGATAAGTACTAACAAGCATTAATATAAAGGTAAAACTGCCTATCTGACTATTAATTTCAGAATCCAAAAAATCATTGTGAATTTTTCACTTTCTTAGATGAAGTTTAAAACGTTTACCATTTTTTTTGTACTTCACTAAAATCATCACAGTATTCCATAGTCAATTATTTATTAACGAATGTTAAAATGAACAAATTATTATTTGCCAAAGCGTCCATCAGTATTGATAGCCTTTCTACTTTAACAGGAAACAAATAAAAGATATTCTGTCAATATCTAGCTGTGTAGATATCGTAAAATACTTTATAGTCTTAAGCTAGACTATTCATGACACACTTCGCAACGATTAAAATTCAACATCTAGACACTTTCGCTTTTATTATCCTTAGATTTTATTAATAAGACTTTGTATTATGTGCTAAACAGCCATTGGATTGGAGTAATAATTGTGAGAAAGCTCATAGCCCCAGGTAAAGATATATTAAAATAAAAATAAAGAAAGATAAAATTAAGCGAACATTTTTTTCCAGTGGTCTTTGGTTAAATTAATTATTATTTCTACAAAACATTCTCGGTTTGATAGTTCTACAACTCTGGTTTCATCAATTTTAACTGGAGTCACACTAAAATATGACGATCATAATTTTAACCCCGTTTTCAAATACAATGAAATATTCAACACAATATAAATATTTTCTCGACATCTGTACCGACTAGCCAATTACAATATTCAAGCTAGTTCAAAGAACTGCTTGCTTTACTCCGCAACATTTTAAATGCATAGCGTCATAACATGAAACCATTTTTCAAAACTGTATTTAGTAATAGTCATCTTTGTATGTTTTTTTTTTTAATCAAATCCGATTTAAATCGTTCATTGACATCAACCTTTCCAGTCGAACGATATTTAAAAATGAGTGCGTTCGAAATCGAAACGCAAATTCAAATGACAGGTGTAATTACATTATTTTGAATTTTATATTTTAGAATATTGAAATATTACATTGGAGATCAGTCGTGTATTTTAAATAAGCTGGTAACTATATGGTTCACATAATTCCTATAATAAAAATCAGAGTCAACCTGAAGATATTTTATGGCAGCACTGGTTATTTTTTTTAATTTACCGTCCACTATGACCGAATGTGGGTTGGTGTAACGGTACCAGCTATGAAGCAAGATTCGCGTGCCACAAAAACGAAGTGCCAAGTGAAAGGGAAACTTTCAATTCATGTTAATAATCAAAATAAACATCCCATTGTTTAAAATGAAGGAACGAGTTTAAATGTCAATAATGAACGCATGATTATAATTGTCGGATACGTATGGTTGCTTATTGCGATTCTAATCAATTCAAATGTAAGTGTCAAAAGAGAAAAAGTTTCGACTAAAGCTGTTAAAAGGTTTTTTTTTTTTTTAATTTTCTACATTTTGCGTGATCTTACCAAAGCCGGTAAAACACACTAAATAAACATAATATATCTACGTATTTCCGAAATGAGTTTTTATACGTTATACCAAGAAATGAATTTTCAACTGATAGTTGACAAATAAAGGTAACTACGCACCGTTCCTATTCTCATTTGAATCAGTGTATAAAATGTTGCGCAGTCACGAGTCTTCGGCAATCATTCACAGCATATTATTTGCGGTGGCTGCGGACGCTGTTACGACCGCTGATTACTTCACTTTCTTCATAAACGCCGTGTACTGTCGCTTTGTAAATGTAAACGAGCTCTATACATGACATTATTATCGTTTAACAAGACTCCGATCTAGATTTTCTTTTGTTATTAAAGCTGTCATATTGATGCGGTAGTTGTATTTTTATTCGTTTCTCCAACTTGCGTTTTTATTGATGCACTCACCTAGGTGTTTTTGGAATTAATGTACTATAAATGGGATTAGGATAATATCGTGGAAACTAACAGGCCCAAGAATGGTTTTAGCGTTAAGCCACGTCAGAGATCTACAGGGTTATAACTCTGACACCAGTCTTCATTTCTCTGTCCAAGTAAAGTTTTTTTTATAATATCGCTGGTCATCGGCATCACATACCGAAATGAATCGGCATTTCTCGTTACAAACCAACTTTCCGCCCATTCATTACAAGTTACTACGCCAAGTTCCACTGCAACGCCACGCAATGGTTAAATTGCGTAAACTTTAATCTAGAAGAGATTACAGAAAACTATTAAAAGAACATTAAAATCATACCTTCTTACATTTCCTAACATTGGTTTGGTACATCAATAAGTTAAACTGTTATCTGCTCAACCTCAATCTTAAAAAAAAGTATTATTGCAAAACAATAAATCGCGGATTTGTTTTCAAAACATATGTAACCCATAATCAGTAAATCAATACTTTTTATATTGTAAGCTAAATTTAAGTAGTACTTAACATGAATCATGTATCAGAATCAAATAGACATGAAATGTTTAAAAACAAACAACCTCATTACCAGTTCTTTGGTAAAAAAACATCATAGCAACCAAAGAGGTGAAGTCAGGTGCAAAGGCCAGTTTCTCAACCTATAAACAGAGGTCAGTTTTAAGCTGGCAGTTTATCTAGTATCAAATTTTCTCCCACAGGTCATGCGAGCCAACTGCCGGCTTCTAAGCCACGATTATTCATGCGAAATGAAAGTGCAAGCTATAATCAACGCTATGTACTAATAACACAGTTATTATTCGTACTTAAATTAATTACATGCAGCGAAACTAAAACATGTCTGACAGCTTGCTTGAGTGACTGTAACTTAAGTACTAAAGGCTGGTATGATTGTCGTACGAATTATGAATTTGGAAACCAAAGCTAGAAAGAACTATTTTACATTTGAAAGAACAATTTAAGGTTTTATTTTAAACATGCCGCAGATTTAAGCGTTGATAATATATTTGACTTGCTTGGGCCCAACCTGGACCTTTTTTAGGTGTCACAAAGGTTAAATTATATTTTGGAATGTGAGGAATGTCATTGACGTCGATGTTAACTAACGAATAAAACTAGAATAGTAATATAGATCAGTAGGTACTGAATAGAGTAAATTAAACTTGTGACAAAATATTCAACTAAGTTTTATTTCACGACTTAAGTATTAACCTGAATCCTCTCATGATTTCTATAAACTTTGCAGATTATTTAGTAAACTTACTATAAAGAATTATGTAAAGTTACGTTAATTTCGATGAAGCCAATGCTGCATGACTTAGTACTTTCACCCAACTACACAAGGAACCTTTAATACTACTTGCACAATCTTAAGAACCTACAAATATTTGTACCTACTCAATTTAAAAACACAACTAAATATCATAGAGGCTATAAAAGATCGCAATCTTTACGAAATAAGTAACGCGACCCACTAACATATTTCGTTACCTAAGCAGGCTTACGTAACACAAAATGCTCATAACACAAGACGAGCGCCGTTTAAAACGTCCAAAGAGGTTGTTTAACTTTATTAAAAACTAGTTTATTGTCCTTCAGAAGTCCTTTGAAATCGTTTTTAAAACAAATATGGCATTGTTTTTTGGATTATTCGTTGATATCCGTGAGATCAAGATAATTAGACTTTCGTCGTGATCCTGGGGTCTCGGGTTAAACACAATATGCTAAAAACTGATTAAAGAGAATTCTAAAATTCTAAAACGGAATAACAGAAGGTATACGTCATATATGTATGTGCTTGGAATCTGATCTCGCGATCGCAGACTCAAATGCTTGACATTAATAATACTTTAAAACTAGTGCAGTATAGTTAAATGTCATCTCAGGAGGCAGCGTAACTAGTTTAACCCGTTGTAAGTATACCTCTCCAAAAAAATACAATATTTTCTTTTCATCGTCTCTGCATTACAAAAAAGCTGACCCTTTCAACTTCGTTATCCTAGCATTCCATAAAGAGAATAAAGTCTAAAGAAAAGACCTTGACATGACCCAAAATAGTAGATGACTCAATAATAATGCTTGCTCTAAAGACATTTTCATAGCTAACATTTGTCAGTTTTAGTACCCAGTTCCGTGCTTTCTTCATAATTGGAATAAATTATCTTAGAAAATACACGTAGACGTCATACAATGCAAGTTATCTTCGAATTACTAATGCTATGATCGTCTCCCAAATGAAAAACATCAACAGACTAATGTAGAGTTTGTGGAGCTTAATAACTTCTTAAATCGAAATCTTAAGGGTAATTTGTGTAGAGAAATACAAAAGTCTCAAATATTATTTGTTACTCGAAGAGTCAGATGGCATTATACATATCGAGGAGTCGACCTAAATCTATTGTGCATAAGGAAATGTTTGCATTTCGTAAGTTATTCAAATGGCATACATTAATGCATTGTCATCATTGTCACGCCGCACGCCGGCGGTAGTTGCGACATTGTCCTAACTCACGTGTGTGAGAAATCATGGCTGGGTAAACACATCTGTCACAGACTAATCAATGTTTCATTATTGAAATTGATTATGTGATGTCTTTAGTAATTCAGGGTTCATTCTGTCTTTAACATAAGTACGAAGTAGTAAAGTATCAGAAGGCGAAAAACATTGGCTAAACAAAAAAGGTGACATGAAAAAAAAAGTTAATTCTCTTTTCAAAATTTCAACATGTCAAAATCGTTACCGCTTCTGGCGTTGAGCAAAGTATACATCGTGCCACTCTTACTAAGATAATTTTATGCAAAGGAAAGTTTTTGAACAATATGCGAGTACACAATTAGATTACTTACCGACTCGTTTCGCCGAAATTTGCCTCGTAGAATAATTAAAAGGCACATAAATTATCTCGTCCAGATTGTCGGCCAACTCGGCAGGCAGCTTGTCAGCCGCGTGGAGCTCGCGCAAACATAACACATCCTCAGAATCACAACGTTCACTAGACACTGTTGTTAACTCCCGGAACACATTGGTACCAACTGTGTCCTGTTTATGTATCACTGTTTTATCTTTATTGTCATACACTAAGGTTGCTAAACCTTCTAAATTGTCTTGACAATCCTTGACTGCAACTACTTTTATTTTATACACTCCAGGCACTCTTCGAGCATCCAATATGAAGTCAGCTCTTTCACCCCTACCTAACTCTATCGTGCGCACTCGCTTTGTTTCAATTTGATGACCATCTAAAGCCACGACTTCCAATGAATGATGATCAATTGAAAACTGAATAGGACAGCTCTTCGAACCACCGCCATACGCCAGACGGAATCGGTATCTTTTACCATGTTCCACTTTGAAAGAAGACAGCGGAGCGTCAGGAGATTCAAATGATTTTCCCTTGCCATTGATTAGAAGTGATTCTGCGTTAGGTATACGCGATATAACTCCTGCCAGAGGTCCCATTGAATGGCCCCATTCGGATACGTAGATTGTGTGTTCTGTGGCATCTACGTCATAAAGTTTCTTTAGAGGATCTAGTCGTGGAGACTGTCTGACAACGAAGGCGCCGGCAAGGCCGTCTGCGGCGTCAGCAGCGGAGTGCGCGTGGTACATGTGAGTACCCACCGCCGACGCTCGGAACTTGTACTGGAATGTAGTGTACGCTGGCTGGGGACACTGGGTTAACATTGGAGCTCCGTCCATGAAGGGAGTCTCCTTCTGTGGTTGTCCTCGCCAGTGAATAGAGAGTGCGTGTGCTGGGGCTCGATGCACCACGTCCACAACTAATATGTCGTTTTGGCAAACATGGAGGGTAGGTGCTGGGAGCTCTCTGTTGGCTACCAGGACGCCTCGCTCCCTTCCATCTGCAGATATACATGTTGCCGGACAGTCACCTCCTCCCTTCTCTGTGCAACTGCCACAGGACCTATAAAGAAACAAAAAGAGTTTTTTACGGGCCTCTTAAAATAAAACATGCTAACTTTTGATGTTGTAAGTTTGTCCTTGACGTTACCATAAAATAAACAAAAACTCTGAACTAACGAAGTGTTGTTTAGTATTGTAATAAATGACTGAATGGTTGTTGAGTAAAATTCTCGAATAAATATAGTAGGTACTTACTTGCTTAACGTCTTGTACACCTCTATGACTAGTTTCACACGACAGATCATTGGCCAATCCAACTCGTGACATTCTCGGTCACAGTTCTCGAAATACTCCTCTGAAAACAATGAAATTAATTTGAATATATGTATTTATTTGCTATTTATTTATACATTATTGCCGGTGTGTCGCTATGTATTATTGTAAACAAGCCCTAAAATTAAACTCCCGAACTTCTAATATGATGGAAGATGTGACCTGTCTTTTTTTAATAATATATATTTTTATAATAAGAATAACAACTTCTAATAGTTGTTATTCTTATCCTAGAGTAAAGTCGACTCCGTGATACCAGGAAAATGAATACAAGTTATTGTGAGAGGCTATAATTAAGTTAGTACTAAGGTTGGCCCTCGCTCTTGTAACCTCAGTGCTGAAGAAACTCGCTCTTATTTTTTTTTTGAAGTATTATTTAAAAGTTAATAAAAATAAGTTCGTAACTAAAGAGTAATAACCAGCTGCCAATCGCTACCAAATTAAGAGCGGTACAAAAAAATGGATTTTCCACACTTTGTACCTTATGTTTTTTTGTCCCCAAGAGGTAAACATACTTTATTACTGTGGATGTGGTAGGTGTAAAAACTTAATAAAATAAAACATGAGTACCTGGCATCGGCGTGTAATAAACCACGACAATAACTCCGGCTAGTATTACAGTTAACACTAATATCCTCTGCAAGGACATGAGCATGTAATTTGGTTTCACGAACGACACATCGCGCACTTGAATCGCCTCCTTTTCCGACTCCATAGTGAATGTGAAAAAGTTAATCGTCTATGGTCCAACACTCGCAGCTTACATGTTTATTTATCAAAAGTTTTGTTGAACCGGTTGCGAGTGAGAGGTGTAGCGCCGCGACCACGCGAGTCGACCACTAAGTGGCGACTGGTCTGGTTGCTGCTGTTGCCCTCATCAGTTGCAACACCACTGCACCTTCGCCGCATTACCAGAGGTCCGATCGGGGATCCAATTCGGAAGTAAATCGACTGGCAAGAGACTCTCTCCGTAAGTTACACAACTTAATATTGTGTAACGCTTATTAATTTCCGAAGCCACACAGATACTTACTTTTTTATAGCCGCGTTGTGTGACAAACTAATGTAATAAATGTGTAATAATGTAAATTTTTTATATGCAAATATATATCATACTCGGAACCGACGTTTCAAGTTTCAATGACGCGTATTAGTGATTGAAATCTGATTTATTGACCATCATATCTTATTGCCTGCGATGAATATGATATTACCTTCACTTGAAAGTTTCAAGTAGAGTTGACGCGCTGTTTGGATGTTCTCTTCATACTTAAGTGTGTATAAGCACACCTCCATCGGGCGATCAATTTTCATTTCCCACGTAATTTATAGCAAAAATGATGAAAATAATAATTGACTAACACAACACAAAAACTGTGACCAATCTTTCTGATTTTTGGATGGATTTAATATATCTTTACTAATGTTTACTTTTAGATAATTTTTGTGTCAAAATAGATATTGTATTTTGTTTTAACTTTTACAAATAGGGAGTCGTCAAGGGTCCAGTTTGGAGGAAGTTGTAGTAGAAAGAGGTTCGTGTGGTCGTGTGTATGGTTTCTGTCAAACCATGAAAGCAAAAAACCTTTTCCCTTCATACACGATGACTTCATTTTCATTTTTTTTACACGCCTATAAAACTTTTAGATTTAATTTAAATTATTTTATTGCCATAGATGCAATAGAATAGACACGCAAAGCCATATTGTAACAGGTGACAAAAATCGGTCTTGACATGACGTATCCATGAAAGAAACGTATTTGTAAAGTATATTCAGGATTATTTGCTTTTATAAAATTACATTACTACCCAGAACATGTATGGTGAAACCATACATAAGCATACGTGCTTATGTATGGTTTCACCATACATAAGCACGTTTGTTTTAAAGATTTTATTAAATATTTATATTATATGAAATGTTAATTTACTACAAACGTTCGCACGCCCTTAAATGTCTGCCTGTATTGCAGTAAAAAAATAGCTTGATGAAAATAAGTATGTTAAATGCATCCTATGTTAAATGAGTATATAATAAAATAGCTTTTGAAGTGCAAAACAATTGTGATTATTTGTGACAAATTACTTGGCGGAACAGTTTATTCACGTAAATCTCTTTCATTACTCTTCTTCGCTTCTTTCATTTAGACAAACGCTGCTTAAGTCTGAAAAGACTGGAAGTCAAATAAATTGACGGTGACTGGACACTGACATTGACATTTAACAAACACAAGTGACAGTTGTTTATTTTCACACAGATTTCTGTTTTCCCATGTGACAATTTTTTGCCGCAAGTGTGGAAAATCTTAACATTTACGTACATTCGATGTATATATTTTAGGTAGTTGAATACTAATTGTCAAATCAAAATGGAAGTTACAAGAAAAAACTTTATTGAAGAATTGGAAAATGTAAAACGAGATTTATCAAAATGTTGTTTTGTTGGTTTTGACGCTGAATTTACTGCCCTTCTCACTGGAGAGTGCTTTAAACACAGGTATAATGAACAAATTTAAATCTGTAGCTATTACTACTAACCTTTACTTAAATATTTCTGAAACAAGGAGTTTTAAATACATGAACACATATCAAGCTAATAACTATTGTATTCAATTCATTCAATTCAATTTTTTTTTTCTGGAGAGTATTCCCTAACAGATTAATAAATATTAGATTAGTAGTAGTATTAGTTTTTGCAAAATTAATATGTAGACAAATTTTATACAGCATAGAATGGATGATCTAAATAAATGAATTTGAAAAGAAAAAGTTTTGGACTAGGTTAAATAACTGAATTCAACACTTACTTTGCTCTTCAAAATGTACATATAAAAGTCGTGTCTGTTTTATTATATTTTGGTTGTTAGCCTCTTTTTATTGGATTACTATGACCATGACTTCATTGTATTAAGGGATATACTTTCCATTTTCAGATTATTTGACACAAGTGAAGACAGATACAATAAAATCAAGAACGAAGTGAGCAACATGATAATGACACAAGTCGGCCTCACCATGTTCGAGTATGATAGAGACACGGACTCATACACAGCCACCGGATACACATTCCATCTGTGTCCACAAGTAGTTGCAGATATTGATCAGTCATTTATATTCCAAGCCTCTACACTTAACTTTCTCTGCCAGCATAAGTTTGATTTTAATAAGGTGAGAATTGTTATCACATTAATACTGTATGTTAACAATGCAAGCAGGCTAAGGCCAAAAAAAACGGTTTGCTTTCTTTTTTTTTACATAAGTAAGAATGAGTAGAGATCCAGTATAAGCATTTTCAGTGCTTGATCAAGTGTGTCCCCAAATCATGCCACAATATAAATTGGCTCTAGCATAGGTTCCAGAGTACCAAGCCAATATAAATTGAAGTTTTAAATACTGCTTCTGTGCATGGGTATATACCTACAACATTTTGTAATAAAGCAGTGATCTATTCTCACAGTTTGTTTTCTAGTTATTGATGAATATTTTGCATAGTAAGCCAAATTTTGTTGATAACCAATTTTTTCTCTATTATTTGTTTGTATGTTTGAGCATCTGACAAAGTCATATAAAACAGCTATACCATTGCTGAAATGGAGGATGAATTTCCAATCTCATGTTACTCCTACACCTTGTGTTTCCGTTACTATTATAATATTTTTATCTGCACTACATTTCAGTTTACTTATGAAGGGCTTCCTTATCTAAGTAAAGTAGAAGCAGTCAAAGTCCAAACATATCTTGAAAATGGCCTATTACTCAAAGATCATGCAAGAACATTATCAATGGATGAGGAAAGACAGCTGCAACAGTACTGCTCTCAAGTTTCTAAGTAAGACCTGCAAATTAACATGAGGTTGACATTATAAGTAAAACTATTTTATTATTTTCCTGTTAAGTTGCCCTTAGTTATAACGAAACTTTATTAATTGAAATACCTAGTCTTTCATTCCATATACATCAATTATTCAACTTTTCGTTTTTAAGTTACTAGTCGATTACAAAATTAACTCTAAGAATTATATATTATTAAGCTTCATGGTAAAGGACTCCACGCTGAATGTGCACGACGTGTCGTGGGTCCGATTCCTGCGAACGACAAGGATTTGTGAGATCCGTAAACACATTTTTTTGAGGGGTCTGTTGCGCATGTACAGCACCCGCGACAAAATGTGCCATCTTTAGACAAGGAGCCATCTTCAAAAAATAAAATGAATTATAGTGCTTTAAGTTGCCAGCGACAGTACAACTATCACATGGGGTCATAAGCTGTATGTAACATTTGACCTTCTTCTAAGGATTTTGAAGACCATTATCAACCACTCTGAAAGTGTTATCCACTTTAAAACTTATATCATGTTTATACAAAATTATTTTCGTTTCCTCTAAACACTACATTCACAAACAATAAATCATATTACAGATGGCTGATACAAAATGAGGAAGACACAATATACTTGGACGTGGAGAGCCCTGTCCTGCGATACCTCACTCACATGGAGATCAGGTCGCGGTTCCCGAAGGTCCTCACTACGGATAGTTTAGGTAATAGTAAGAAGGTAATTCGCTAGTGTAGATCGTAGCACTGTTTTAACTTTTATTCATTTGTCTCTAAAGTGGCAGCAAGGCTAAATTTTTGCTTGTGGAGACCAACTCAGGTTTGGATCAGGTTTTGATTTGGTTCAGGTTTCCTTATATATTTCAATTTAAGGCCAAAATCGTTGTAATAAATAAATTAATAATGACACGTTCATCTAAGCCTAGGGCAATTATTATTATTTAACCGTTGGACATCCAAGTGAAAGCGATCCTCTCGAATTCACATTTTAGTAACAAATTAATTATCTCTTGCTACAAGCACCAAAGGAAAACAAAGTTAATAAACCGGCACGACCAACCGACTAAATTTCAAAACCGAAAAGTCGTATCGACAATATCTTAGATATTGCCCTAATTGGCATCCACCTCCTCGGGGTATAAAGTTTGAACAATCTTAATAACCACGGGGCAACCTTAGGCAAAAAAGAGGTTGGCGACTGCCTTTAGCGTTTTGGAAGCGGATGTAAAACGCGCTTCGGTAAAGGCCACTCACTGTTTGCTCCCGTAGGGGATCCTACAATCAAACCACAAACACCCAACTAGTCAAGTCAGCAGAGCGCGCTCATGCGGCCAAAGTATTAATGTATTTCTGTGCGAAATACACTATGAAAGAATAAAGACTTCGGGTTACGAAAAAGGAAAGAAATACACCCATTTTTATGTTATCTAATACCAAGTCGTTTGTTTCAGGTGCTTGTGTACAGACATGAATCAGTCGCAGGCGCAAACAACGCTCCAGAATCACAACTACAAGAAAATCTAATGAAACATCTCCTAGGATTCTCACAAGTGATAGCATTGCTTGAAACTTCGAAGAAGCCAATTGTTGGCCACAATATATTCCTTGACACCATACTACTACACAATCAGTTTATCGGACCACTACCACAAGAATACACAAAGTTCAAGCAAAACATTCACAAAACGTTTCCCTTCCTATTTGACACCAAATACATATCCTACGAGATGTCTAGAAAACTCAGTTACCGTGAAGTTTGGAAGTCGAACAACTTACAAGAGTGAGTACCGCACTAATTATGTAAATACTTCTCGCTTATTTTTCTATGCCCTGATTAATCGCATCAAAGTATTTTTTACACAAGTTCATTCATAAATATTAACAGCGTTTACATAACACTCGTTTACTTATATCATTATAATTTTAAAGCCAATGAATTGTTTTTGAAAATAAACATCGCAAGATTAAACGACTCTCGTGAAAATATTGGGTATACATTGAAAATTAGAACTTGTTAAAAGCTGTTAAATGTGCAGACAAACAAACAAAACTATTAGATAAAAGTTATGAGTGTAATTAAGGGAACGAACAGATTTGCAGCGCCTGAATGATTGATGTTCTGAATGTTGCGTATTTGTTCAATGTAAGAGCTAATATTTAGGCGTTTTGTAAGTTATTCGTTATGGCCGCTACTGCAATATCGATCGAGCCGTCGACGTAATGACTCCTGCCGCCGACGCGTTAACGACTGTCGTCGACAGGTGGCGACGGCTGAAGTAGCCTTGCCGGTAATAGCTTGCAGTTTGTCTGGAAGCTTAACTTGAAGTGTACCCTTAGTTGGTTACGTTAATGTCCGAGCGATCATGATGGTTTTAAGATAGCGCGCCACTTTTCTCTATTAGCCGACATCCTAGTTTTTCGGTAATGTCAGACTTTTAATGACCGCCCCCTATCCCTGAGTCGCGGACCCCTGGACAACCCTTATGGACAATCCCGGTGGATAAGGGGTCATCCTGCTGCCATCATTTCAAGGACCCTCTACGACAGACAATTTGGTCCGTCCATCACGTAGAACAAATTTTGAAATTGTTTTTACACATTTTCTACATACTACACTTACGATTCACTCATGGAAAAATAAACTAGAAGTTTAGTAGTGCTCACGATATGTTTTGTTATCTATTGCAGTTTGTATGAATTTTTCTCGGAAGGCAAATGTAAGCAGTTACGGAAAGGAGTCAATCATATAAAGCTGAGCCGAGAATTCAAAGACAATCAGACCTACCATGAGGCGGGATGGGATTCGTATTGTTCAGGTACTAGACACACAACCAGATTAGGTCAAAGGTGGAATTGTTAAAATGCTTTAGAACTTTTGAAACGTTTGAAGTTAGATCCAGGTGCTCTTAAATATTATATTTTATTAAATTTACCATCGTTTTCTTCGGACCTTGGAAATATTTACAAAAATACTATAGACATAAGGTTTTACCGTCCAAAATTATCTTGAGCTTTTCAACAGAGCCAAAAGTTATACCCTAATCGCATACGTCCACGTCGCGTTGAAAAACGTCTGACTATCTGTTAATTTCACTTTAACGCCCAATACCCGTCAATAAAGGTATAGCGTGTCTGCCTTATAAACATATTCTAAAACGAATTTGTCATATTTAAAATATCATCACACTTAAAAAGCACACATGCAAATATGGCTAGTTGCATTGAAATTGTCATCATTCATCCAGGGTACTGCTTCGTCCGGCTGGGGCACTGGATCGCCAGCGAGAACCGCGGCAGCTACACAACCGTCGGGCCCACTGAGACGCTGACAGCCTTAGCGCCATACTGTAACAAGATCAACGTCATACGAGGCGCTATTACTTATATGGTGAGACAGATTTCATTATGATTATGTTCTGATTTGTGACAATATCATGTTAACTTATTTTGACTCGAAATTTTACGACAGCTTATATCGTAAGACACCAGACATATAGAGCATACGCATGTGCGCGAGCAAGGGTACGCTCTCTGTTCCCTTACTCTCATAGCTCGATTGCAATCCGACTTGAACGGGGAAAGCTCAAGCGCAACCCCTCATTTTCACATGTTTTACGAAACACGGAAGCTGTGATTTTTATCCGTGAAACGCATAATTCTAACAATGGGTGATAAAATTCGAGACGTTTAACTTGGCAGCCTTGCGCTGCGGTCGTACCACTAGGCTATAACAGTAGACAATATAGAGTACGTACTTGGCTAAGCTCGCGGGTCGTTACCAAAGGTAATTTATGTCAATTCTTGGGCTAAGCCAACGTCACGTCTATCTGAATTCTGTATTCGGGATCGATTCTGCGGTGTTACCTTTAAAACAGACAGGCCAAATTATTTATTCTCTTTAGTGGAACCATTTAACTTGTTTATTTCCAACCTCCTACTAATACAGATGAACAAAGAAGGAATTACGTACTTACATTGATTGATTATTACTCGTATATAAACTAGTTCACATTCTACGCTAATATATGGTCTTCATCATTACATACGGGATGTTTTAACTAGCTCAGAACAGACTCTTCCCTGTATCCGACAAGACGAAAATAAAGATGGCCGCCGTCATGAGAAATTTTGACGTACACTGATAAATGACTTAGAACATGGCTGACGCTTGTATATAAATCAAACAGTGGAGTGTACGTCGAGTCTTGGCCCATTGTATGGTCATTACTGTTTCAGCTCATAACTTCAATAATATCACCACTAAAGAGGACCATTTTAGACATTATATGGCAATAATTGGCAGCAAATCGGCAATAATATTAGGCGAAATTGAATTCAGCCCTTTATTTTCATGGCTTCGTGGTATTGGTTTTGATAGATTTATACGTATGGACGGTTTTAGGGAATGCGTTAGGTAATTATGCAGAACATTCAACCGCTCCACCCAACTTCTTGTAGTGTTACATGCATACAAATTACTTGATGTTACTATCACCTCTTATTTTCAAACACTGGAACGTCTATTTATCCATTCTCTATGAAAGAGCAGACATGATCGCCATAGATGTAACAGAATTACGTAAACCTAGGATGGAAAATATGGCTTATGGTCATAGGGTCAATAATACTTTCATGTCTTGGTTTTATGGCCGTTATTAAAATTAAAGGGCAATAAGAATTTTGAGTTTCTTAAGTATTTCTGCAAAACCACACAAATGCTGCAAGCGGTGCCGTTTTATAATGATTTACACGTCGTATGATAACAATCTGTGTGTTCTGAAGTATTTGTGTTTTCAGGTGATAAAATTATGTGTTATAAGCTTGCGTCTTAATATGTCTACTCAAATAAGAATTTGAAAAAAAAAACAGGACTTGATAATTGTTCTCTAAAAATTTGTCAACCATTAGCTTGTATTCAAATATTTTTTAAACCGTCGCTTTTTAACATAATACAATTTTAAATTGGTTTTTAAACAGTCAAAAGTTTATTTCATATTTTTAATCTTCTACTATCTACTATTACTCAAATAACTAAAAAATATTTATCAACAAAAAATCGCGATGTAAACCCAATTATGTATAAAGCTAAACACCAAACAGCTACAAAGCAATCGCCAAACATCTTCCCATTGCCTATAAATAATGGGCAAACCTTGACCTTCCTTCTATCATCGCAGTTCGAATAATTCGCAATGATAAAGAGTAAAGGCTCATTTGGATACGGCGAGAAATAAGGTACGGTGTACGATACATTGCCGGCAATTTTTAATCACATTAGACACCAAAGCGGCTTAGCTCAGCAATGTATACCAACTCGCTCTATATTTCTCGTCTCGTTTAATCGCCTCCTTTACTCATTTGTCGACGACATTTGGGTTAGCTCCACGATCCGCTTCGGGCCTGATGAAATCACTCGACGATAGATCCCGAACGTTTGTACAATTGTGATGGAATCCTACGTCCGTCACTGTGATATTTTTATCCTATACTAGTTGTATTTTACACTAATGTTCTGTTAATCATCAGGTTCGTTTAATATTTTATGATTTGCGTCTCTCGCATTTGGCAATCATAAAGCTGATAGTACATTTGTCAGTGGAGTATTTAGAAATACAACATTGTACTATCTGTCTGTAATTTTACATCCGTTTTACTCAATATCGGAGATTTTTGAAGGATAAAATCAGAAATGAGATTATCCAGAGAAGAACTGGAGTGACCGACAAAGCTTGAAGAGTAGCAAACTGAAATGGCAGTGGGCTAGCTGTGTCTGTCGAAGGACCGATGGCTTTTGGAGCAGACGAGTCCTAGAGTGGAGACCACGAATCGGCAGTGTAGGACGTCCCCCAGCCTGATGGACCGATGACCTTAAAGTTCTGGTTCGGACTGGTTGCGGAAGACGGAGGGCCGTGTGATGTGGCTTAACTTGGAAGAGGTCTATGTCCACCATTGGATCTCGATAGGCTGAATTGATTACTCAGGATGTCATGTGATGATATGACCTACGGATACTGTATACTCCTTAATGTAGTCATGCGTCCGAACGCGAACTCTGAAAACATAACTTTCCTCTTTTGGGTAGTCTGCGAAAAAAAATATCATCTATTAATGTTAGGACCACCCAACAAAAAAATAAAAAATAAATTGTTAACTATGTTTTTCATCAGAATGAACAGCCACAGTTCTTATAAACCCACGGTATCGACCTCTCTCTTAAACATAACATTTTATATTTGCATTTAAAATCAAAATAAGTATAATGCTCTGTCTACACTATGCTTATATGCAATCACCTAAGTCTGCCTTCATTTACCCCCCTCCCACTCAATGTTTGCATTAATACGAACGAATAAAATAATGTAACGTTCATTTTAATTTCGCTGAACATGATAATCGCACATTATAACGCTCGTATAACTGTTAGCACGGTTCTGACGACTGCATGATTTATGATTACATGTTCACGAACTCCCTACATTCATTATTATTTTGAAGTATATTATTATTGGTATTGAGTTTAGTCCTGTTTTGGCAGACGTATTTTGTCTATAATTTCGAGTGGTAAAGGTCACCATGGCACCGTGCGACCTGTCGCTGATTTAATCCCCGCGCATTTAAGAGTTTTTTTTTATTGAATAATCACTAAAGATTTGGTTAAATTTCTTGATTGTTTAAGTAAATTTTATTTTGTCTCTGTATTGCGTTATTTTTTGCTAGCAGCCACAAAAAGCTCTTGACTATAAAACCGCATACCCTCTATCTCAAAAATTATAAAAATGTGAAACAAAATTATTTTGTTTTGAAAATAATAACTAATAAACAACAGCAAAACATGAGTAACATATTAGTTTTTCTTGAAGTCATCATTCAGTTGTCATGATTCACTTCTTAGCTGATAGATTTACTATCCAGTGCAAAAAACCGGTGATGTGCGAAAATAAGGGTTCCGTACAAATTGTGAAAGATAAACAAATGCCCTAATTTATTTGTCACCCATCAACAAATTAATGCCAGTTGCTTAACCTCAAAGTTTTTAGTATTTGTTGTTATAGCGGCAGCAGAAATGCTTCATCAATGTCCAAAAATTTTAAATGTCTTGCCATTATAATTCATTAGATACAGCCTGGTGTGGAACGGATGGATCGATAACGGAGCCTCAGTAATGGGGTTCCGTTTTACCCCTTTGTTACGGAACTCTAAAAAGTCTTAGGCACAGTACAAAAAGAACTTCGCCCGGTTTATATGTCTGGCTGTGAACTTTACGTTACAAACAACATAAGTCAAAGCTACATCGTATATTACGTTTGAAAATTATTACACATTTTTTATGTTTTAAAAATACATCTATCATTTTTGTTATTTCAGAGTTTCGCGGAAAACGATCCGCCGCGGCATCGGCCGCCGTTGCTGCACGTCAAGGCGCTTGCGCAGCGGACCATCAACATTGGACAGGTACTAATGTCACAGAAATTAATGTAATAAGTTTAATTATGTTGAAGAATAATCATTTTACATTTAATCGGTCTTTAAATGTAGGGATTTCATATTGAAGACTAAAAACGTTGATCTTCGTATGCGGACGCTTTGTTAGCGCTTTTTTTGAAACCTTCTTGTACATACTTATTATTTTTAATGCGTGTCGCGGAACACTTGCTGGCAAATATGATCATAAAAACAATAATTTCAGTGACTACTAAGTAAGACTATGTTGAATCCTTTTTTCCTTTGACACTTCCATTTGTAGTTTTGTTAAGTTAAAGTAAACTTATTGGGAGTTGCATAAGTATTTGCCCCACTTATAGATAATAGCTAACAATCTGCCATTGCCATGAAAGTTTCCCATTCACATCGGGATCATCTGCCCATAATTTAGTACTTATGGGTTAGTACCAATATATCAATATAATAACACCTGACAATTTCGTACATTGTACATAGTCATCACGTGAACACTCCGTTCAATATGAAGATACACTATTTTCGTTGATTTTGCATTAGTGTATGCACGCCGTATTTATTATTATAAGATCGTAGAGGCGTTAAATTTATTATGTATTTCAGCACTATCTACTATCTGCACTGTGTTCAAATAAATCCAAATATACACCCGGTATAAATACAATGCTTCGCTATCGCGCCGAGCATTCAGCATACGACGACCGACGCGGCAGGCGAATGTTAAGGAATGCATTCTCGTAGAACTACACTTAATTATTATACTAGACATTACTACAAATAGTGGCTAGTGTTAAACATGTAAACTAACTCTACCGTTATTTCGAATACTAAGGTCAATGCACAATAAATGACTAACAAAACAATTCAATCGCATGTATTTACAAAACATTATTTAAGCTCCAAACGTGATTATGATAATAACGTTCGATACGTTCGTGATCTGGCAGAGCTCAAAAGGAATTGCATAACCGGTGTTAAACAATGCTATTTTTGTTCGGATCGTAAACATCGTGTCGGGTTCATCTGCGTCTGTATCCTCGGAGCCAGATTTAGCGGGTGTTCGCTAAGAAACGGTTATGGTAGTAATAATTGTCACGTCGAGGAGGAGCGCGGGATCTGGGCCCGGCGCGCGCGTGTGTGCGTGCGCGACACGGCGGCTGGCGCGGCGCCAGGGGTACGCACACACGCGCACGCACCCACACGCATACCTCCCCCGCCGTACACATATTTCCCGTTGCTAGTTAAAACAGATTGATAATGCCCAAGTGTCACAGGCGAAAATCTTTATTTTTGTACCGCCTGCCGTTTTTTAACCGGTGCGGTCGGTGTTTGATTTCTCTAATGTACAAAATCTCTTTTTCATGCCACTGTCAAGGTTGATTTAAGGTTGAGATATAAATAAGATCATCGTAGAACGAGTGCCGCTCGTCGCTATATTTCATAGCGGGACAGATGGATGGGGTTTTGATTTAGATTCTTTAATGTATGCTAGGTGGCTTCGGCGCTCGCGGGCTTCGGTAATATAGATGTGAAGCCTCACGGACGACGAACTGCCCTCGTTGCCGCTGTTACACACCAAACGTAAGTATTCAAAGACAAGAGCAACAGATAACAATTATTTAGTACTAAAAATACCCACTTTACTAAAAAATCCTACCCCAATATGGTTAAATAATTAATACACGCAAATAAAAGCATTTAATTTATAATGGGACATTTAGTTCTCGTTAAACCCAGATTAGACTACCCGGCCGTCTTTCTCTATAAATAGCTTGCAGCAATCTGTATATAAATTAACGAAGCAAACGTACACACATAAATGTTGTATGGTAACAGTTTCTAATACATTGTCTGTTGAACAATGTCGAATGTATATTTGACGCTTGTGGAACAAATGCTGTAAAATAATGTATTTTGACTATTGTCAACTGTTTTATGCGTATATTATCTTTCCACTCAAAGTTTTCCTTGAAATTTTCAACTAGCCTATAGTTTCTTAACCATCGGATAAAACTGTGGCACAGCGTAATTCCGTCTGTCCGTCGGTCAGACACCAGCCTAGCTAGACATTTGACATTTCCACAGATAATGTATTTCTGTTGCCACTATAAAAACAAAGGCTAAAATAAAGAGCTAAGTTGAGCAACGATTTTTATTCATCATAGTCATAGTCATATTGTTAACAACCGATGTTTTTTCATTACCTTATTTTTACGGAACACTTGTTGCCGCATGTCCCGACAACTCATAATCTTAGTCCATTTTATATTAATGATGCTACCTATTATCACAAACCTTGACAACGTGAAGCGAAAAGTAACAGAGAGAATAGACATGCTCAGGCTACTACATAGATACTTGACAGGCCTGTTGGTCTAGTGGTTAGTGATCCTGACTGCTATACCGGAGGTCGTGGGTTCGATTCCTGCCCAGGACAAATGTTGTGTGATGAGCGTCATCTGTCATTTGTTCTGGTGTCTGGGTGTAATTTATCTAGAAAGAAAGAAAGAAAAAGTGTTTTATTGCGAACTTGAACGCATACATAACACAACACACTAATATAACATAAAGAAAAAGATAAAACAAAAAAGAAAAATATATATATATATGTATATAAAAATCAAACATGAGGGGGTAGTATGCGTAACAATCTCGCAATACGGCCCTCGCTCAGCATAATGCTGCGACCTAATGCGAAAAAAAGTCACAGCGCTGATTTTCAGCGATAATATGTATGTATTTAGAAATATATAAGTAAGTTTATCAGTTGTCTGGTTACCATAACACAAGCTCTGCTTAGCTTGGGATCAGATAACCGGGTGTGAGTTGTCCCAGGATATATTATATACTAGCTGTTGCCCGCGACTTCGCCCCCGTGGGTAGAAGATATAAGTTATGATTTATACCTGCCCTGTTTTTTTAACATTTTCCATTGTATCTTCGCTCCTATTAGTCGCAGCGTGATGGTTTATAGCCTAAAGCCTTCCTCGATGAATGGTCTATTCAACACAAAAATAATTTCTCAATTTGGACCAGTAGTTCCTGAGATTAGCGCGTTCAAACAAACAAACAAACAAACTCTTCAGCTTTATATATTAGTATAGATATTATACTAAAAGAACAGATATGTAAAAATGTTTCAGACGGGTCTTGAGTATTGTGCGACAGAATCTCCAATAAAGGCACTTCTTATGTCTTCTTCCAGCGTTGAAAACATTCTCAAGAACTTCAGGCATAGTAAAGAATACAGGATATCAAAGTACAGCGTGTACAGGCACTCGGCGGCAGGGACTGTGGTGGTCTGGTAAGTTACATAACACGTATAAAAGAGATAAGAGATATTCTAAAATCAAAATAATCATATATATTATTCAGCAACTGTTTTACCGACAGTACACGACAACGTTTAAGCAAGTATAGTTTTAAATCAAATACTGACAAGCCCGCAAGATAAGTTAAAGCAAAATATTGTAGAGGTCGCTGTTTTTTTACAAAGCCATAACTGATAGTTTAATATTATTTATTTCATTCTAGCCTAGTTAACGTTATCAAATCATAGAGCAATAACACCGTCCCATCATCAAATCATTTTATTATTTTAATAAAACGCTTTATATTAATTCAGATTAACACAAATTAAAGTAATCGGCTCTTAATAACTAGCCATACAGTATTATAATATATCCTTATTCTTATGTGTATACTTTTCAAATATTAATATATGATAAATAATGTGCGAATTCCTCAGAACTTCAGACGTTCTTAGTTTAATGTGCTTTGTTATTAGGTGTATAGTGTGCGTGTAAAATACAATGACTCATTAAACACATAATAAGCTTTAAGTTTTATATGAAAATGTGAACATAATGAAAATAATGTTCGTTTCATATCCTAATAACCTATAACCGTCCATGAGATGGTATGTTGTAATAATTTTATAGTTTTATAAATCGTATAGATGAACAAAATAAACAGCTCTTTGTAAGTATTTTTAAAGTTCTAAGTACAAGCGATTTTTTTTTCTTATATGTGAAACTTAAACATACATACCCATACACGAACATATTCAAAAACTGTGCATTTAAGAACTTTGAAAATAATAATGTTACTGGAACTTAAAATTAATAATCACGTGTATATATAGTTTAAAATTTTACAAACAATCATCAGTAAATTTTGTTTCAGGAGCGGTGCCCTCATCACTGGCAGTTTAATGCTGTATTTCCTACACAAACAGTTAAAATAACCTTTAAATACCTCAAAGTAGTGTATAAAATTTTGCTTTGCTCTTGATAAAAATATTTTAAGGTCAATGGGCATTTGTTTTTTCTAATAAAGTGCCTGTTATAGCAGGCATACAGTCTCTATATTTTTGTTATAGATAGTCATATTTTATTAAACTTAATTACATTTTAAGTATACCTACTTTTTGTATATAAATAAGATATCCTTCCGCCCTTCGTCCATTAGCGATAAGAGTTGTTGTGCCAAGGTTAATTCAAATAAATCATAGATCATACATAATTCCTTTTACTCAAATGCCCCGAAAACAAATTAAAATTCAATAAATATTTGGTTTAATTTCAAATAACATGTCACCATTAGAAGTTTGACCGTCGGAACGAAAAATATGAAAAACAAAGTTTATATGTCTTGCAAAGTAATATAATCGCTTGACAACATCTCAGACATAAATAAATATTTACCTTTATATTAAAAGTGGTTTTAAAAACCTGACCGGTATTATAATACGCTGGACTATCGAACGCTAGTAACGCTACCAATTTCTTGATCCATACTTACAAATCGCTATAATCGCGTATAGGGTGTCCAAGATCAGTGGTCATTACTTTTGGAACTGATATTTATCAAGAACGGGAGAAAATTTCCACTCAAATTGCAAATAAATACACTAGTCTGATTACGCACGGAATAATCAATCAATAATTACAATGTTACAAAGGAAGAAAATTTTAGGAATACTTAGTCCAGCGTATGTTAATACAGGTCAGTGTTAACCCGCTGTCATCCACGTTTGGCTGACGGCAGTAAATAATAGCGAGAAGCGATACTCCAGCCGCGCTCAAACAATAGACTAAACATTCACTAAGTACCTACACAACGTTAAAAGCTTTATGATAATGTTCGCGAAATTACTTTATAATCTACTGTAGGTAAAGAATTTTCAGACAGATTAAATGCGAAAGAAAACATTTTATTTTTAAAGTCGTTTCCACGGTTCCACTTGACAATTGTGATCATATTTGCAGCTGGAGAGAGATATATTAGACTGAACAGATGTTTTACTTCAGTTTTATTTGTGTGATGGAAATATTTTTAATTCATACTATTACACTACTTACACTTATTTTAAGGTTCGGATTGTCTATGTCTGTTTCATTTTGATTACTGCGAAGACTGATTGCAGCGTGAAAATGTGCAAGAATTTTTGTGAAAAGACTTAAACCCATGAAAGACACTGTTTTCAACTTAACTGGTATAAGCTTCTTATACCCTACCAATAAAATACAAGCTAAATGAAACTGTTCTGTTAGGCCTACAAAGTAAAATGTTATTATGACGGTTTAATAAACCATTATACGTTTTTTATGAATTTTCCTATCAAACATTTCCATTTCCCGCTTTTCCTATAAATCGTTTTATAAATACGATACAAAACCACGGTTAAATCGAGGAACTAGTGCACGGATTAGTCCCGTTTCACTCCATATTACGTCTATTTCAAAACAAACGTACAATTAAGGCATATCAAATAAGTTTATAGTCGTGTGTTTATATTCAATTATTTTGTGATTGCGATAATAGATATAGGTCAGTAGGTGAATATTGTTTCCTTTTTAAAAGGGCCTTTTGCACGTAACATACTGACAGGTACATAATAGATTAATGGAATTATTGTTTTAAGTTTATATGCTTTATATTAAACATATATATCAATGGCCTTGTAACACCTAAATAAATATAGCATGCATTTTATATCGACACATTTATTGGCAAATCTGTCATACCATATCCATAGACATGTGTATATTGTGTATGTGTAATGTCTTGTTATATTTAGGTAGGAAACTAAGCGCCAATCTGTGGCCAACAAATAAGATACGACTTCCTCAAAGAACATAAATATGAGAATTAATATACAAGATATGTAATACGCGAGCGCATTAATGTCGAAGCGTAGATTATAACTCGGGGCTAAGCAAACACCACATGAGTTAGGTTGCTTACACTGCGAGCGCCTGCGCCGGAATAAGGCGGGAACGTTTTGACAAGCCTGATTTATGTTGATTTACAACTCACTTGCACAACACGAGTCCCGCCGACAAACTTCCTGGAAATTAAATCATTATTGCACAGCATACAGCCAACAACGCGTGTATTTTTAGTTTTCGCAAATTGCATCTTTGTGGATTCCGTGAAGTAAACAATCGATAGCCGATTCTATCAACATGAGAACGGGGATACTAAAATCTATACTTTAAAGGCTGTTTTTCTTAATTTTTAGCTGTTGTTAGTAAATAATATAGCGTGTAATGAGGCTAGATACTCAGCACACCTTTTCTTCTTTAAAATATTATGTAAAGGTAAGCACAAAAGCTGTATTCTTTGTTTAAAATAAATTCCACTGAATGTCGGAAATTTTAATATTTTAGTAGGTACAGGCTATCAACTTTGACCTTGATGTTTAAATACTTACTTCGATCACAGAGTGTTTCCTAAATTCTTCAAAAACTGAAAAGGGACCGTAGACAATCCCCAATTCTATGAATGACATATTGGTAAATTTCAATGCGCCAAGCCATAAACCGTTTCGTCCATTGGACGTCACAATAACGTTGTCTGTCAGGCCTCGTTTGCCAGCAGCTCCAGCCACAATATCCAGGGCAATAAAATCTACATCATTTAAAACATTGTAATTTCCAGTTACTGCGTAAAATTGTTAACAATGTGTGGTTTATTTATTGCTCCAACGTAATTATGAGACCGCCCACCATTTTGTCCATAATTTAATATTGTTCTAATGCGAAGATATTAAGCTGGATATCTGTTTTTTATATCAAATAGGAATGCGAAATATTCAACGGCTGATGTTTTCCGGGAGTGTATAAACTGTCAGCGTGTTGAAACCTCGCCACCGAGGCACCGATTCGTAGCAGTCGCTGTGTTACGGAAAACAGCAGCTGTCATAATTTTTTATTCCACCGCTGTGCACGCAACATCGGGAAAATTGTAGTGTAGAACGTCACTATCTGTACCGCCTTTACTATGTTAATACGCTAGCCTGGCACATTGAATATGTCAGAATATTCCTCTTAAATAAATGAATCGTAAACAGCTAATAATCCAGGTATGTCGCAGCTCATTGGCCTCCGATACGGCCGCGACAATAAAAATAGATTTCCACCTGCAAATTTAGGAGTCAGAAATAACTAGTGCCTCACAACTGTAGAGAATGGATGGTTGTTTAGTGGACATGTGCGCAGTGCATTCCCGTGTCCAGTAAACGGGGTCGCCCAGAACTATTTTACACTGACTTCTCCTAATGTTTCCGCAAATACACGTACAATGAGTTATTACTCGCCTTTATCTTGTTTCTACGTGGCTTGAACGCATTTCTAGTTTCAGCTTCTTATTACCGCCGTGAAAATCCGGATCTCAAATTACTCCATTTTTATTACAGGATAAATTTCGACTGCATTCTAATAGTAATGAACGATGATTCGTTTGGTTTCTCCCTATCCCATTATAATATTGCTCAAGCGCATCTGGTTTTTGAATGTACATCAGTCGTATAACCTTTGATACCCCGTAATACATCTGATGCAATAAAAAATCGTATATGCGGGTTTTATGTTTCTCAACATCAATGATTCTAATATTATAAGTTTAAGGTACTTTTGATTATACTAAAAACAATTCTGCAGTATACAGTTTGCATTTTAATCTCTCTTGGATTTATATCTTCCAATGTAAAATCTAATAATCCTCTTTCAAATGTAAGTATTCTTATTGCCACGTTGAGTAATGTGTGTTTTTCTGTGTGGATCATTCATCACTCATATTATCATGAGATGTTTGGTCCAACAAAATGTCTGTCTTTTCAGATTTAGCGTCAGACTGTGAAAGCTAGACGTCTAGTTTGTACAGTCGCCTACAAAAAACGTTATAACGGAACAGTTATGATTTGCTTTTTCAGAAGTGTAGCTGAAATATAATTTCGCAATTTTTTTCTAGGTTTCTGTTTCAACAATTTCACAGTTAACTTTTTAGATTTTTGTAAACCAATTTCAAACCATGTTTCTACGGGAATGCGATAATCTGGAAATTCGTATTTTATAGATACAAAATAATTATCCGCTGTTTCTGAAAGGGCTGATTAATATAATTTGTCGTGAAGTCATCGATACTGATTAAGATTGGCTGACGAAAACCTTCGCCTCATAATCTTAGCTCTTATTATGAAATAAGACTGAAGAAGTTGATTTGGGAAGTAGTCTTTGTGTTGATCAGCCCCAAGCGGCTTGTTAATTATTTTCACCGTTTCACAACTACCCATATATGAAGACAAACATTTAGATCGCCATTCATAAGATGAACGCCATCAATAGTTGAACGTTAGGTAAAGGCAAGTACTAATAAATCACCATAAAATTTAGTACTTTGCCTTAAACTATTTTTGGCATGTCCCCTTTGTGTCTGTAATGACTTCATACTTATTTACCTATTCACTCTAGTTTATAGCTATTCAACGTTATAGGAAAAAATAATATTTTATCCTGCTGTCATCAATAACATCAGAATCGGTTTTATTACTCTACAGTTAAAATTGCTTTAAACAACACAGTTCAAAGTCTATAGATTGAAAATAAGTCCCAATTACGTCTTTTATTTATACTTAACCTAGGTTTAAGCGTAGGAGTCGATTAATTACCTCTTAGAAGCACTTTGTTGATTCAGATTACAAAATCTTTAATGCCTGTAATTTCCTTTACCATCAAATTTTAATTACATGTCTTCATTATTCGCGACCTTTTATCTAGAGGATTTTCTCTTTTATTTTAGTAAAGAGAAAGAAAGAAATAAATTGGATTAATTAGCGCGGAGCTACGTCGAGCTGTTGATGGGCAGATGGCCATATATATTTAAATCTGAGTGATAATGTTAGCGTTGACCGTTACTATCGAGACTGACGTCTTTAGAATCGAGGAACAAAATATCATTTATAACAGTTTTATACGTGTGTATAGTTTGGTTTGTAGGGGTAGGTTAGTTCGATATCGTGCCTACTCGCGGTAAATTTCCATGCTTTTCATTTAGGTATTTTCCATCTTCAGTTCTAGTTGAAAACTCCAATCTCTTCGACTTTTATTTGCTTTGAAACTGTTTTACAACAAGACAAAAATCTCACTAAGGTTATAACAATACTATATCTATAATGATTAATAGAGTGTAACATAACACGTACAGACAATGCGACAATGCTCAGTCCTAATTTTAGTGAGTAAAACTTGTCGCTTATCTGGCAACCCTACGCGTGCAGACGCGCTGCCCGTCGTGTCCGTCCTTCCCTTGTACCCGAGACCCATTGTTCATCGCGCGTCTGTCCAACTGAAAAATCTACTCTATTTAATTTCTTTGGCAGCCGGCGTCGTCAAGTATATTTTCATTTGGTCAACGCGTGGGAGCAGCTTCAATATAGCAGATGACTGACGCTGATTTTTATTACGTGCGCTATGCAATATCGTATTGTTTTATGTGTTGAATAAATGTACGATACTGTATTTTTGTTCATTGTTTTATGATTGTGTGCATTAGTCGTAAATCATTTTACAGGAATTTTTTGAAGCTTGGTATTTAAAGCTTGTTAGTATTTTGTCGTTAGGTACGTTTAGATAGAACAGTTTCGTTCATTTTTCTAAGTGGATTAAGAAAAAACTTTCTTTGTTTTACGATTTCAATTCACAATCTCCCAATATGACTTATTCAAATAGGTGCAAATAACTTAGTTGTTGTTTATTGCCCACCATTAAACATTATAAGGAAATCAATTGGCGTCCGTAAAAGCGACGAATACATTTCGATGGCGTCACGAGGATAATAGGAAAAACTAATAGCAAACATTGAAATAGACACATGACCCTGAGAATGTCGTCGGCTTACTTAAATTTATTGCTTAACGAAAGAGATATCGTCTATTATGTTTTATTAAAAATACGAAATTTAAAATGCTCAATATTTAATTAAATATCAATGTGGATAATCCGACGTCTACAGACATATGACAAGATTTCTTTTTCCTAGTTTAATCAACGTCAGAATTAATAATTCATAACGCCTCCTGTCAAAATTGACAGATATTCATTTTCAGTACTAGCCTTAAAATACAGCTTGTTACTGCGTGGGAACAATGCTAGCACCCAAGTAATATTCAGCTTTAGTTTTAATTCTTTCGGCGAACCGCAACTTTTATGGCGTGGTAATTAAAAATGTTAATATAAGCACGTGTGAAGTGCGTCAATATCGTGACCATAGTTTATTATGGTGGTGTACAGCAGGTGGTAAGGTGTCGTTCACACTGTAGTACAATATTGTGTAAACTGGAATTTTTCCGAGTATGGTATAATTATAGTATGGCTTAGGCAGTAGAAGCTCTCCACGCAAAAGGGTGTTGTAGTAGTACCTAGAGTGGCTACAATGAAGGTGTTTATTTCGCAAGTGTAGACCTCGCCTTACAGTTCCGGCGAGGTTGTGTCAAATCGTCCGGAGCGGCGCGGGCGCAGCGGCCGGCGCGACGGTGACAGCGGCTGCGCGTCCGACGGTTTATATTTGTTGTGATCACGCACCCGCCGCCTGCCACCATCTACGCACTTCCTAATTCCTAACACTACCGCGCTAGCGTCGCCTTGCCGAGGGCCAGGGTCGTTATACAGTTATATTTGAATAATTTACTATGTGTTTATTAGCAGCTAAGCACTTTACGTATAAATTGTCAACTGAATCTGAAAGCGTGTTTATGTGTATTATTTGAAATTCTGGTTAATACATGTCTGCCACTGAAAGATAGATTGAACTATAGTCGATTGTTTCAAAGTCAAGTCTGCTTGAATTAACATGCATATATTTTTTAGAAATGCCTGTCGATTTTATGTCGGGTAAGTGTCAGAAAACAATACTAGAAAAATATTTTAGAATCGTTTTTCATCAAAGAAAGCTATAAAACATACCGTTTTGTTTTCATCAATTCACTCACAAAAATAAACTGCAATGCCGGAATAAATGCATAGTTATGTTCGATACAATTTTAGTTGGTGCACAATATCGCCGAGCTCCAGATCCAAGGCATTAAATGGAACGTGTACGAGCGTGATGGCCGTGATTGATGCCACAAATCAGTGGATGCAACAACGGACAGTTCCACATGTATATTTGCTAATTTTAGCGTCCAAATCCAGCAATCAACCTGAATCCCATCAATTTAACAACATGTTGGCGTACATATTTTCCGCGTCGCGCCGCTGCCAAACAATGAACATACATTTCACGAAGACTCAGAAACACACGATAGTGTTACGACAACCTTTGATATATACGGCGAGCAGGTGCTACGCCTATGTGAACTTCTCAGGGTCGCTGTGAGCTTGACGTGACTCTAACTCACGATCATTTAAAATTAAATGCCTGGCATCAATGCTAGAATGAGTTTTTACGCGGTTGCCCAAGCCTCCAAGCAATGCAATAAATTAGATTAAGTGTTTAGCTACGTTTTGAAGAAATTGAAAATTTCTAGAAGCTATCTGTCACTCCTCATGTTGAATGACTGTGATTAAGTGTGGTTTTTCTACGTAAACAAGCAAATACTCTAGATTTGTCGTGGGCTTAATAGCCGGAAACCATGCACATGAGGCAGTAAAACCCGAAGTATTTCAAAACGTTTTTCTATTTTGGGCAAACGCACTTGAGCTTTAGAGATGTAATTAATCCTCCCGACTGTTGTTTGAAAGCGGACTAATGATGGTTCGGTACTTTGAGCTAGTGGTAGAATGTGCTTGGAGCTCGGTCCGTGTGGAGGTTGGTAGCGGAGTGCGGACGGCCCTAGATGCGTTTCCCATACTCTCCCAGCGCCGCGCCGCGTCGCTCCGCTAATGACATATTTCGGGCAGTGCGCCCCAGTCGCCGCCAAGGACACGTCACCGTCCGCGCTCGCTATTTCCGACCGCGGCTATTCCTGAAAGCTTACATTGTTTTATTTTTACCGCAGAACACTGTCCACCGGGAAGTATGTGACTATTACTGGCATATCGGGTTTAAAGAAAATCATTTAAGCCTGGAGCTGAAAATGATTTAGGATCTACTTGTTTGAAAAGCCGATCAGAAAACGAGACGAATCGCTTATAACGTTTAGTCACGTAGTTCAACAATGTGTCAAAACGTACCTAAGTGCTAATCGAAACACACGAATAAGAAGTCTATGCTATCCTTTATCAGGACGCGTTTCCGGAACAAGTTTTTCGTAAAACTCAACATGCCTCAAACAATTCCACCTTTATGTTTGATCTTCTTTGATCTTTTCGTTATATAACATGTCAGGTTTGTTCAGCATACCAGCAAATAAACGTCCACTCGTAAATGTATTACTGGACATTAAGCTTTCTATGCGTAAACAACTAATAGTAGGAAACGGTCGCATTGTTTTGTACACTATTCCTTGGAGTTGAATTAGCGAACCATGCAATATACCGGCATTATCCGATCACTTTCATACATCGACGAACGAAATTCTGCAGCTACCTCTTAAGCAAGACTAGTTGTGAAAGCATTTTATTTATCGACTATTTAGGCACCCACAAAAACCACGACATTATAATAGTAAAGTATAAAGGTGCTGCTAATTTCTAAAATATTTTTTACAACTGACCTGCGACGGGAGAATATAATAAAAAGTGCAGCAACTTTTGTTTGAAATTACTATAAAGTGTCTCTCTCACAAATGTAAGAGACTTGAGTTAAGGGTTTGGAAATTATTTATTGTAAGAAGTAACGAACTTTCTTGCAGTTATGGCGCTTCTGGATAATGTAAATGGCTTTCCCGGTTTTCCTCTTTAAAAATTGATCCTCGCATAATGCTGTAAAAGTGCTTTATTCTTTACTCTATTTTGTGCAATTTACTACCATAGAAGCTTTAGCCAGAAAAAGGCAGTGGGAAGTCATAGATGGAAAGGTTCAAAAATACATCGAAGCAGTCATTCATCGTCATAATATTCTTTGTAAAGGAAAAAATGACATCATTTTCCAAGATTCCTTATACTCGCTTGAATATTTTTCTTTAAGATCTACTTCTAGGCGTATTAATGATCAATATTTTCTATTGTTCTTCGTTGACAGTCGTTGTCAATTACGTAGTTAAGTAGACTAATGAACAAACAACGACGTTTAACTCAATCAATTGCTATTCAATGTAAGTATGCACATTGGTTGCTTTTATTACTTTGATGAAACGCTATTGCATTGCTATTGTCGGACAAAGGTCTTTATCCGAAATATAAATTTTGTCGTAAATGCGAACCACCTTCTTTTTGAAGTCGGTGCAAAAGTGAAGTCTTTTAGTCGATGACAACTTAATGGTGATGTGATTTACATGTATTTCAATAAATATGTAATATGCGTAAATCTTTTGCGTTTATCGACTTGAAGTTTATTTAAAAGTTTAAAATTATTAAGGGGTATTTTCAAAATCAACTTAGACAGTGTTATGTTTGTATAAGATAAACTTAGTGCACCTCAAAATTTTGTCTTAACTGTCGATAGTTTACACCTTAAAATAACAGACAAATAAGTACTATCGACATTTGACTTAATAACGTTATTTTCACAATACTACAATTCCTACCTAGAAAAATAGTAAAAAACATAACATAAATCAGGTATAAAACGCGGCGTTAAACGTTTACGCAGCCTACATCTTAATATTGTTTAATTTATAACAAAAAACAAGGAATAAACGCCAACGCCAGAAGCAGCGTTAAATATATTTGACAGCGAGCCCTTTTATTTGTCTCGTCCGAAAATATCTTCCCTGACAGTAATGTAACAACACTATACCTTGAACAATATTGGTGCTACTCGTAGCTCTGCTGACGTATGAAAGACTCAATGCCGATTAATACGTAGGTGAAGTATGATCGACTTAGCTCACCTGGGTGATATCACTCAAATGAATAAAGTTGACGTTTTTGTAGCAATTTGTATACTTTGACGGTCGTTAAGGGTAGTGAAAAGCTAGAAATTCTAACTACTATTCTTGTTAAGAGGTATCTCGCTGCCTAACAAAAGACCCAGTTACCTGGGCAACACGATCGGGAGAGCAGATAGCCAGTCGTTTCTTGTACAATACCAGATAAACGGATGCAGCGTTTAGATAATAAGCCGAGCACAACATCATTGGGGAAAGGCTAGGGGAAGTCGTCTACTTCGGTGCTAAAGCAGTAAATCATTTGACCTCCATTAAGAAACTAGAAAGAAGTCGTAACTTTTGACGTCTATCAGATCTATCTTCGTAGGCCTAATTTCAAATTTCAAAAAACTTCAAAGCGTTAACAATTAAGTAGTCATTAGTTTAAAGAACTGAGTAACAATTGTAACGAAAAGTAATTTTGTTGATCCTAATCGGTTGGTTTTTAAAATGCTTTGGACCAAGAATAACTTAAAGAAATACCTTTTAAAAGTAAAATACATAATATATGCGATGAGATACAAATATTCTTCCAAGGAATATTATAAACAATATAATTTATTATCTATCTTTAATGTCCGTCAAATTGGTCATTAAAATTATAGTAGTTTTATTATGATCGGTTTGCAATAAAACATGGGTAATGATTATAATAGTAAACATCGGTTCCTGTGATGTCGAGCGATTTTAAAATATATTCTGGAAACAAGTAACTCTGTTCAATTATTCAACTGCGGTTAAGAAATAGTTTGTTATTTCTTTATTTCATGAAACTTTATTACAATATAGTATAGTCTTCATTAAAATATATATATATATATATAGTTTTCATTAAAATATAAAAACATTATTGCTGAAAATTGTATCTTAATAACAATATTGAATAAGTAACATGCACTAAAAAATCAATTACAAATTAAACGTAAAAGAGTCCGGAAAAAAATCTCTAAATATAAAAACCTGATAAACACTAATTAACAAATTATAAAGCCGTTGATGGATCCAAAGATCGTGCGTCGGTAATTTTCTGTAACATCGGTAAATGCGGTAATGAACACTATAAATCCCGTATTGAGCGTGCATGGGGTATTAATAGCTCGGTGGCGGTCACCTGGGACCTTGGCGGTGGATGCCAGCCCGGGGGAGACGTTTACACTTACCGATACACACATTTACACGACGACTTTTAAACTGTCGCGTTGTATGTTTGTAATAATATTGAAAGAATGAGAGGTAACGCGCAGCATGCATTTATCTTTAACTATCTGTTGCTAGCTGGTCCGCTCGTAAAAAAAAAGTCCAACGGGTATATAAAATCAAGATAGAAACAATGAGGTTGGTTTATAAACTATCTGTGTACCAATTTATGTTTCAACCCGTCCAGTGGCGTTTGCGTGAAAGAGTTACAAATTACCAAATTTGTAGAATGGGTTGATACCATTAGCGTTGCGTTGAATGCAATCTGAGAACTATCAATGATATCTGCAGCTTCGAATCTTCGGTTAGTGCAAGGTGGGGGCCTACCACCAAATTTTCAATTGATGTTATTGCGTTTGTGTAATGGTGACGGCGAACTCACAAAGTAGAGCGGTATCTCGCTTTTACAACTGCCGAAAACAGGCCAATACACATTGAATGACAATTTCCAAATTTCTTTATAGAACTATAGATTCTACTAAAGTTTTTTTAATTGTTCTTAAGTGTACACTTGAACGCATTTTAGACCCATCTGGCGTCGTTTGAAGCTTTTTGCGGTGTTAGTGTTTTTCAAATACTTTTCTTTGTAACTATCGGGATATTTTTAAAAGAAACATTAAAATTGATAAAGAAAAAAGTACAAGTTCTTCAAGCATAAAGCTTAATAAAGAAACTAAACTTCATAACGAAATAATTAACGAGTGTAGAAGTATTGTTTTACGTAACTGCATATTTCGTATTTTTTTAACGTAGAGCTCAAGCGCTTGACAACGTATTAAACTGACGAAAAAAAGTACATTTCATTTGTTAGTTTACGTAACAACCATTAACGCCTGACCTACTTAGCCCAAATAATTTCTAATTCTAAACCATTAGTCAACCAATTAGTCCAAGACTGGGTCGACTAGATAACATATAGTTGAAAAAAACTGTTAATGACTGCGACCTATTTGGATTCTACCTTTTTCTAAGCTATATTATTGCTGACCTATGATCTCTCCATGTAATAATAAAATACGTATTCAGAAGCTGCAAGTGTGGCAGTATAACACGACATATTCGATATTAAAAAATAAAACCGCATTCAGAATTCATTTACGTTGCGATGGGATAGAGAGACCGCAAAAATTCTACTTTCTACGATACTGGCATTCTAAGTATCGCTCTATTCAATCTAATTGCATTCTTTGGATGAACATGTTTGTAGGTTGAGACCACCTTTGACTTTAGAAAGTACCTACATATACAGTAGGTACGTATACGAAATCTAAAAACATAGATCATATAAAAAATAATATATTAATAGAGTTTCAAGAAAAAACAAAGCATAAAATTTAGTAAATCTGCTGAACAGGCTTACTTTACAATGATCATGGCAGTATCTTAACATTTTAAATTTCCGCTTCTGGTAATTTTCATAATCTATTTGTATACGGTAATGAAACCTAACCTAGGTTAATGAGACTAAACCACAACCTGGCTTACGCTTCAAACTAAGTATAAATAAATAAAGGATCAAAACAAACTGTGAAGAAGTACTTTATTAGTAAATGCATACACAAATTCAATTGTTTGTGAAATCCCTTAAATAAATAACCTGCCAACGTCGCATGACGTGTGAACATCACTCACGTTGATGAATACCAAAATAGAGACAATTTTACAGGTTAAGGCAACGCACACTTAACACCAACGTTGTCTTGTGTTTATTTAACTGTGTGTTAAAACTATATGTGTTACTATATGGGGTTCATAAGTTAAATGTAAGTGTTTTCTCAAATTTTGACCTAAGTTAGTAGACGTTAAAAAGATATCGACGAATATACATAGATAGATTTAAATAAAAATATAAAGAAGATGTATTCACGTTCTTGAAAATTCAAATTCAAATTATAACACGGAATATGTATAAAACCTATCTAAGCAAGTGCTATGTAATCTATGCATAATTATAAGGTTCTTGAACTCGATAACGGAGTCACCCCGTGCCTTCTAATCGATTAACGGGGCCGTATTTGTCAATCAACTTACATCCATTCTATATAATATGTTCCTTCATCATGATAACACTAACATAACATAATGATTTTACCACGATGATATGAATAACAAAAAAAATTTTTTAAGTTTTTCACAAGTAAAGTAGTTTTCAAATCACTTAAATAAGGGAGACTGCACTGATAGCCGAGTTGTGAGATTACAACGCCAAACCCACAGTGCTTGAAGTATCGTAGGTTCAAACCTCGCGTAGGACAAGCGTTTGTGTGATTCACGAATACTCGTTCTGAGTTGGATGTCCTTGACTCCTTGTGCATATCACTTGAATATTTGTCAAACTCGTTTCCCAAGAATTTAATTAGAATTAGAATTAAAAAAGAGAAAATTTAAAAATGTTTGAATAAATCCTTACACAAAATTAGACGCGACGCGCACGTGACGATGTAATTACGTATCGCACTGTGTAAATAAGGTTAAAATTAATGAGTATGAATACTGGGACATCAGGTCGACGAGACTATTACTACAATGTCGCGATAGGGTTTTAAGAAACGTCCTAAATTAAAATAAATAATCAAAAATTAAAAAAGGCTGGTAATTTTGCAAACTTTGAAATTCATATATCAATACTTCCAGTTTTTCAAATCTGTTAATTGAACCTAGGAACCTACCAAGCTACCAACCTGCCTCTTAAAATAATAGTATTACAATTAAAGAAGAAAGCCGCCACTCTACGTAGTTAATGTTTAAAGCATACAGTTTTAGAGCATTTTTCGCTACGCCCAAATGTCCTTTTTTCCATCCTTATGTTTGCCGTTGCCTACCAAGGAGCTTGTTTCATAAAAACTTTTATTTTAGTACCTAATTAAAACAACTTCCCTAACCATTAAAATATCAAGTTCCACGTTCCAGTCGACTATTAAGCTATAAAATTTAGTAAGCGAGCATTAATAATTCAGACAGAAAGACACCATTCCTACATTAATGGCTAAATATATAAGAAAAAAACAGTGTTACCCAAGACTCTCTTAATTACTACCAAACTGAAGCTTTTGTTCGCCAAATCATTAAATGATTATATAACACAAACAAATGACACACTTCAGATGTCAACCGAACGGAATGTTTTTGATGTTCAACGTTGTAAAGAAGATTTACGGGCAAAATTGTTTTTGTAATTAAACAAGTGAATATCGGACTATATAGCTCCGTTTCAAAATTTAAAAGCTGGAATTTGATATAGCCGAGCCGTAGTAAATAGGTTACCCGCGTAAGGTTGGTTAGCTGTAAGATGGTATTCTAAAAAAGGTTGTTTATAAAAAGGATTTGGTGCAAGAATAATTTCTGGGTTAATTCGATTTAACGTCAATTATGCAATAAATGTTACTACCAATATAATAAGGCCATGTTAGCCTAATAAAGTGAACTTTTAGGGTCTACTAATTATATTGAAAAACGTATGTACCTTCGCCATTAACTAGGTAATTAGACCAAACCCAACAACTACATGCTACCTAGTACCTATATCTCTTGTGATTAAAAATAGGTGCATATCGTTAATGTTGCCAAATACAAGTATGTCAGTATCATTATACAAAAAATCTATAAATAGGATGTTAGAAATAGTTCTATACCTGGAAAAAGCTTGCTTATGGTCAATTATAAAAAGAAGCTAGACTTTGGCTGCCTGAGAATATAGATGAGTTGGAAAAAAAATAATATTCATAAAACCTTTGTAAAACTTTTGGTTTAAGAAAGTCTGAAATAATACTAAAGAAAGTCTGCTTAATGAAGCCTTTGTTATCTTGGGTTTTGCTATAGCGTAATCTGGCTAAAACCTCTGGCAGGTACGCTACTGCAGTAATTAAAAGAACGAGTGTATAACATCTCCAGACTAATTGTTACGACACATTATTTATACCTTGTCAATAATGCCATATTATTTAAGCGAAGGTTACTCAAAATTTTTCGATTTTTATACGCTTAAATCGTACACATTGAAAAAAGGTTCATTCTACTTAAAAAAATATACACATTTTACGACGTTTTTAAAGGGCCAAACTCTCGAAAGATTTTTTTAAGAAACCACTCGATTCGTGAAGAAAATCGAATAAAATAAACAAATAAATTAAAATGCCACGAGATATAACAATAAAATACTTCGCGACAACTTTTGATCAAAACAACGCATACGCATGTTTTGATAAAAGCAAAGTATTTACGCATTTCATTAGAATTCAAAATATTTGTTTTAAAACTCAGAAAAACGTAGTTAGTTAAAAAAGTGACGTCAAAGTAAAAAACCTAAAAATATTCCATCCTCTCTTAACATAAAATTAGTATCTAGCCAAAGGCATGTTTTATTAACGACTGACCTGTTGGTCTAGTGGTTAGTGGCCCTCACTCCTACACCAGAAGTCATGGGTTGGATTCCCACCCAAATGTGATGAACACGATCCTTTGTTCTGTCTTTTGTGTTTAACTTATGTATATCATAAATGTAGTTAAAAATATGAGTATGTTTATCAAGTTCCGTTGTATATTCAAAATGTGACAGAGGAAAACGTCACATAAAATTACTAAGACAAAATATAACAAAGGGACTATCTTCCCTTTTGTTAGAGCTTAGTAACACGTGTACCATTAGTGAATCAATGCCTTGCTAGGTGGCGCCCCGGAGAATTAGGCCACGTCATACCGTCCCTTGTGCCTCTATTCACCAAAGTAATTTGATAACTTAGTCAGCACTTACTTAGATAATAGAGTTTAGTTATTACTGACTTATGTCTTGTAGTAAAATCATGTGTAATAAACAATTATAGCTTTGTAAGAAATCGTTCCAAATAAATTTACGCAAAATAAATAAATATTTAAGCAAATTATTAAAAAAATGATATGGTTCACTTTCACAAATATTTTAAAAGGTTTTTATTTTATGCAAATCTGTGTTCTGATTTCATTGCAAAATAATTATTTAAGTTCAGTGTAATTTAAATGCTATTACTAAGTAAAATAATGAAAAGTAGAGTCAATATGTCTAGCTATCAGTTTTGGATGTTTTCTAAATTCATTTAATTTCAACAATTTACGAATGCCTACTAAGTCCTATTCAGTGATTGAACATATTTCTTCTCGTATTTCGGACATTCACATAATCCTATCACTGCCCCATTTTTCCATTCTTACGCAACCACCGCCCAAGGGGGGTAACGATTAAATTACGAATGTCCTTAATTTATGTATAAGTTTGAAATATTCTGGAATTCAAAATATATGTCAAATGTGTGTATCAAAATGAAGTTAAACGGTCAGTTTTCAAATAAAGATTTACACAATCAAGATTCTCATTTTTTTTTGTAATATATACTTATGTTATTCTTCGTTACATTGCCTCAAAAGTGCGTTAACACACAAATCCTTGAATACCATCGGCTGTGTTCTATTAATTTACTAAAAGTCTCTCAATCTCAGATAACGTAGAGCATTAGAGAGCTCTACCCTGCCCGTGACAGCTGCTTCCCCTCAACCTCCCGCGGTCCACGAGCATGCGCGAACGTAAATAAACATCCACTCCAACCGCAAGGGTCAAATAAAACCTGCCCCTATTCCCTTCAACACTCTATATTCCAACTAAATTTATACGAAGGGACGTGTGAATGCGTTTACAAAGCAGACCCTTAAATAAATTACATAGAAATTCAAATCAACGTTATGGATCAGAATTCCGATAAAAAATAAATACATACTTATCTATCAACAAAGAAAGCTTAAAATTATCGCTCAAACGCGTAAAACAGCTATCGATTTGATCAAAATAAAGTTACACCACTCATATATCTACGCAAACACGTATTGAAATAAAAATGATTACCCTTATTTCACATGAGCATGTCGGACTCGTGCAAGCACTAAAAATATTTAACTCGAGCGTGTAGCACTAGCTCACATGTAAAACTATCTAATTTTACACTCAAGGTAATCGTACATAATGTAATATCTGCATAATACCCAGATATAATGCCTTGATACAGACTGCACAATCCGGGATTTTCTGATCTTCACCGTAACGTGTACTTTTGACTTGAATGTCAAAAGTACGCTGGGAAACTTTATCTATATTCGTCGAATATTTGCATATATCACTTGTTGTAAATCTGTAAATTAACTATCCTACTTCAGAATGCTGTTTCATGTGATTTTATGATACTATATGTGATGTTGTATATTTAGGAAATCGTTACAGTAATGTGCAGATATATTTAATACTCAAATATCATAAATGTTGAAGTGTGGATAAATTGCTGTTTAGATATTGAAACTTTGATGTTGATTAGCGATCTCGATGTGATCGCGAATAGAATTTAAATAAATTAGTAACGATGCCAAGTATATAGTTTCCTACTACCAATCAAATCTTATTCTTTGAAATTACTTCTGGTAGTTTTTAATCATCAATTTAGTCGTCGTAACTAAGGATTGACCCAGCTGACCCAGGTAAATGTTATAATGGCAGGCAACCACAAAATGCAATATAACGCAAAAAGAAGAAAGTAAAATAAAAATAACTAACAATATCGATCATTAAAACCTTCCGTTACCATAGCAACCCCCTACGCCACGTCAACTAAAGCTATAATTACTGAGTGCCCGTTATGTGACGCCCTACGCAATAAAATGCATTATATTTTACTGAACCAAGCATTAATACACCGTCCAAGGCGTTATTATTTATTTATATCTTTAAAGGGTAACAATTTTAGTTTTTATCATATTTAATGAGTTTTAGACTCATCCAAGGTTTTCATAGGCATGATAGCAATCATCTACCCCAAATTATGTTCGGGTCGGCGGAAATTTTCCTAGCATTAACTGAATACAATATTCTGAACTTCTTAAGACATTAGAAATAACGTGAAGGGATTCATTAAGTAAAGGGACTTCAAAGTAAAATGTTATTAGAAGTATTTTACTATAAGTAAATACGATGAAAATACGATGACATAAATGATGCTATTGATCCTCTATTGCCCCTTTTTATTCTTACACCATGACTTTCCTCTGGATGTCCTTTTAACGACAGGTAATATTGCTCTCCCAGCAATGAGATTAATATATATTTTTCTGTTGCATACTTTTTAGTTATCTTTTATATTCATCTACTCTTCTGTGAAATGAAAAAAGGTTACACAATTAATGACTTAATTTCATCAAAACTTTTTTCGATTATAATACCAATGCATACTCTACATTTATGAGTCAAATCAATCGATAGTAATTACTCACTCATTACCTATTTCTTGCATCAGACATCCAACGTTTCTCGTTCGTGACGTGGGCAATAGTAACTGGAATAATTACTGACGATGCTGGTCTGCACAAGGTTCTTGATTCTGATTGGTCCAACTACCTTCTTATAGCAATCAATTTTTTTCATTGAATCTTGACTCAATCGTACCTACAAACGTCAATACGTCTGACGTAATTAGTCGAATAATTATGAAGGACGTTATTCTTATTGCTAATATATTGATGGTAGCGGAACTTTGACTCTGCTGTTTGAGGTAATAGAAAAACAATGCGTGAAACAGTCACATCATCTTACGTTGGAATGTCAACGTAGTATTTCATTTTAAAATTAATCATTAAATAGAATTTTAGAAATCTGCTAAACTTTTCTTTCTCGTTTTAATGGAATGTTGACGGGCGTGACGTCAACTTTACTAGCAAGAACGATTGGATTTCTGTTCCATTTTCAAATTGATCTCGTATCGATCAACGGTTGTCGATATTGCTTAGTATAAAAAAGAAAAAACCATTTTTGACAATCGATTTAAATTGTCAACGAACGTATTGATAAAAGGACGAATCGCAAATTCAGATGTCAAAATAAATAATCGCACGCTACGTAAGCATTTATTACTATATTTTAGACTTCATGTTGGTGAACATTGAAATTTATTGTGGCATTATAAAATCTCACTGAGAACAAACAGATTACATTAGGACTTATGACTAAGCAAACTGGATTTATTGGTTGCATTCACGTGGAATGTTATCAATATAATACTCTACTTCTATTTGCGTAACTACTTAGCGTCTTATATATTGCCTACAATTTTACGTCGGTTGTGACTTTTTATAAGTCATTATTATTTTTTAGCTCTCCCTTCTTCTTCAAACAAATAAAAGCTAATGATGCTATGAATCAAAATGTTAGATTGAGATTTACAACTTAATGTTTTCGGAACAGATTTTAGTAAATTAACGGGGAGACGTGTGAAGGAATCATTTATTACTTTTGGTTTGACAAACACGTACGCACGAGCCGCCCGCCGCGCGGCAGCCGCTCTCCCAGCTCGCTGAGCGGCCGCGACCACTCCCGGCGCGGAATTTTTCTATGGACAAGTGCCAGCACACTTCTTTTTAAATTAATTATTGTTTTAAGCGTCTCTAAAGCATTCTATTATAACAACACTCATATGCGCCGCCGCGAGTGGGAGTACCTCTCGGTCCGCAATTTACGACCGTTTGATTTACCCTCTTAATCTTGACAAGGCGAAACAAAAATTCGTGTCAAACTCGTTTATGGTTTATAAAATGTTTAATTATATTATTCTTGTGTTCGCTTGAATCATAAACTCTCGCAAGTAAACTGCTGACCTGTTGTTAATTCAGGAAGGTCGACGCAAAAAATCTTATGTAAATCGACATTGAAAAATCATCGTCTGATTTTATAATCAAATCAAACCGGTGTATGTTGTCTTATGGTTCCGTACTCATTAATCAATCAGAATTACATAAACAAACAACTGACGGATATATTTTAAATTGATTCACAATTAGGCACAACGCAGGACGGGGCAGTCATAACATCTAATCACTACTATTATTTTAGCAGCTTCCAATTTTTATTCTTACTCAATGCGGGATGAAGGCCAGGGTACAGATGAACTAAAATTATTAGCGATATTCTTTATTAAACTTTTCCCCCATCTGCCCGAAAATCTAACTTCACTAATTATGAAGATATCTAATTTCGAAAGGCACTTTAGGGTCTCATTGGTCCGACCCAAACATGGCCGATGGCACAATTAAAGGGCTATAGTTTGGCCTTCTAAAAATTGTTACGACAGCAATAAGCCAAGTAAATCTTTACACATCGTAACCATATCATTCACAATTTGCTAAAAGACATCTAATACCAATAGAAGACGGGAATATCCAACAAGCATAGTACTGAAACATTTATGCTTGACTGCGATGGTTTGTTTCCATATTGCAACGTAAATCCGTGATTTATGTATAGACATACGCGAGAATAGTTCGGGGGATTGCCCAGCTTTAGAACGAAGTATCGATCGCTTCTAAACTCGGTTCCATTTATAACAAAAATATGATAGCAACCACTTCTATATTATACATTCAGAGTGATAGGAAAACTTTTATCTTTTTTGCTCGCGATATTGGTTTTTTGCGAAAGAAGGTTCTCTTAACGAGTTTTAAATCCTCGTTCAAATATAGCCTAAAATGTACAGCCTTCTTTCCAACTCTTTATAAACATGTCATTTTGTTATACAAATTTTCTTTTTACGAGAGCTTTTTGAAACTCTTTCGGTAATGATTAGTTTGTTTTTTTTTTCATATCAACTTTAAAAGATTATCGTGAATAGCATAAAATGTTACAGGTACATTCTATTAAAGCATCAATCGGCTAGTAAATAATTTCTACAACACTCAAAGCAGTAAATAAACTCTTAAGCTTTTGCTTCCCATCTTTATTACGAAATATTTCTCAAACAAAAACCCATTTTCATCAATAGTTAACACCCAACGTACTGGAAACGAAATGTAAAGTAATTTGCACGAGTCGTAAAACATGCATCTAAATAAAAAAACATGTGGAAAATGATAAATCAGTAGTATAGGTTGATGCCATCATAAATTTTGACGAATGTTTCCATCTTACTAAACACCTACGTTTTTAACGTTTTTGCGTATCGAGAACGTAAAAAATTAAATCGATTCGTATTTTTGTTTTGTATACTTACTCAGTGTTCAAAAAAAGAATGTAGGAAAAAAACTTAGGTGAAAACTTATTCAGCCAATTCTATTTCGGTAACGCGCCTCATTTAGGAAATGCTGGGAACAATTGCGGTTAGCAATTGTACCGATAACAATTGGTGTCACATAACTCATCCAAATTTATCTTCAGCTTAATTAAAATCGAGTTTCAGAATCGTAGCGGACGACTAATTTATTTTAATGGTTCACTCTCCGTTTAGGGTTAATTTCTTCAGTTTTATTGTTTACTAGATGATGCTGACGTGAGTGTTTACATTGTGTTAATGAAAATCAAAGTTGTTAATTTCATTACTGAATTTACAAAAGGAAACGATCGTTAATGATATAGGATCTCAAGATGAGATTATGGAGTCAACTTGAAAACCGCCTTTAATGACCTTCATAATTAATTTATATGAATGAATCAAAAGCTTTTAAGTTCTATATTCAATAATCCAGTGAAATAAAAATATTGCGGTTATGACTTTCAGTTTTCATCAAGCCAGAGAAATATAAATCTATTTTTCTTTATTCGACAACCTCGAGAGTCGAATATAAAATATAAATAGCACATTTCCGCATGCTAGTCCATAAAGGCGATCTCGTATCACCGCTTAGAAAATAAAAAAATAAAAGCCGATAATGCACAAAGTAACCCAATATGTCCAATTTAGCAATTACCAGGGACCAAACGAGACTAATTATAAATACAGCATTAATTAGCCGAAACATAACTAGTACGTTACGATACGTCGATTGCTATTTCTGATTAGCTCATCTTATTGAAGAACAAATGAACGTGTCAAGTTGAAACCGTGTGTCGCACGCTTGCCGGCGCGCGTCCCGGTAATGGGATACTCTGTAAGTGTATTACAAATATACACTTTCGTAAGATTATATTCAGGTTTCAGAAAATATTACGATGACCTCAAAAGTCTGCAGTTAAAACAACTCAATCTCGATTTGAGCAACAAATCTCTTTTATTTTTAACCGACAGTTTGTTAAAGTGTTTAGAAGTCAAGATGACATAATTTCTATTGCAAACATTTCATGTAGTTTAATAGAATATTCCTATCTATGGTCGAAGGCGATTGCTATTTGCATTCGCAACAGGAAGAGAACGGACGCAGACGGTCTATTGTCTATTCTTAGAATAGAATTTGACATGCTCATTGTCATACTGTTCTATTTGGTACAGTCGAAAACAACAACATGTTTTATAAGTATTTATTACATCTAGTATTTCAGCCTTTCTGGGCCTACAAGCTTTCAATAGAATTTCTTGAAAAGCTTTGCGTAGTTGGCCCCTGAATAAATGTTTCGGTGTTTCTTCGCCATATTTTTTTCCCACAAGCAATATAACCTTATTTTGACAGCCTATAAATTTATTTTAGAGAATACCATAGGATTTTTCTAATCCAACGTTTTAGCGATACATTTGAACGAATAAACTTAAGTTTTCACAGATTTTGAAGTAAAAACCGCCATGCTTTATTTTGATGTAATAGTGAAGTAATGCGAAGCCCTAGATAATCAATTATAGCAGTTAAATTATGATATTATTGGACAGCAAATGCTCGTAATAAGTTATGTTTGTCTATTTAAGATAATCGACATCTTTAGTCAAATGGATTACACTATTACGATGATAGATTACAGCTTCGTGTTAATTCATCACTGAGCTCATCTCCGCTAAACATATAAAGGTATCCATACGAGTCTTTCATAACATTCCCTTCGCTCAGAACCAACACTTTAGGCCGCCGTGATTTATTGACGAACACAACTGACGATGGCCCAGCGATAAACGCGATTAAATAAAAATACATAGCTCAAGGCAGATGGCAGTAGAGATTTGGACATCAATTTCAAGACTTAAAATCCCACCAATACAAAAATTACCTAAAATTTTCAGCGATAAGGTTTAATTTCGAGTATTTGAGTTGTTCTGTAGGCGAGCGGAGTGCGTGGGCTCGTTTGGCTTCCAGCCAGGAATTACCTGCCGACCCTTGTATGCTGATAAAAGCTAAACATTATTTACAGCTGTATCTAACGCACTTATTGTCGTACGTAGATGCCATTATCATAGACCCATAAAATCCAGATTTAGAGTCAACATGAAAATAGGTTTGCGGGTAATGTTCACAATTAATATGTACACATTCAATGTAAAAACAAATGCTTCGCCTAAGCCCTGTGCGAAGATTTGTTTCTATTTTGAAATTACGAGGACATAAATAAATTTTATTAGAAAACAATGGGTTTTTTATTCATTGCTTGTAAGATACCTGGTCAGTACAGTAGAATGTTTTCAAGTATTTAATTGTTTGAAGCAAACATAAGCTAATCGCAGTGTATGGCTTCTTATTATCGTAATTAAATGTGACGCCAAATAACATTATGCTCAATAACGAATGATTAACTATCCAAAGGGACTGATTAAATAGCTAACCTAAAGATACTATTTTGATTTCAAGACGTTTCCATTCGGACTTATGCCAAAACAGAGCAAAACAGAATCACCATTTGACATAAGACGCGAAGCTTATCCGTCGGCATTATTTCAGATATTATATAGAAAATCGTGTCCCTTCCTTCAAAAGATTAATAGCACTCTTGACAGACATTTGCGCATAGACATAAGTGTCTGGTGGGGAACAATGTCGCTGGCAGTGATGCAGACTGAGCCGGGCGTGCCAAGCACAGATCTATGGTCTGATAACACTGCCAAATATATACCAATAGAAAAATTGGCGAGTGCAGCACACGGAAACTACAAAAGCTGCACGTGTTAAACAGCAATCGTTACCTATAGATGAGATTAACAGCTATCGTCGAACAATAAAGTGTCTGAGTATAATTAATTCCATCGGGCATTAATAATGTTTGTATTTGATGTGGCGATAAACGGAGCTGATGTGCGCCTCGTGGGGCTGTGTTGGCTGCTTCGCTTCACTCCCGCTAGATGTCATCAGCGAAGACGGATCGTAGCAGCCGCTGCACCACGGCCACCTCGAGCCTGCCAAACGTGATACTTGTAGCAATATCTGCCGAACACTACTGAAAACTAAAACGTTTTTATTTCGAGCTAGACGAGCGCGTAATATTTAAGTAATAAGCATTTATGAGTAGAAGACTTCTTTCTCAAGATTTATTTTTTTAATCCACTGGATTTCTGTACGTTATATCTAACTAGTGTATCGATAAAGAAAAGCTTTAGAGTTTTGAAAACTACTTTCACGTGTAGTTTTAGTATTATGGCTAAGATGAATCAAAAAGAATTTACCTGAAACTTGTTTTTCTATTGTCTAGGAACTCTACTGTTTGTTCGTAAATTAATGTCTGCATTAATGCGTAGGAAACACAGTAAACGAACATTGAGTATTGATGTTTTCTGTGAACAAACTCCTACATACCACTGCTACACAAACAAATCCACGGCTTCAATAATTATAGAATTTTTATTGTTACTATATCGGTTTTTATTCTTGAACTTCAAGATCAACAACGTTGGGCGTTGTTTAAAGGTGATCATAAAAAAGCTCTAAATTCACATTCACGCATCGACAGTGGAATAATACTTGTCGTGGCACACCTTAGCAACAAGTGAATTGGCATTGGGCGAGGATTTCATCTGCATCCGTTGCATTACAGTAATATCACGTGCAATATCTCCCATGTTTCTTCACGAGCTCATACCGAAGTGCACGTGTGAGCTTGCGAAACTACATACTGAACTCCATAGTCTCAGATACCTGACTGAGCCATGAATATAGATAATAAATAAGAACTCTATTGCTAACGCTATTGAGCATTATTTTGAATGTATATCAAATATATGAATGCAAGTCGTTTCGTCACACAACATTTTTTAAATTCGACCTATTTTAATTGACAGTGTTTTGACGTAGTGCGCAGGATTTACGTCAAAGTTCTTTAAATCATTAAGATCATTGGGAACCCTTGTAGACTGTCGTAGAATTTCGTAATACATGAGTATTTTACACATGGTTATTGAAAAAGGTAAGAAACGACTTCGTACATATACATGTCATGGTATATGTCCAAAAATTGCAAAATGATATAGAATAGATCGTGACAACCACCACTGCACACTGTACTTCGGGTTCGATCCCCGCTCATTTTATATAATCAACAAATACCTGTCAAGTCGTGGTATTTATGTAAAGCACTATGTAAGACTCCTATGTGTGGAAAGTTACCCATGATGTAAGGTTTAATGCTCTGAACCAGGATGTTGCTCCTAAAAAATGTATTCCACGTTATGTTAGTGGACTACGTTTATTAATATTTCAGGATATTTCATATTAATATCAATAAACCAATCAGATTTCCAAAAAAAAATCTGTTTCACATTAAACGTTTCTATAATTTGTTGGAATAGGAGATGCTATGTCAAATAAATAGCCGGACGAAAACGTGGAATTCCAAACACCGTGAATGACAGACATCATAACATTAAAATATTAATAAAACCTTTGATCTCGGGCTGTACAGGAAGCGGACCCGGGATAATGGAGAATGTTTTGACAGCCAAGTGGAATAACTTTAATAGTTTTAACTTTATTATGATAAATTGTAAACTATTGCGTATGACATTGCTAAATCATTATGCTTAAACTAAGTGCAAACAAGGGTACTCTTACTAACGCTTTAAGTAGTCAGACAGTCGCAGTTGCAAAAGTAGAAGGTGACACGACATGGCTTAAAGTGACACCTCTCTACCAAAGATACAACACCCTTTCTCTAAAAGGCGTCAACTTTTTAGTTCTCATATACACATTTAACGTTATGACATCATGAATATATAGTCGTCAAAAGAGAAGTCTTTCCATAACTGATGTACCTAGTTGAGCTTTTTAGTTGGAGGGGACCACATTCTTAAACCGTTTTCTTTAAAAAAACGGGCGCTGAAAAGGAAAACAATCTTCTTATTGTCTTGCTAAATTCTTACAATTAGTATATTTTTATCTATTTTTGGTTATTACAAAATGTCACTAACTTTAATCAGTTTTCCTTTTCTTCACTAAGAATCAAAGAAATATAGAAAGAAACTCATATTATATAACACGGTGATATTAAAACTTAAAAGAGCATTATTCTACTCATTATTGACATGAAATACGATGCAATGTGACGAAACCACAACACAGGAACAAAAACAGTGGAAGAGCAACTTTTACATAAACTACAATATTAAAACCAATAGCAGCGAACGAACCTTCATAAGGCCTTCTATACCTACAGCATTACGAGAGAATAAATTAAACCCAAGGCCGCTACGTAGCCGAAACACGTAGCCTGCTTACGTTGCGTTTACGTCATACAGAATTTATTTAAAGTGCAAACTATTTAACAACTGTGTGTCATAGATTATTATAGGTATCTTTAAAAGACACCGTTACTTAATTATGCGGTTACAAGGTGAAAAAGCTGTTTAAATGTTGTCATTATTCTTAATTGATTGTTCAAATGAACGAAAATTAATTATTTGCTACATATTATTTTATTTACTCATAATAAACATTAAAAAAGATATATAATGAACACTAAAAGAATTTTAGAATATTTAAAGTAAAGAAAAGGACTCATAGGCCCTTAATAAGTACGTGTACTACTTTGTAACTATAGTCTCCGTAGTCCTGCTACGACGTAGGCCGACGTAGCAATGTTTGTTTGATTACTTTAATAACCGTAAGTAAACATAGTAGGTTGGAAGGAAAATTTATCTTTTTTTTTTCAATTTTTTATGGCATTATTTTTCTATAGTGGCAATCAAAAAAATAAAGGAAGTTTTTACCAGTAGGTAAATAAGTTCTACCAATCAAAAATCCTCGATAGAAGTAAAACTAGAATGTTTGGTAAGACTATTTTTTTTTTATTTGTTAAATTCTCTCATTATAAATTTCAGAATTAACTCTAAAGAATACCGTCAAGCATTTGGTTATTAAAAACAAAGTATTTTTTAAAACATGAGTAGATCCTCTTATCTTGCGATCATTCTCTAAATTTTTGTCTAGTAGTGGAACAATTTCTAAAAAAATTCAAAATTCAGCAAAGAGCTAGCTGACTCTGTGGATCAAAGTAGACCTTACAATAAACTAAGAAAAAATGGTTCATTCTCTATTCCTTCCAGTAATTTCCATTTCTTTTCAATTAATGTAATATAGAATATTGAATCAAACCGATCAAGTAGCGATCGACTGTTACACGTATCGTTAGCTGTCAATCGAGCATAGCCTCAACTCGTGCCACTGCATGAATTAACGCTAGCGTTAGTTTTCAGAGTACCAATAGATCTAAATTCGACAAAGAAACGGACTTGAAGCTCTCGTGAGTAAGAATAAAGATAGAATCCAAGCAAAGATGAACATCTTTCGACTGACATTAGTTAGTTAATTGGTTAATTTCTCACTTCATAAAAAGAGCTATTTAAGGACACAGATCAGTGTAGTCTCTAGCCTGCTGGTCTAGTGGTTAATGGCCCTGCCTGCCATACCGGAGAACGTGGGTTCGATCCCCACCCAGGACAAATGTTTGTGTATGAGCACGATCATTTTTTCTGTGTCTCGGTATAATTTATGTATATTATGTATGTATTTAGAAACATAGTTATGTTTATCGGTTGTCTAGAACTCATAATTCAAACTTTGCTTAGTTTGCCACTAGATGGCGTTGTGTGAAAGTTGTGGAATATTATTTTATGTTATAAAAATATATTCAGATACCCAACAAGAATCAATTTTACATTACGCTATGTTCAAACAAACAGAATGCATGGTATGATGCAGAAATTGAAGTGGTGATTAAGATAATGTTTCCACGTGAACTGTTATTGAATCGCTCCAGTCCACGGGATCCTTTGTAACGCGATAAGATATGACTGAAATAAATTATCGAATAAAACCCAGCTGCAGCTTATAATGTTTAGTATGTAGCTTCGAAATAAATTGGGAATATAAAACTTTAATATTTTATTTTATATGTATGTTTGGGTGGCACACTAAAAAGCATGGCGATCAGTAAATCGTCCTGCTCACGTCGCGCTCAAGTACTTGCGAATGTAAATAAGAGAGTAAACTAATGTTATAAAATAAAGGAAGATTTTATTTGAAGAAAGAAACGAATGATTTTTTATTCAGTTAGGTAAATCTATTTACAGTGAACATTTAAGTTGTTACCAAAAACATAAATATAAGAAAGCTTTTGTTTAATATATATTGTAAAGTAGAGACCTGGAGTAGTTTCACACTTTAAAAACTTATTAGTTTAGTGGACCTCATAAAGTTTTGCTACGACGTAGCACTTCGTAGCCACCTTTAATTCAAGCTTCTCAAGCTCATAGAATGATAAGAATCACAAAAAAACAACAATATTACACCGATATAACGCGCAATTCAATTATCATAATTACGCTAAGTATTCTGTTAGAATCCAAACATAAATGAAGTACTCACGTAATGAAAATTAATTACTCTCTCGTCACACCGAGATCTATTTAGGACTTAGCTTAATAAATTAATGAGGTACATTTTACTTGTAGTAATTTGTAAATTAAAGGTAACGTCAAATGTTATCAGTGACTACGGAACTTGCAACATTTATTTTCTGGATTGCGTAGTCCATGCTTTGGATTTTGTACCTTACTGCGTGGTGTTAAGAGCGTGAGGCGTCATGAGCGCACGCAGCGCGGCGTCGCGTATGTTTGCGCGCGCGCAGTGCTGGCAGCGGGCCCGCTGCCCACAACGGAGCTTATAAAAGAGGGCGGCAATCTGCTCCCGCGCCCGCCGCGCGCACTCCCGACGCTTTCCTCATGGGGCGCGCTACCTCCACTCGATAGTACCTACAAAACAAATAATACATTTTTATGTATATCACAAATCAGTGATTGGGACCAAGTGATATAGTGATACGGTAAGTTGTTTTTCATCCGTGACGGTGCTACCATGGAGGACTGTGATCTGTGCAGTGACTGTTCAGTGTTGCCCTACTTGCGGAATGTGCTTTCATATTTGAAGAGTAAACGGACGTTTTCAGTGCGCATGCGAATATAAACGAGATGTGAAAAATTTACTGTTTGAGAAATAGCAACCGCGGAGATTTGATTACATAAGCCAGTGTTACCAGGAACGAAATAATGTATAGAGGTGGTATAATAATAACAAATATACACAGTATGAGTTCTTTAAAAGTTCAGTTTAAGAATGTGTAAAGTATTAATTTATCTAATTTCAAATCAGTGTATTCAAATAACCTGTTTGAAATTTTCTGCCAAGTTGTTTAACATTTTAACTATCTATTTAAAAAATAATGGGATTCCTAGTAATACAGGCTTGTGACAAGTAAACTTATAAAAGCGAATAAATATATAATGTCATAACATCTCGATTGGCAAGCGCGCGGAGGCCGCAAGCGCCATCTTTATGACGTCGATGGATATTATGTGCTAGATAATAAGAATTTGAAGATATTTCTGTTAGGCATTCTAACAGCTTGACCATTACACCACTCAATTACCAAGAAATACATGGTAAAAGTAACTCATAGGAAACATGTTGAAATGTAGGCATAACATTTTAGTCTAAAATAAGTTTCGTAACCAATAATGTTTCGAGTAATAAGTATCATGATCATTAAATTTACTGATTAATATGTTAATAAAAAAACTCTCAAGACGAAGAATATGTGACGTATTTTTTCTATTTATTGTTTAATGTTTAAATAGCTTCACAGACTACGGACTTTGTATCCAGAAAACCCATACAATAGTTATAAAAGACGAGAATAATACATAGAAAAGTATTCGCATATCAATAAAACTATATCGAATCGATGCTTATATACGCTGAAACCAGATAGTGATGTTTACTCTATACAGTTACAGCCAGCTGTAAAAATACTCTTCATTTCAGATTGTAAAACCACGAATATTGGAACAAAGCACCTAATATACTCTGACGTCAATTCTCGCCGTCATAAACGTATATATTCACGAAAATGGGATATATATATAAACAGCTGAATTTTAAAATGTCTTTTTAACATCTCTACGTCACCGAGTGACACTCGTACGATGTCAGGTGTACCTGTCAGCGCCCGCGTAGCAAGCCGACGCACAAATAAATCCACATCTAACTACAAGTAATTCAATAAAAATCCAAAAAATATTTCATGTATTAGAAGAAGAAGTTTAGTAAACCGTAAAATCAAATTCAAAATAAACAATAACCAACTGCTTTCACATGTACGATGCAATATATTACAAATTGACGAGGTAGATAAGATATGGCTGAATCGACAGATTCTTAAAACAACTTTGCATACTCAAAACATTGGCATCTCGAACAGTTACAACCCATCAACACCCAATCGCTCGCGGTTTAACAATGACAATTGGATTTCTGTTATTTAAACATTTCTCTTCGCATTTTTTGTTAGAACACGTATTGTACACTCGTGTTGTTCAGAATGCATTTCAATTTTCTTTAACTACCCGAATAACAACGGATAAACGGCATAAATGGCAATGCATGACATGAATGTCCACATTAATGCCATGCAGGGTCAAAATGGTGCCATTGATAGATTTCGCACTGACCAAGAGTTTGAGCCATTCTCTGCGCACCTACGTCTATACATAGATGACAATCACAACAGAAGAACAATCGGCACTTAAAACTCATCGCCAAAGAGATCGAGGCCGGCCCGGCATTGTCTATAACGGGCCGTTTCCCCTTAACACGCGTACGAACTTGATCCAAATCCCCGGTAGTCCGCCAAAAACCGCAACTCGGTCCTGCCAAAGCAGACGATTACGACACTCCCCAGTACGATAATTCTATTTTGATTATTACCTTCGGCCGTTTATTTGTAGATGACGAATAGCCTTACGATATGCTCCCTCGGTACGCGAAGTATATTTGATATCACAATAATATATTCATGCGCATTCACGGTACTCGTTAAATTATCTAGGAATTTTAAAAGCTCGTTTCTGTGATCCACGTGCTGTTGAGTAAGTTCCTCTGGCTCGTTACGACTCGGATACGGTTTAAATTAACGATTAGGGCCCACTTAACGTCAATTATGAGTCAGAGTTCCGACCCAAATTGGATTGATGTTGTTTAACGTAATACGGTCACAAAAAAACGAATCCCATTGTAGCGATTATCGAAAGCCGACGCGACGTCGCAACTAGGACGTACAGAGAGGATTTTTCTAGGGAATGTTATGAAGTTAGAAAACAATTGGAAAGAAACAGATCCAATAAAATAAAGAACAGAGGAAAATCAAGGGAACTCAAATATCAAAACTCTCAGTGAGTCTATAAGGTAAAAGTATAATAAAATCGTATACGTCTGAGGAATGGCACAATCAGAGCTAACAGATGACTTGGTTGCAGAAAACTGCATCCTATTTATACCGATTGCCAAAGTCAACAAAACCTACTTCTTCATTTAACATTGTAAGTCAACGATCTCACATCGGAACTTCGAAAGTAGGTCGGATGTGTGTTCAGCACAGGTATCTAATACAGACATCCAACAAATGTACACTTTCGTACACTATAAATAGGACAATACAACAAGTTAACTACAGAGACAGCAATTAAGATTAAAAAATATTGATCAGACGTAAAAACTTTTAATTAGGACTCCTTTGAATAACGGGATAGCACGACTTCCAAAGCGATAATTACCCAAAAAGTTTGTGTAATAACTACGTACCTACCTGAATTGACGAGGCCAATTAAATCTATTTAATTTGCTGAAAAGAACTAAACGGAAAGGATCTAAATGGACCATAAACAGTTAACACTTATGAGGTTACGTGCAAGGAGTCACTAACAACCATTAATGTTTGTAACGCATATCGTAAAAACAAACTTTAGATAAATTATTTCATACGCCATGACGAAGAGATCTTAAAATATAAGACAACGTGGATATTAATTGATGGGCTATAAAATACTACGCTAGTCGAGCTAGAGTGATTTTTAATCGCTCGTTAAACTTGCAACGATCATTTATTGCCATCCGCTTGAAAACAAGTGTGCCCCATCCATTACTATCGATCAAAATTACGCGTGTTTTACGTATTTACGGAAAACGGATGACAAACAAATTAGCTTGTAATTAATTTATTAATTAATTAAACTTTAGAATGTTTTCACCTAAAACTTTAGGTTATGATTCTACATTTTATTATATTTATATATTTATTGCTAATACATTCAGTTGCAGATTAATAATGCACTTTGACATGATACTGACAACTTATGAAATAAAAACCTGTGGTTACTGTAACTGAGCAACTCCACATCAGCATTATGTTGAAATTTACAGAAGCATTTGAATTTGATTCTAAATACTCACATCAACACAATACTTAATAATTCCCGTTAATTATTAATTAAATAACCCATTAATCATAATCTAAATATCACTAATTAAATGATAAATTTGCGTAAATTGTCTCATCCGTGCGTTGAATTCAAATTCTAATTGAAACATGAGTGTGTCAAAGCGATGACCAGTTCATTATAATTATTCCCCGATTTTTTGACAAATTGTCGTATGGCAACACAGAATAAATTCCTACACTATCGTTAACAAAACGGGCCTTTTGATGTGCATTATTTATGAACTATAAAATCTTGTTTTTTTAAGAATTATGATTTGGCGCAATTTTAATAGTTATTCAGCGAATAATTCTTGTATAATGGCTGGAATATTAAAATATTTTCCGTTAATTTAGACGAGTAACTCCATTTTTTCTGATGAAAAGGTGCCTTTAAAGTCAAAACTGAATAATAAATGGTCCTGAAAAAACAAATTGGAGACAGCGAAAGTCTAACAACAAAACTCTATAGCATTATGAATAAGCATTTGAATATCCTAGGAAACACTGAACTGCCAGGAATAATGGCAGTTCAGTGTTTCCGCTGTTAGAAAGTATGAGAGAGTAAGATCCTGGCCCAGATACTTTCTATTCCACTTTTAAATTTGAGCTTATGACAGCAAGTTATAAAACTACCATTCAATACATGATAGAGTACAATAAAAGATTCTATTTACGAAACAAGTAGCGAAAATTACCTAGTTACTGCAAGAATATTTTTTTTGCCATTCCACTAAATCACGTTACATAAATGTAATTGTCGTTATATCTTCGAGTGAAGGCCAGCTCTGTGTTGAAAATGTTCATACAGTTTAATGTTCTAATCAGAATTTAATATTCTCTAAAACACTTTCATTTCTAGCCGCAAAAATAAACGTTAACATTGGCATTCAGCTGTTTCCCTGCGATTTTCTATTTTCACTCTCTAAATATATTTCAAGTACTTCAAACACAAGGTTGACATTTTTCCGTGGCTGCCGTGAAATCGATATCGTAAACTCGCTCTTTTAAACTCAAAGACATTGCACAGGTCTTGTGTTTCATTTCAGGCGCATAGTTACATGTGTCAACTAAGAAAACGAATATTATTAACACTAATAAAGAACACCCGGTAAGTTTTATCTGTTTCGTAAAACGTAGACTTAGAAGTTAGAACAAAAAATGTGCCTATTTTTCTATCTTGGGAGTTTCATTATTATCGTGGTATACACATTGTTGTCCCGTTAAAATTCAAGTTTACGATAGTTCTAATAAACGTATATTAAAAGCCGTAATTTGCCATAAAACTGGTCAAAATAAAACAGTCATCATCTAGAAAGTCACATCCCCATAACGCTATAGACTGACATGCATATAGCTGCAAGATAAATTGCCACGTTACGCCTACTTTCCATATTATATTTACGAGTTCATCATGTTGAGTATGACAGATCCCTACAATCCGTTAGCAGAAGACTTGATGGAAAATATTCAGTACCATAGATCAGCGTCATCAGACAGTTAATCTCTGCCAACTGTTGGTACCTTAACACCAATGTCGACCTGTCGGCCACGATCCAATTGTAGAGCAATAATTATCCCCTCGATAATCAACATCTACTAATAATACCCTCATTTCGTTACCTTCAAATAGCTCTGTTAATCCCGAAAAAAGTTGTTGCAAGCCAACCAAGCATGGGATGTATCGAAAACTTAATTTCACAATGATAACTGAAAACCACTTAATCAGCGATAAGCTAATGTTTGATCAATGTCGGCTTATCACGATAAAACACATCGTACGAGCCCTTTTATCCCCCGACACGGTCCATTGACGGTTATTGAAAGCTCTTTGTAATAAGTTCCTCGACCATCATAAAACACATGAAATAACATTACCTACTTCAGATAGAAAAGGAAAACCTTTTTAATAGTCGTAAACAGAAGTAACTATCACACAACAAGCTCCCGGTTCTCGAGCCGGGCAGCGACCGCTATAAAAAGATCATCATAGGACGGTCGGTGACGGCCGCCGTGCGACATGCAACCCTGGAAAGCGACTCGCCTGTGCCACCGAGTACTGTTGCCAAAATAATTAAAGAAATCTCCGACGGTGTCCCTCCACCGCGCCCGCGCCGCTCTAAAATCGTCGCTCTTCGCCCGGGAGTCGATACTCGGGGCGCGGCGGGAAAACATCTCCCGCGCCACTCTTATTTCTTCTTTCCTTCCCGACGCTGTCGAAAAAAAAAATATTTCAGTAAGTTTCATAATAGCACTATAAAACGAAACAACCGTGAGTGTAGTAACCCGAAGTGCAAATTAAGTGTCATGCAGTTCCAAAAGGAAGTTAGTGATTATAAATAAGTGATAAAAGTGTTACATAACGCGAAACAAATTTCAGAAATTTAAAAATACCGCATTTTGTAGGCGCCTTTGGCACAAAAATAGCATTGAGTCACGTGGTACAAATTCAACCTATAGCATGGCTCCACATTTATGTATGATCATAAATTATTAAAAACTTTCTTTTTAATGAAATATTACTAACTTTGAGCTCTATTGGAACAATATTACTACTAATAGAGGATTGATATTTATCAGCTAGGTCAGAAAATTTTTAAATATAAAAGGAATCTCATTTGACAAAAATAGTTCATATCTCGCGTAAAAGGTGGCGCTGCCATCGACCCCTTCTTCTACGTCAGTTTCGTAAAAAATGACGGCTGGATTAGATACGTGTTCGTGTCGTTTATGATATTTACGAGAAAAAGTATTAGATTAGTACAAAATTTAGTAGTTACTATATAAAATATAAGAGTTAAACGCTAAAAATAAGTGAAATACTAAAATAAGATAGACACTTCTCATGTTTAAAAAAACTTCTTGGTGAGTGGTGTAGTGGTCAAACGGTGCTTGCGATCTAGGAAATAACTCGTTAAATCTAATAACATTACTCGTAATCTACTTCAATAATATCTTCGTGAATTTCAAATATTAAAATCTATAAACCATAATTGAGAATTATTCGTAAAATTTCCTATTTATTTTTTATTTCAAAAAAGTATGTATTCGATGTAAAAAAAATATCATGTTTTTTCTAGAAAGTCTATGTGTAATTATTACGAGTAAAGTGAAGCTTATTTTAGAAAAAATCGCGAAATATGTGCGTCGCATTAGAAAATCTCATACTGTAGCAACATAACCTCAAAGCTTTGAAGTTGATAATGATGACTCGTCATTTCTAACCTATATTTTGTTCTTGTCTTTTAGAACTGACGGCAACGTAGTAATTCCACCATGGAGGACGCACACTCGAAATCCGTGGATGAAGTCTTAGGGTACTTTGGTACAGACCCAGACAAAGGCCTTAGTCCAGACCAAGTTAAAAGGAACCAAGACAAATATGGGCCAAATGGTAAGTACACTGTTTACCTGAATTTGTAAACAATTTAATTTATCCTTTTGTAGTTGAATAAGATTTTGTGTGATAAACTAATCAGAACAGTTCAAGCCCTACTTTACACAGTGATGAAGGACAAGGCAGATTAAAAAAAATAATCACCAGAAAGGTTGATGTTGCTGGGCAATTGTTTCATTTGAGTTGTCAATGGAAAAGTTATTGCTTTGTAAGTTTTAATCCCAAATAGTCCAGCCAGTTATGAGGTCTTTGCCTTAAAAGATTTAGTGACAACTCAGTATGGAGAGAATAATATGAACTCTTTAAGAATAAGTAGTACAAAAATTTGAATTTTTGTCACAATACATGTTAGCGTTTTTAATAGTGTTCGCTTCTTGTGCATTTTAATTAAACTACCTACCTACTTGTTGATTAATGACGAAGTATATTTCTTTTCTGTACCTGTAAATGGCTTTTGAGTTTATTTAATGGTATTTGTTCTCTTTGTTCTATTATATGACTTGACAACAGTCACACAATCTGGTTTATGTAGTATCTAAATTTGATAGTGATTACTACATTGACAAGTGTTATTGCTATATCTCGCTAAGACAATTAATCTTACTCATTAGTACTTGGGTTGGGTTGGCAGTATTATTTAAATATATATTTTTTATTCGTCAGGGTCATTTGAAATTCTGCCAGCTGCTTAGACTTGGCCATGAATCATTGTATTATGTCCTCTTGATATAATTTCTTTCAGTTAAAATTAAAAGAATGATGGGATAAGATATACGGGCCATAAAATGTAACATAGCTTATTTAAAAGGCTTATTCATATTGTAGACAGGATTATTATTATAACTGATGAAGGACTAAGAATAGAATACAAGAATAACAGGTTAATTATTGACTGGATAGAAAACAGACTTAAATAAGACAAGAGTATATGGCTAAAGGGTATTGATAAAGGTTTTTTCTTGAATATGACTCCGAGAATATCAGGGCATCTTTCAAAACACTTCAAATCTCTAACCAGATTTACGAATTTACACAAAATAGATAAGATACTGAAAGATATCAAGCACTAATGAATTAGTGATTTACATATACAACAGATTCAGCAAACAATTTTGACCATGATAGGTATCATGGTGCACCTGCAAAGGTGTCGAAATGTCGGAAACTAAAATAAGAAATCAAACCGCGATAAAATCCGTAAAAGTAGTTTCATTTCAAAGTAATATCATCAAAAAATTATATATTAGTATGAAAGACCAACTTATTAATGAGGCTACAAGGTTAAGCAACCTAATACCACAATATGCATCTGCATATTTATTATAACAAGTATGATGTAAACTGTCTTTGAGTCATCATTACTTAAGTGGCACAGAACTTGGTCAGCAAATGCAGATCCAAACAAATTGCTTGAGTATTGTAAGCTATTGTCTATTGATTGCCTAAGTATGTTAAAGATGCGACCATTCTCTTTAGCAATCTCGACTTCTATTGTATTTTTCAATATTCTAATTCCAAGTTACTTACTTTGTCTTATCATTGATAGTCTTTTTAACAAAGATAATTTCCAATGCCAATTTCAATGGTACAAACATAATAACAAGTTACCTGTCATGTAAGCAATAGAACGATTTTTTAAAGATTTATTAAAATATCGAATTCGTTTAAGAATTATATAATAAATAACTGTCTACCTAGATTAGCTTAAAGCCAGTGAAAATCGTGCAACAAGACAAGTTAAAATTGAGGCCGACACATCACACGAGATAAAACGTTTCAGCGAAAGCAATCCCAATGGATAGATATCGCTGTATTGTACTTATTATACAAATATCCGGGACCACGGTCGATGTGTGAACGAATCCACCTGTAGTAAATTCTTCCATTTTATGCACCGGCCTAGTTGCGAAATAATACGAACGGATGTTATCATTTATGGCTCGTCTTTTGTATAGTTAAATTGCTTAGTCGGCGCATAGCCGCTACTGGCAACAGGATTACATTACATTGCATTGACGAAAATTAAAGATATTAAAAAAAATAAGCCATTGTTTGTTACTGTTCAGATATCGTAAGTTCTAATTTTAAATCGATTTGAGATAGTCCAAAATCATGCCACTATATCGAACTGCCGATAAAGTTGTTTCACGATATAATTGATTGATTGACAAAGAAACGAGTTTTAATTACGTCATGAGACAAGGCGCGTAATTGTAAGCCCTGCACGTAGTAATAGTAATAAACCGGTGTATGACGCGCATCGTGTATATTGAACGTTTGTACGAAAACCTCAGCGACAATTGTTAACGAATACAACGGAAATCGCACGGTTTCCGTCTCTGGTAAACTTTAAAAAGTAAACCAGACATTTTTGCGTTATATGATCTGCCAATCGTTGTAAATGCCATTTTTTTATTGACCTTTGCATACCGGTCCGTTTTATTACACTATCGCCTTTAACTCGTTCGTCTAGCATATTCTAGTCAAACTAGGTACTGAAACTTTTTAATTTTTTTGAAGCTGTTGTTTCTGTTGTTTTATTAAGTACTGGAATCGCTAATTACAAGACAATATTGATGCTTCGTTTTCCCGTCTTATTCTTAAAACAATTAAAATGAGCTCAATTTTCATAATTAAGGACAATGTCAGAGGAAATGCTGCTTTGCTTGAAACAATTTAAGATATTATTTTTAATTGCTTAATTTGAATTCATAAGTGACTCAACAACGTATAGCTTCCACCAATAATGTTTTGTATTGAGGTAGGCTTATCTGCATTCCGTTTTTCCTTATAAAACTATAGTTAGTTCTTTCATTTTTTAGTTGAGCTAATTCCTTAACTAAATAGTCATTATTACTATCAGTAATCAAATAGTATGTGACAAGGAAAACCAGAGCAAGTTCTCACTATTGACGTAATATTTGACACCTTTATCTTTGTAACAATAAAAAACTTCCAAAGAAATAAAACAAATAAGACTTCTAAAGTATATACAACGTAAAAAAATTACATTTGTATAATCTGCCTATAAAAATAATATGTGGGTAGACGTCAATATTAAACATATTTACTGTTTCCAGTAACATTTACGAGATATAAGCACTGTAAACTAGTCTATATACTTACTATTTAATTCTAATCCTTACACTGATAAGCTTTTTGTGATAAGGATAGGTATTTGGAACAAACTTTCATGTGACATAGATTTTTAGATGAGCAAGTTGTAGCAATATTAATGTAGGTACTACAAGTTATTGTTTAATAAAAATATAATAAAGAGGTCGAATAAATAGAGGTGACACGCCGTAGACAGGGGTGTTAACGGTGGTATTATTTATAGTAGGCTAGAGGTTGTCGATCACCGCTGAGGCGGCGGAGGCTGCCAGCGGTGCGTGTGCACAGCAGGCCGCGAGGGACGTGCCCTCACGCGTGACAACACACATGATACCTACCCGCGTATTCTTGCTAAAACACCTCGATAATAAGCAGTTAGCCATGAAACCGGCCTGCTATCGACCCGGACACGAATACTAATATGCACTAAAAACAAAGGAAATTTACAAGTCCGACAAACTAAATAGAAAATGCATAAACAAAAGACCTACACAGATTTAATCATAGCTTTACTTATTTAATCTCTTCCGATTTTTATCACAAATTAAATATCAAATAGTCTGTTGTAAACGAAAGTTATCGTTGCCAGAATGTCATTCACCTGTATTTTACAATGGGTATGAATGTGGATGATGATAACGTTTGAAAAATACTCAGCTTGCTCGAGATCCCGCGAGACTTGTTTATTTTCTTGGCTTCGTAAGTTCGTACAACTGAAGATTATTTTGCTGCGGAAAACATAAACTACACGTCACTTTACTCGCTGAAGCGCGGTCACAATACGGAATACTTCACGCGAGAATAGATTTTAACAGCGATGAGTATCTTCTGTAAATATAGACCCGCCTTTTTTGGAACGCTTACGAAAACGCACGTAGTTTGTCACCTTAAGATGCAGAATATGTCATGAAATCATGACACATGGTGCCGTCTGCCGTTATACATACATTTTCGCGTACCATAGTCCAGGCAAAAGAAAAATATAGTAGGTAACTCAATTATTTATTCTCACCTTGAATGAAGTTGCTAAAATGCTTCTGAAAACCAGTTGGATTAGACTGAATCTTCTAATATATAAAATTCCCGTGTCACGATGTTAGTTACCGTACTCCTCCGAAACCGTTCGAGCGATTTTTATGAAATTTTGTATACATATTGGGTCTGGGTCTGAGAATAGAACAACATCTATTTTTCATACCCCTAAGGTATTTAAGGTATTTATTTTTTGGACGAAATTGTTTGTTTTTATTTTTTTTATACTGTGGCATTAAAAATACATACAACTCGAAAAAAAAGCATTCGGCAAAACAACGTTTGCTGGGTCAGCTAGTTTATTATATATTCTTCTCACTTGATTTGTTTTCCAATACGTTGCGACTGTACTTCTTTTTCCCTAGTTGCAAATTTACGAATTAATGGGGCTTTAAGAAAATATGTTCCACTTATGGCTTTTCTAACCAACCGTTAATAGTTACGAGTTATACTAGAATAAATATAGAATATGCTTATCTGTATGTCCTTAGCCTAAGTAGGAATCTTCTATTAACCGAGATAATGAAAATGTAGATAGATCGTAGAAAATGTATGCATTTTATAAACAATAATAAATGTAGTTAAAATGTTATAAGAACTGAACTAAAACTGATCGATTGTTTCTAATAAAACTCGATGGTTATCCGATACCCGTTCAATAATCATTCGTCCTCGAAACATAAAAACCAACATTATGTACGTAATAACTGCATGTACGAGTAGCTTCCGATAAACCGACACCGATAAACTATAGTGTCGTTAATGCGCTATGGACATTTGTGTATTCTGTACTTACATAATTGCATTATGAAACAGAATCTTAGATCTACAGGAAATGTCTATTTACTGGTGGAATGTTTAAGTGGTGCACTGATTTAACTGGGATTATAAGTGTTTGAGTGCATTGAGAAGTCAATAGTGCGGCAAGTCGGGCCCGGGAATGCTGGGAACAGCTCCGCCGAGATGCGAGTGCCTAGCGGCTGAAATATTATATAGGCACCAGGTTTATTTTCGACGATCTACGTTGGCGGGTTGCGTCTACGAACGCCACTGACGCGCTATCCACACGACCATTGCTCGTTCCAATATTTTATCTGTTACATTTCTTTTTGTATTTTCTCCACTTACAAATAGAATATACTATAGATGTATACAACAACATTGATCTGCATTTAGTTTTCTTAAAATATATTTATTGCTTAATGTTATGTCTTCAAAAGATATTTAGACACAACATTTCCAAGTATTTTAGTTTGTGTATAGCTCACCAGAAAATGACATACCGTTAGGTAATACCGTTTACTTTAGATTCGTGATGAAGTTCTGTTGCCTTTCTCTCGACATCACCAAAAAGACAACCTCGATGCCATTCTTTATTGTACTTTCACCTTTATTTCGATGTCACATAGAAAGTATTTTTCGCTGCAACATTGAATACTACACCGCATATTACATCAGTTACAATACCGTTGTTTTAAGCTATTCAAAGTCAAGGTATCACTTGTCTGCCACCTGTATAATAATGTTAAGGTCATCGATTCGTTAATATTGTAAGTTATGGTTATAATATTCTGTTCTATATTAAACTCACTAGCGATTTTCCTTGTCTATTGTTTCTGTAAATTGTTAGTTTGTCTGATTACAACTAGTGACAGATACGTGGACTCGGTAGATGTAGCGTGACGAAATATTATATATTATAATAATATTGACAGTCTTGGCACGTATGCAATATACCTGCGCTATTTTGACGTTCGTTCTCCAGGACGTGACACTTAAGTGGCCGTCCTCGCGGTTTTATGTGCCGTTGTTAGTTTTATTGATGATGGCCAGTGAGCACAGATGCTGACACGGTGATATCGATGCGTTGACTAATTGCTTACATTAGTCACGGCGTGGCTGGCAGCCGGACTGCGTACGCAAATAGAGCAACGATTGACTTAGCGCACGTTGCCCGATTACACTACACGATTAAGACACAGAAAACATGAAATTCTACGAACGTACATCTGTATTATTTGTTACTGCGACCAGAATCTGAATGTAAAACACGATTCGCTCATCAACATCACCCCTACGTAAACTCAATTATCCCGGACGTGTCGTAATGGGAGGACATACTAACTGCATTTTATCAGGGCTTCATAATACGCCAATTCAACAGACAGTTAAGATGAAACAGATGGATAGTAATCTGAACATAGCAACGTGGTGGTTACGTAGAAACTAAGTGCGCGATTTGAGGTCACCGTGCAGGTCGCGCACGGCCCGGAGACGTGGCCCGTCGCACCGACTACTTAATCGTAACAAATAAACCAAACTAAGCTATTGTTCATATCGCAGATTAAAACGATCAACACGATAAAAATGTCTGGATGTCGCACATAAGTAAAGAGATAACAAAGTTCCGCGACCTTTGCTGAATAAATAAACAAACAAACACATCCTCAAATAGCCGTCGTAACAAAGGTATTTTGTAGGCCAGACTAACAATAATTATATTGACGCACGACGCATGTTGACTTCAAGGAGAGAACTTGGCGATTTCATGCAAACTGTTTTAGACTCGATATAAGTTATAACTTCTACGAGAAAAGTCGAAATCCTTTTAATTTTATCTATTTGATTGCTGAACTGCTAAAACGTAACCTGTTCTCAGAGTTACTTAAAACCAGTGACCACAACAACAAGCAATTATACCGGTTATAAATACACTTCTAAATTTAATAAATACCCAAAGAAGTTTCTTGTTTATAAGCACATCATCAGCTAGTTTATATGTAACAAAGGATACGATAATTCTGTATCGCAAAAACTATGTACCTTGATTAGCTAGCGGCCTGGTAAATATTATCACACGTGGTTTACTTTGTTTGGAAATTGTTGATTTTTGCGCAGTATCCAGATAGAAGCCAATTTTAAAGCATACAGATAACGTTGTAATCAAAATAAGTTGCGTGGACGAAGTACACAAACAGTGAGCGAAGCACTTTGAAATGCCTGCGGCTGAGATTGGCAGATGACGTCACTAATATTGGCCGAAATGCTGATCGAGAATCGGTATCTGAGCCGGTGCGGGCGCTGCCGCACACTCCGACCGATGTAGTGTATTTATGTACGATCGTAACTGCCGACATAGATCGCATGCCTGTTCTGACTAGTTTATCGCCTGATACATTAACTCCTTTGATCTTTTATTCAAAACTCTAATTATGGTTCTTTTCTCTTTTCAGAACTGCCAACGGAGGAGGGTAAGCGCATCGATTTGATAAATAATTCAAAGCTAACTGCTGACCCAAATTAACATTCTCATTCCTAATTCGTATTACTCAAGTGTGCGTGCCAAAACAACACATCCCCCCTCTCATTCTAGAAGTAGATATTACAACGATAAGAGCACGCTCATATTGTTTATTTAGGATTCATGGCAAGCTGCAAGACATAACAAAACCTTGTAACAGTTAACCTATTTACTATGTTTAATTAGAAAACTATAGATACTGTACTTCCTTCATTTGTTAATCATAAGAATTCTTATTATTCATTCTGTCGCCATCTTCTCAAGATTGCAAACAAAATAAATAAATCGGCGATCTTCATTTTATTTTAACAGGATAAATTAAGTAGCAGGTTTTCAATGCCATGGTTTTCCATTATTTAGAATAAATACCGAAACAGTTGTAAATTCAATCGCTGTAAGCTGCTAACTTCACGACGACTCAAATAAACCATGTCAAGGTCCTAAGAGACACTTTTTGTTTACTTCAAAGTCAAGCGCACGATTTAAATTTTGACGTCAAGAATCAAATACTACTAATATGTCTTTGAAAAAACGTAGCTCTGATATGGTATAAAGCTTTTTTCATACATAAAAACTAGAGATTCCTTATAGCCGACCTCGAATAGTTTTTCTTACTTAAAATTTATTGCAAACACTCATATTTTTATTGTTTTCTTATAGGCAAAAGTATATGGCAGTTAGTCCTGGAACAATTCGATGACCTCTTAGTCAAGATTTTGCTGTTAGCCGCTATTATTTCGTTCGTAAGTATCTAAAAGATTAAAAAAACATGTTTCTTGATTTATGCTGCAAAAAGACTATACAAGAAATATTCTTGTTCCAGGTTTTAGCTTTATTTGAAGAACACGAAGACGCTTTCTCCGCCTTCGTCGAGCCTTTCGTTATTTTACTTATTCTTATCGCTAACGCTGTAGTAGGAGTATGGCAGGAAAGAAATGCCGAATCCGCCATCGAAGCTTTAAAAGAATACGAACCCGAAATGGGTAAAGTAATCAGAGGCGACAAATCCGGTGTACAGAAAGTTCGTGCTAAGGAAATCGTACCCGGTGATGTCGTTGAGGTGTCAGTCGGTGACAAAATCCCCGCTGACATCCGTCTTATTAAGATTTACTCGACCACCATTCGTATTGATCAGTCCATCTTGACTGGAGAGTCCGTCTCCGTTATCAAACACACCGATGCCATTCCTGACCCCCGCGCCGTCAACCAGGACAAAAAGAACATCCTGTTCTCCGGTACCAACGTCGCCGCCGGCAAGGCCCGCGGTATTGTCATCGGAACTGGTCTCAACACTGCCATTGGTAAAATCCGTACTGAAATGTCCGAAACTGAAGAGATCAAGACACCTCTGCAGCAAAAACTGGACGAATTCGGTGAGCAGCTGTCTAAGGTCATCTCAGTTATCTGTGTTGCCGTATGGGCCATCAACATCGGACACTTCAACGACCCCGCCCACGGTGGAAGCTGGATCAAGGGTGCCGTCTACTACTTCAAAATCGCCGTCGCTCTGGCTGTCGCCGCTATCCCTGAAGGTCTGCCCGCTGTCATCACCACTTGTCTCGCTCTCGGAACCAGGCGTATGGCTAAGAAGAACGCTATCGTGAGGTCGCTGCCCTCTGTGGAGACCCTCGGTTGCACATCTGTCATTTGCTCAGACAAGACCGGAACACTCACCACCAACCAGATGTCCGTTTCTCGCATGTTCATCTTTGAGAAGATTGAGGGTGGCGACAGCAGCTTCCTTGAATTCGAAATCACTGGCTCCACCTATGAGCCAATTGGTGACGTTTACCTGAAGGGCCAGAAAATTAAGGCCGCTGAATTCGACACTCTTCACGAACTTGGTACCATTTGCGTTATGTGCAATGACTCCGCTATTGACTTCAACGAATTCAAACAGGCTTTCGAGAAGGTCGGTGAAGCCACTGAAACCGCTCTTATTGTACTCGCTGAAAAAATGAACCCCTTCAATGTTCCCAAAACTGGACTTGACCGCCGCTCCTGTGCTATTGTTGTGCGCCAAGAGATTGAGACCAAATGGAAGAAAGAATTCACTCTTGAGTTCTCCCGTGACAGGAAATCCATGTCCAGTTACTGCACTCCCCTCAAGCCTTCCCGCCTTGGAAACGGTCCCAAGCTCTTCGTCAAGGGTGCACCCGAAGGTGTGCTTGAGCGTTGTACCCACGCCCGTGTCGGCACTAGCAAGGTACCTCTGAACTCTACCCTCAAGAACCGCATCCTGGATCTCACTCGCCAGTACGGTACCGGCCGTGACACCCTTCGTTGCTTGGCTCTGGCCACCGCTGACTCTCCTCTGAAACCCGAAGAAATGGACCTTGGTGACTCCACCAAATTCTACACGTATGAAGTCAACCTTACTTTCGTTGGTGTCGTCGGAATGTTGGACCCTCCTCGTAAAGAAGTATTCGACTCCATCGTCCGTTGCCGCGCTGCTGGTATCCGTGTTATTGTCATCACTGGTGACAACAAGGCCACCGCTGAGGCTATCTGCAGGTAAATTCCAGACACCCTCACACTACACACAATTACCAAAAAAAAAGAATTGTATATCTAAATATGATGGTCTTTATTGGTGGTACTTACTTTACAATTGTGCAAATAAAAGGTTTAAGTTCTTAATACTATAAATTAATCACAATCTAGCACTTAAATTACTCTTTTCCTGGATCAATCAAGAATACTGAAGACTGAATTTAAATGAGAATCGCGTATTTCAGACGTATTGGTGTGTTCACTGAGGATGAGGACACCACCGGCAAGTCTTACTCCGGTCGTGAGTTCGACGACCTTCCCGTGTCCGAGCAGCGTGCCGCCTGTGCCAAAGCCCGCCTGTTCTCCCGTGTGGAACCCGCCCACAAGTCCAAGATTGTTGAATTCCTGCAGAGCATGAACGAAATCTCCGCTATGGTACAGTCCACTTTACAAACGTACAAGTCAAATGGATACCTTAACATTGGCTACTATTATTTATAGGAGGTCAAGTTTATACAAAAAAAAATCCCCCATTCAATATTTTACTTGGGAATCCTAGGTTTGCTAGTGAATGAACACAACGCGAACGATATAACTATTACACTGTAAACGATATCTTCATAATTTACTGGAACACCATTTGCCAATATTATTGAATGTTTACACATTGTAATACATTTAGAAGTGTTCTTTGTTTACGTTAAGGCAGCAGTGTTTATAAACTGGTACATTCAAAACTTATTATGCGAGAATCTGTAGAAGTTACAAATACAAGGAGAGCGATAACATGTGAATTGCATATTTCCAGACTGGTGACGGTGTGAACGACGCCCCCGCCCTGAAGAAGGCCGAAATCGGTATTGCTATGGGATCTGGTACCGCTGTCGCTAAGTCTGCCGCCGAGATGGTGTTGGCTGACGACAACTTCTCATCCATCGTCGCCGCTGTTGAGGAAGGCTAGTATCAATGCACTTTGATGAAAACATATATAAATATGTACGACAAATGTACATGAAAAAACAAAAAACTAGTTGATATTTTGAATAACGACCATTTTACTGTACTACAGGTCGTGCTATCTACAACAACATGAAGCAGTTCATCCGCTACCTTATCTCTTCCAACATTGGTGAAGTCGTTTCCATCTTCTTGACCGCCGCTCTGGGTCTCCCCGAAGCCCTGATCCCCGTCCAGCTGTTGTGGGTCAACTTGGTCACTGACGGTCTGCCCGCTACCGCCCTCGGTTTCAACCCGCCCGATCTTGACATCATGGACAAGCCTCCCCGTAAGGCTGATGAGGGTCTGATCTCTGGATGGCTGTTCTTCAGGTAAACAAACCACAGAAACTTAATGCAATTGAAATAAACAAATTAAACCGACATTATCTCAATAGGGATTATCTCTAAGGTTAAGATCAGTTTATAATGGTTTACAACTTTCTTAGGTACATGGCTATCGGTGGATACGTCGGTGCCGCTACCGTTGGAGCCGCTTCCTGGTGGTTCATGTACTCTCCTTACGGACCCCAGATGACCTACTGGCAGCTTACCCACCACTTGCAGTGCCTCAGCGGAGGTGATGAGTTCAAGGTACGACTTTCAACAATTCAACCTTTCCAAATCTCGCTTTTTATTGTGCAAGTAAGATTACTAACTATAAACATTTTCTATGATTTTAGGGCATCGATTGCAAGATCTTCACTGACCCTCACCCTATGACCATGGCTCTGTCTGTATTAGTAACAATTGAAATGTTGAACGCCATGAACAGTTTGTCTGAGAACCAGTCGCTGATCACCATGCCACCGTGGTCAAACATGTGGCTCGTCGGCTCCATGGCTCTCTCCTTCACCCTCCACTTCGTCATCCTGTACGTCGAGGTTCTGTCTGTAAGTATCGCTCGGAGTTGAAAGCCACTTTAAATCTGGTGTTGTATAATACTTACTGGTGTCACGTTACGCTATGTCCGCAGGCCGTGTTCCAAGTGACCCCGCTGTCGATTGACGAGTGGGTGACGGTGATGAAGTTCTCGGTGCCCGTCGTGCTCCTCGACGAGGTGCTGAAGTTCGTCGCGCGCAAGATCTCCGACGGTGAGAAGCGTTCGCAGCTGATACACTGGCTCGACGGCATGCAATGGATTGTGCTCATGTGGGCCGTGTTCTTTGGCCTCATCATCTACGGCCCCCTATAAGCCGCCGTGTGCCGTGCCACCACCCCGTTTGATTCACATCTAATACCCTCCTATAGATTTCTGCGCCACCCACCTATTCTATTCATGTTGCAGTTTAAATTTTCTATTCTTGTGTGTGAATCGTTTAGTTATTTCAAGTGTGGGTAGCGCACGGAATTTGACTGTGGAAACCGATAGACTATGAGCTGCGCTCACCACAGTATCAGTCATCTAACAGTTTGGAATGCTAATTCTGGCGCACCTGGTGTGTGAAGTGATCCCTAGTGCACGCGCCCGCCGCGGTGACGGACGAGGCCTGCGGGTAGTGATCTGACGGACGAACAAGTGAACTGTACCGGACTCACTGACTGCTGCGGTGCTACCGGCCGCACGGGCCGGCCTTGTACCGGACCTGGCTACCATAAGTGTTGTAGTTGTCTGTACTGCTTAGGAGTAGATCTATCAGAGCCGAGGCGGCGCAATGCCCCTCGCTCTAGTGATTATGCATTTTATATGTGCGAGACAATAAATTATTCGGAGCTCATTTTTTACAAATTCGTGAGTTCAACTAATATTTTTCTTCTTTTTACTGAGTACATATACATAATATTATACACTTATTTGATGTGAAGTGGCTGTGAAGACCTTCATTATGAATGCTAACTAATGAGACACCAAAAATTGGTTTTATTGAGAAGTATTTATAAGTTAGATTAATTGCATTTGATACTTTTTGTATACTGTAGCATGGGAAGCTCCGCATTCAAATATTAATAGTGAACTCGCACATAGCTCAGTACCTTGTCCTTATGGACTGCAGACATGTTATAAAGCATACTATAAATTAATAGTAATGTGCATTGTTAGCTTAGTGTAATTTATCGTAAGTGTATTATTAGGGACGTGGTTACAATTCTCTCAGCATAGGTAGTACTATTATCAAAAGAATGTCTTTCTCTGTCCTTTCACTGTGGTCGCTTCTTAACATTCCTTTTTTGCATTTCTTTTTCTTTTTATCAAACCCTGTTTGGTATGAGGAAGCGCTCTTATTAATCTAAGCTAATATTAACAAGTGAATGTGTCCTTAGGCTGAACTAACCTCATGCCTTAGAGTGCACTCCGACGCAATACATCGGACTGCAGGCTCGCTGCATAACTCTGCTGCTAAATAACAACTTCGCGTCTATCTGTACCTATAAGAGGTGCGACTATGCTACCAGCTTGCAGTCTCGATGCGTTCGTCTTCACTCTTGTAGCACCAGTAATCATTATTTACAATTATTTCTGGTGCTCTAAGAAACCTCCATACTACATCGAAAATATCATGTCAAGCCTTGTTTCAATATAATTTTGTAATTAACAATTTTGTGTACTGTGTAAAATGTCTATTTATTACGTTGTTTACTACAAAATAATTTATTGAAATAAAGCAATATATTCTATGTATGTACGATCTTAAATCTGTTATAGAGTCCATGTACGGTTATGGTACATTCATTTATCTATACTTACTAATTGATGTAATTTTAGTTTATCTATCAAATGTTTGACCATCGCGACATAATATTACTTGTAAGTTTATAAAAACATATTCCAAATTTGTTCAGTTACTTAGCGTGGTACAAGGTTAGTACGTACATAATGTTTTTTTTTTATATATATTAAAATAAAGAAATGCATGTCAACATTGCATGGTTTATGAATTTTTGGAAGAGTGCAGTTTTTTTATATGATGCATTAACAAATATTATTGTACTATAAATTATTTATGTGTATTCCCGTTACAAACAAGACTCAATTGAAAGGACTACAACCGTTAGAAGTATGTATTTATTTTATGTGTTTTTTCTACATGCAACACCCATATTTCCAGTGTTAATTTAAAGAACCTTATTTATTCAATTTTAAACCTCCAATCCAAATAATATTTTGAAACTACCTATTGCCTTTAATTACAGACCAAAATACCCAGTCTGTATTTGAATTCAATATCCCACATTTACCCACTGCACAATTAAAGGCATGCTCAAAAACCTTTGTTGTGAATGTCCCCCAAACTCCAGGAACTTTTTGCGTTTATCAGAATAACTTATTGAAATGTACAGTCGTTTATACATTTTACATATTAAAATAGTCAACAATATTAATGTTTGAATTATTTTCCTTCACAATCCAGTAGCAACAAAATAGCACTCCTTATGGATTTATTTATCATACGGAACTCCTTACGACATGTATTGGATGTCCATATCCTTAGCATACAAATAATTATTTACATTATGTTCCTCGCTAACATGTTTTACATAACACAAGTTTTGCAACCTTCCAACTTTTTATCATTTGTTCAGCCTGTAACACAAAAGTTACAAATTAAACATAATTGGCAACATTTTAATAAATACAAAAATAATGTTGCAATATTAACAAGCAATAAAAACAACAAAAATTGTTAATGAATTGCAAAACGTTAGTATACCCAGGCGTGCCACAGCAGGAACGGCTCGTGGCCGCACCCGCACGCTCCCCGCATGCACTAACGTGGTGTTGTCCTTGTGTCCCCAGCCCAGCCGACGTGGAAGCTGTAAGCGCCGGATCGCCGTCGCAGCGCCACTGCACGCACATATTCCATGAACACTCATTGTTTGTTGTGATCCCGCAGTGAAACTACACATATAATGTAACTACGACACGGTTGTGATATCTTCATAAGATCTTAGTAAGTTCGGACGGCAGCCCCCGCTCGAGCGCACACAACACTAACACTCTCGTTATTTTGCAGCGAACGAGGTGGTCATTGACAAGTGGTAAACGCCACCGATACATAGTTCCTCACCCGCTTCTCTCTGCTACTTCTACCGCTCTCGTCTCCAGGTGTAATATTAATTGGCTTTTAGATGTGTACGATATAAAAAAGACGCGTCATGTAAGACTACGATTAGGCTAGGCTAGATAGGCCAGGGCCAGCGGTGGAGGAGAGGCGCGAGTGGTCGATGCGGCGACGAGGCGGGCCGGGGCGCCGCCCCCGTCCACCTGCTCACCTGCGCTAGTTCACCAGAGGGGACATAATGTTGTTCATAATGTGTATATACTTCAGTATGCTTAGGAGGTTTAATCAATTTGTTATATTACGTTGTTCTAATTAAAGACTACATGGTGCCCGTCGACAGGAGCAGTGCGATAGACGATGTGTACTTAAGTTGAGAGCACTCATTAATTTATTGTTATATTTTTATTATCTTATAATCTAGTTTGCTTATCTAGAGTCGAGTCATTTCTATTAGTGCTGACGCCTCGACGAGCAATATGGTGTCTGTAAGGGAAGGATAATTACATGATTGTCCAGTGTTTGGGACCTGAGTCCAAAAGTTTAAACATACCTGTACATTTTAATGTATTATTGTTTTGTACAATAAATCGTTATAAACGACAAGTGTTTCATTTCACGTCATATTAATACACATTTTAATGGCTATTTATAATTTTCCAAGTATACTTGACAATGAGTATGATTCCGCACCTAAATTTGTAAATTGCGTTCTCGTGGAATGTCGATTATAATTACGCCCTGTGTGTTATTGGAATAACTAAATAAAACTTTTAAAACTACCCACAAAGTTAAAGTAGTATACGAAGAATAATATCCTATTTGAATTTGACACAGAGTAACTTATCTAACAGAGTTTTATTACAATTCGTCTAAATATTATAATCTACATTTAAAAATGCGTGCTGAGGGTAGATAACCCTCTTAATATACAATATTTATGAAGTATGGGGATACAAATAACCGTTAATAACGGTGCTTGATACAGAATGACAAAATTAAATTTTATGCCAACCAAAAATGACCTTATGTCAGCATAAGCCTAGAATTAACCGACTTTAAAAAGGAGAACAGATCTTTTGTGGATTCTATAAATACCGAATCAAAAAATCAACGTTATATTTTATATTAATCTTTAGTAAAATATACCCATATTAGTCTTTGTTAGAACATCTTGGTTTATATTTTTATTTGGCAACATTATAACATGTTTCAAATCCATCAATACCGAAAACTATTCTGTGCCACATTTATTTCGTGGCGCGCTTAGTTCTGTTTATATTCACTCCCTAAAAAAGTAGTGAATCAACGGTTTTTATGAACTGAAACGTTAGTTTATAGTAACGTGTATGACGTGAAATAACATAATTATTTTTTTAAGATATGAATACATAGTAGTGTTAAATATGGAGGCGTTTAAGTAAGCTTTTTTATTTATCTTTATGAATCTCAACAATCGCCCGTGTTGTTTTCTTAATTCCGGTATATTATTATTCACAGAGTGGATACTGAGCTACCTAACAGAATGGCCCATTTAGATATAATGGAAATCGATGACCCCAATATAGATGCTGCAGAAGAAAAATCTCATGTGCCAGAATTAACATCACGAGTGTTACGAAAAAGAAAATCTATTATGCCAGAAACAAGCAAATCTTCAAATCGTAGAGTTAGTATGAAACCCAGTAAACGTATTATGACAGAAAATGCAAATCCTAAACAAATAGAAGCATTGTATCTTAATAAAAAAGTGAAATCTCTATCACAAACTTTAGAAACCATATATGAAGAGCCTAAAGCACAAAATAGTGAGACTGAAGTACTCATTGGCGGGAGAAAAATAAAAAGACTGCTGACATTCCAACTAGGTAACCAATATACAAAAGAGAAGATAAAGAGGCGTAGAGCCAAAATAAAGAAACTGCTTGGTAACAAATCGTTTTTAAATAGAAAGAAAATTCCCATGCAAGTGTTCCTTAAGAACATAGAATGCTTGGAATTGGATGAGACAGTACAAACAGAAGCCTGTTCATCAACTAAGGATAAGGTTAATTAATGAATTTTGTAAGACTTATTACCTATGGTATTATTTTCCTGTGTATCAATAATACAAAATAAATTTCACAATAAAATCAATATATTTGCATTTATTACAATTATCACAATATTATCATCTTATTTGTTATTTGTACAAAGAAATAGAATGGTATCTGTATCAGTACATCTATAATATCTATGTAATTATTTGATCTCATCACACCTTGTCGTCATAAACTTAAAATCTGTTAAAATGGTAACATGGAATAGAGGAATGTATTTCAGGTACACAATTATCTGTGTTGGTATTTAATTATTAACTATACACTCTGTTGCTGACTTGGGACAGTTTTTATACTCCTTGAAAAGGCCTTGAGCATCTTGTTCTTGTACATTGATGCATGCACAGCGTGGATTCTCCACTCCAGGGGTGTACAGCAGCCTTGGAACTCCTACCCAACTTCTTTTCACACCACCACTTCAACATTAAACATAATTACTTATGGCAGCAATTAAATACATTAATGTATAAAGGATGCTAGTCTAAAGTGGTTTGTTGGTCTTGATTTGTAATGGTAATAAAATTATATACAGTACTATTTTTGGTATGGCCACTTTTCACTAATTCTAATATTTATCTTTAACATTCACACATCAGAAACAGTTAATGCAATATAATATCATCTAAGTTTTACAAATGCCTTACAACCTGCTGTTGGGAGAAGACTCTCCCTCTTGCTAATAATAATAACTTATTGTGTCCGGTATCTACTGCTGATACTATAAGTAAGTTTGATAAATTAAATAACATAGAATAATAAATACTGAGAAGAATTAATAGAAGACCAATGTGGAGAAGGATGCTAATATCAATATAGTTAGGCTCTAGAAAGGTGGACTGCATTTCAAGTTCCATTGCTCCCAGACTGCAATTGTACTGTAATCAGACTGCACATTTGGTTTGCTGTTCTAATCAGTTTTGTCAACTGCTTTCAAATTGCAATTGATGTTTGGATTGCAGTTGAAATGCAGACCGTCTGGAGCCTAAATAAACCACATTTAAAAAATATGAGTTTACCTGGTAGTGGTGCACCACACCCTGGTCCCTTCATCTGCACTCCAAGATATATTGCATGGAGGGTACTTTTCTTTCTCCTTTCTAGAACTTTCCTTCTCTTGTTCACATTGTTTAAGTTTATTACTAAACTCTCTAGAATAAGCTGTCTCCTGACCATTGCGATCATAAAATCTTCCTATAAGGATACCTAAAATATAGCAGTTGTTATAGAACATAGAAAATAATTCACAATACAGCCTATACTTTGCATGGCTATTAGTCATATCAATTACTGCACCTTTTTAATGAAGATATCAGGCTGATAGGTCTACCATGTAAAACATGATTGCAGTTAAAGAATAAAAGACAATTTTATAATTGTAGAAAAAAATCAGAAAAGGCTAGACTAGGTATACCTTTTCAAACCTAATGTGAACATTATCTCAGCATATATTTGAAGAAGAAGTACCTGACAGTTAAATAGGTCCTGATATCAGCATTTTGGAAGAAATATTGGATTCAGAACCATTATGAGCAGATAGATAGTTTTAAATGCTTACCAACTTCAATATACTTTTTCTTGTAGGTGTTTCTCCAGTGGACCAAGGTGAATAAGTCATTACAAGATAAATCAATAACATGGTCCTTCTCATCACTCTCATCTTTAAAATTACCCGTAACAAGGGCTCTTGATCCATCCTTACCTAAATTATATTAATTCAAATAAAATATTTCTAACTTAAGACTCAGTGTTTAAATTATTTCAGTATGAAATTGTGAAAGAAATTACCTATGAAGTAATTGTATGATGCACCCTTTTGATAATGTGTTTTACCTTCGGTCACATCAAACACACTGCCTAATACAGCTAAGTACAACCTTTTTTGTATTTCTCCATCATATTCTGCTAATTTCGAATTGGTAAATATTCCAGATCTATCAATCGTATTTAGGTCATTGACGAAACTTTCATAATATAGCCTCAGTTTATCCCGATATATTACCGAAATTATAACTAAAGCTAATGAGATAAATAATTTATTATTAATAAATTTCAAGTTCATACCAACCATTGTACTTAATTGGTATTCGTATACTTTGTTTATGAATAGAAGTACGTAAGCAACAGGAAATTAGAAAGTCTTATTCGACAAACACCAACTTTGTAACTTTTGTACTTATTGATTAGCGGGTTGCACTGCCAAGAGTCGGTATATTACTAGAAGCTTGATTCACATCTCACCTTTTCCTCGTAACTGTACATTTTGAGGAATAACAGTAAAGTACCTACCTAGTCACCAAATAGCAAAATCATAATAAATCAACGTCAGTGCGGTGTATAGTTTATTTTGACATTAGTTGGTGTCAAAATATCTGTCAAATAGTAAAACCTCGTTCAGAAATAAACCTTGTTAATAGTTCGTTTATTCGTTCCCGTCAGGTTTCCGGAGGGAGAGAACAACTTTTCAGATTTCAGATAGCGAAGATGACCTCGGCGGCTTTTACTATGTATCAACTATACTATTACAGCTTTTGTCTTCAGCAATGCAACATGCCCTCTTTTTTAATGTCTGCTGATAAACAGTAGAAATAGGGAACTTAGAAGATGACAGATGAACTTGTCAAGTCAACTTTGTTTTGATTAAAATATAACCTTGTTTCTCATTATTTATTTAGTATTCTTATCAATCTTCAATAATTTTAAAACAGTGCTTTAGTCGAAACCACAGCTTTTATGCTTATGTAACTCGTAACAAATTACGAGCCAAATATTAGAGTACAAGTAATATGTCAAGTATATAATAATATTTTTTTTATTATTTTGTTTGCATCCTATAATAAACCATGTCTGGAAACATAATTCGTCAAATTAGGAAATTGTCACAAGCTCCATCTCGTAGAAGAGTAGTTGTCAGCGGACTGGGTGTCGTGTCTCCTCTTGGTACCGGTACCGAGTTGGTGTGGCAGAATATATTAAAAGGCCAATGTGGAATCGTAGCGTTAAAAGGTGATGGATACTCTAAATTACCGTGTCGAATAGCTGGAATTATACCACCAGACGACAAAGTAATGAAGGCTTTATCAAAAAGCAATCTGAAATCAATGGCTCCTGCAACATGCCTTGCTCTTGTGGCAACTGAAGAAGCTTTATCTGATGCCAAATGGTTTCCAGAAAATAATGTCGACAAAGAAGCAACTGGAGTTGCTATTGGTATGGGAATGATAGACCTAAAAGATGTTTGCGATACTAATGAAGCACTGAAAGTGGGATACAATAAAGTCAGCCCCTTCTTTGTTCCGAGGATTCTTCCTAACATGGCAGCTGGACACATTAGTATCAAATATGGTCTGAGAGGACCAAACCATGCAGTCTCCACAGCCTGTGCCACAGGAGCTCACTCAATAGGTGATGCCTTCAGATTCATAAGAAATGGAGATGCAGACGTCATGGTGTGTGGTGGTGCAGAAGCCTGCATCAGTCCCCTTGCCATTGCAGGATTCAGTAGACTAAGAGCATTAAGCACTTCATTTAATGAAACACCAGAAAAGGCTTCCAGACCATTTGACAAAAAGAGGGAAGGATTTGTCATGGGTGAGGGAGCAGCCATTTTAGTGTTAGAAGAATATGAACATGCAGTAGCAAGAAATGCGAAAATGTATGCTGAAATATTAGGATATGGTTTGTCTGGAGATGCCTCTCATATTACTACTCCAAAAGATGATGGGAGTGGGGCAGTGTTGTCCATGAGCCGGGCACTCAGGGATGCTGGTATAGATCAAAACAATGTCACATATATTAATGCTCATGCAACATCCACACCTGTAGGAGATGGAATTGAAGCAACAGCCATAAAGAACCTTTTTGGGAAACATAGTGCTAATATATCAGTGTCATCCACAAAAGGGGCTCATGGCCATTTGTTAGGAGCAGCTGGTAACTTAGAGGCAATTTTTACTGTGCTAGCCTGTCACCATGGAGTATTACCACCTACAATAAACTTGGAAGAACCAGTTGATGACTTAAATTATGTTGCAAATGAACAGAGATTGTGGAATGCAGAACACAGAGTAGCTTTGAAGAATTCTTTCGGGTTTGGAGGAACTAATGCTACATTATGCATAGGAAAACTTTAAAGGTGTTGCATTATAGCCACAACTAGTAGTGTTAGTATAATCATAATAAGATACCATTGGTTTCTATTTAGTTTAGGGGTACTTGTACATATTGTTTATTTTTTTCAATAAAAAATGTTATCACTGTATCATATAGTATATTTAAAACTGAGTTTACAAATGTTTTCCGACTTTTATAACAATGGCGAAACAGCCAAGGTAACTCCTGACCTCAGCTTTTCTAAGCTTTTGATAACGAGCAATATTTATCATGTACCACATAATATTGAGTCACATAAAGCATTGAAATAAAATAATTTGATCAAAAAATGCTACTTTAAATATTTCATTACTAAGCTTTTTCTAACAATTTTAAATAGTAAATATATTAAATGCTGGTTTTTATCCAGTCAATCCATTGTATAATTGGAATCATTCAAACTTGCACTTTAGATTAATTTATGGCGCTGAATAACTTGCGCGATGACTTTCCAAACAAACACTTTTTTTAGCTAAATTATGAATAATTATATTTATGAACCGCCAACTTTATACTATTCTATTGCATTATGGTTACAATGTTTTATGTATATTATAAATACATCATAACAATATAATTTGGGAAAATAAGATAATTATATTCATATATTATATCCATTTTTATGATATTTAGTAGGAGAAAGAAGTCATGATAATATATATAGATTTTTCATTAAAAAGAGAAACAATATAAATTTGAGTTCTTCTACAAATAAACATCAGTCTACTAATATTTGCACTGATTTCTTATTTATGTTCAACTACTTGATATAATTCTGAGTATTAAGATTACTGTAGTTGCAATGTAACAATATATCTGAAGGACTTATCCTGAAACACATTTCTATTGAATCTAGACATCTAGAGTTATTTTTAAATTGAGTAAACACTGACCAGATTTAAAAACTTATTAGTTATGTATGTGTGGTGTATTCTACGGAACGAGAAAGCGGGTTATAGTTATACTGTCATTTGGAGTAAAATGACTCTGATACAAAGTGCAGTTGAATGATGGGACAGGTGGACGCGCCAGCTAAGCTGCCTGCTTATCCGGTTTCTGCAGAAGCGGTTGTATCTGCGGCGTGTTCACACAAAGCTGAGCGAATTTTTGGCGGAGATTTTGTCGCAACTCCTGTCTTTTTTCGGTTATATTTCTACGTGATTTGAATTCCATTACTTCCTCTATAGGAATATAACTGGTATCCTGTTCTTCGTCTGACGAACACGTATCCTAGAAGAGAAATAACAAACTTAGCAAAACAAGAATTAAAATGTGGGAATAAAACGTAATAAATTACTGTTTTATCGCCCTTTGACCTTTCATTGCCTATTAGTTATTTACATTGACAAATAATAAACTTATGGAATTCGTAATCATTATGTAACATTTGACTTACCATTAACATTTCTTGTAGAGAAAGTGTAAAACCTGTGCACATAGTCTTATCATTTTTAGCCAAATCTAAACAGTCGCCTCTTTCGTGATTGCAAAATCCCTCAGAACACGCCACTTCAGAACCTTCGGGCGAGCTCATGAGGGAGGACGAGCCGGACATGGTTTCACAGCAACCTCCATTGTTCCCGGATGAATAACCACAGTCTTGGGAATGCTCATTTGGCGAGAGATTGCCGTTTTTGGTCCGTTTCTTGCCTGACTTTTTGGGCGAGCGACGTTTGATAGTAGTGTCCTCCTGACAAGACTGACACCCGTCGCCACTGGCTTCGAAACACTGGTTATTGATGTAGTCGCGAGGTGAAAGCAGATCAGTCGGGGTGTCTCTTTCTTCAAGCAAGCATTCCTCACATTGGCACTTTTCATCGGGTTCCTCTGAATCAGCCTCCTGAAGAGTACAACATTAGTGTGATTGGAATGCTATACCTTAATTTATAAACTAAATAAATAAAGTGACATACTTTGCATTTGCTCTCAACCGCCTGCCGCTCCTTCTTCTTGCGTCTTTTAAGTTTCTTCTGTTCCTTCCTTTGTTGCCTGGTGAGTTCTTCTTGAGTGATTTCATCGTACAGAAGTTGGAGTTTGGAAACACCAGTTTTGTGCTCGACGGCCGTCTCGAACTTACGGTACAGTGCTTCGACAGCGACCGCGGCGAGTGTTTGACACGTGCCTTCCTCCTCACGTAGCCTTAGGGAGATGCGTTGTAGTCGTTCATAGATGCATATACCGAGACAGATAAGCACCTAAAAATATTTTTTACATCATCAATGTTATTTTTTAATTTTAACTCATATGTTATGTCTATTAAATATGGACAACTTATTAACTAAGTAGAAAATGCGTGAACAATGGCATGACCCTTTTACAAATATATCAAAGATACATTCAATTCTATTATTAAAGCTTAATTGTATTACCTCTTCTTGTGCGATCTCTAATGTCTTAGCATGTCTTTCTCTATGGTTGCCGAGTAGCTCTGGTTCCGCTCTGGCTATGAGGTGCGCGATATAGTCAGTCTTGGCTTGGAGGTGCAGGTGCTTGTCTAAGAGGCAACGCTTTATTCCGCCGTACAGTGCTCCCACGTAGCCCTTCTCTTTCTGGGGTTCTTTTTCTTCCACTAACAGCTGATATGCTCTCAATACCTATTGGATGAAGAAAAATGTACTTAGCTTTTGTTCACTCTTTATATTTACCAACTTTAAAGTTAGATTTTCTCACAAGAGTGCTTCTAATATTTATCATCTGTTGCTAGGCAACACTCTATACTTTGTTTATCTTTTTCAATGCGTCTACATTGTCGGGTTGTCAACATAATGATTGATGATATTTTAATATTCTGATAAGAAAATTTCGTGCAAAAATGTTATCCGTCCAACTGACTACAAGTGATGCTTGATGATAATATGCAACTGGTAATAACATATTATTGGCAATAAAGTAACATGTATATAGAAATCTTCGTATTTAATATTGGACATGAATGTTTCCTGTAGTTTTTAAAATATATTGATTTTTTACTACATGCTGACAGTGAGTAAACAAAATCAGTAGGTAGATAGGGTAGACGTAGAGTAAGTAGAGTAGAGAGTAAATATAGGAAGAAAGGATGGAGAATTTTCATGTTTTGGATAATTAATTAAGAACGAACGCACCTTAGTTTTACAGTCAGCACAGAAGCGATGTTTCCTCAGATAGTTGTGCAGCGTGTCGTGTAAGGTGTTAAAGTGTACGAGCGTGACGTGGTCGCGGGCGGAGGCTCGCATGGCGTCCCAGGCGGCGCGCCAGGCCGCGCGGCCGCCCCAGCCCCACGCGGCCCAGCCCCAGCCGCAGCCCGCGCCCGCCGCGCCCCCGCCGGCCGCGCCCCCGCCCGCGCCCGGGCCCCCGCCCGCCGCGCCCCCGCCCGCGCCCCAGCCTCGTGCTGTGCCCGCCTCTAGTGAGTGTAACGTACACCTCTGCGATTTCTTCCACCGTGGTTGACTGAGGATTAGGCACTCAATACCCGAACTGAAAACACGACATAAAGGTCTAGCTTCCGTTTTCTGAACTAAAAAGAGTATGGTAAAAAAGTAGGATGATGATGATATGGCCATATGATAAATAGGATCTCTGGAAGTTATTCATCAAACTTCTAGTGATCAGAAGTATTTTGCAGGGGAGGACCATATTTTCTTCTTTTAAATAGTCTGCGTTTTTTATGGAGGAACTTTTAAATTACGAAGTACAGGAGCCGTTACTACGGTCAGCTAAGTAGTTTTTGCAATCAGTGCAGGACGTTTTAAATAGATAACATATAAAAATTTCTGAACAACAAAAACGGCTGAACCAAACTCGATGAAATTAAACATTAAATGAAAATAGAATCAACAAAATTGGTTCATCCAGTCCAAAGTCCAGAACATAAAAAACCATTGCCAGGGTCAATGATCCAATCGACCTTGCACTATTTTCGCGGGATATCGGTAGACAAACACAAAGACGAATTGAGATTCTCCTCCTATTTCAAGTTGGTAGAAAAAATGTATAAATATTCCGTTCACTTCTATAGTTTCAGACCATTTCATTTAATTGAACAGAGTATATTATCTTTTGGTGCTATTATCTGTTTTACCATGTTAAATAATTGCCTATTTTCAGCTAATTAAGAAATAGTTGAAGGAATACAGGATAAATAAAAGTAGTGCAAGTACCTGTGTCCGTTTAGCAGGGTAGCGAGTGACTGTGGATGTATTATTTTATCTTCCCTTATTGTCATTATTTCATCTGGTGTCAGCACCAACGGATCCAATGTGGGATGTCCTGATTTACATAGCTGATAAAAAAGGCGTTCCACACTGAAAAAAAAAAATAGTTATCATGTAATATAATAAACCATGTAAGATATAATAAACACTTCTAATAAATTTAGATAGTAACTATCGTGAGAATTATTCATTATTAAATGATGTAGGACCCAACCGGAGTCCTTAATCATGAGCAGACGCGGCAGTTCGACTTGCAATCCCGCCGCGTCTGCTCATGATTAAGGACTCCGGTTGGGTCCGAAACTAGTCGGGCTACCCCGATAATACGCGTGAGTAAACCATTACATCATTTAATAACTTCTAATAGGTTTTTTGTAAATGCATGTTGTTGGCCTGACGGCATACTTCACTTGCCTAGCCTTGTACTAGCCTTTGATAGGTTAAAAAGTGTGATATTAGATAGGCTTATCAATGCTCTTAATTAATTAGCATTAAATACTTAAGAAACCAAAACAAACATTATCAAAAACTATTTTTGACTCAGTTGTTTTATTTACTTTAGATGATAGACAGTCCTAAAAGGCAATTTCTGTAGAATAACAAGGTTCACAAATATATAAATGTTTGTAACTTTGTTAGTTCAAAATGTTTGTGAACATGTTTTTCCAAACTTCTTTCGTAATTCACATGTAATTTGAACTTTTCCATGAAATTATCTTTAGATTATAATAGCCAAACCTAAGCTTGGAGAGATTGCATAATATTTATTTTTATATTTCTATGTAATACCATTTCTTAGACTTTATATCTGATTATAAGATTTATATTACTTATAATTTAACATAGAAAACTATAAAACACCATAATGATTTGCAATGTCAATATTTCTAACCCACAAAACACTTGTCATAGCGAGAATAGCCAATATACCTTAAGCTTGTCACACCACTATTGTTAAATGATAAACAGCACAAATACTGAATAGTAACAGAATTTAAAATTGAACATTTTCTGGTATTATCTTATGAATCCATACAAAATAAAGTTACATATACTTTTGTAACCACTTCACGATCTTCCTTCTTTAATTTATTCATCATTAAAGTTATCTGAATTTGTGAGATTATAAATAGTCTCAATAACATATCAGGTAAAAGACTTCTCAGTATTGTCCTGTTCTCACTATTTACGAGTCTCTTGAACTAATTAGACAGGTACAATGCAGTATCATTTTGTTATCAACCAAACATGATGCGTTGATAACATGTACAATAAAAAACTTTATTTGATTAGCAACTCTATGGCATTTTAAATTGTCTATTATAACCAAATATAAAATATGCAGTAATCAGAAGCAGCTGTAATAACTAATAAACTATCAGTTGAATTAGCATTTACGTTTGACTGTTACTCAGAAAAGTTTTTAAGTTTACAGGAAAGCTAGTGTTGGGATTGGATAAGTAGTACTACTATACCTTCTTCGACAGCCTACACAAGGAATGCTTTGATTTAATACATTAAAGATATCGGAAGCATCGACTCTGAGCGCTGCTTTCAGTTCGTCCGTCGTTAGGATCCTATATTTGCGCATGAATTCTTCGTACTCGCGACCTTTAACTTGTGGATTGTCGCAAATTAGACCCATTGTGTTTAAATCCATGATCATCTGGAAACAAAAACATAAATCGTTGCTTTTCAACAAAGGAATATATTCGCAAAATAAGGTCATCTGCAAGACGTCATTACATTGAATGAAATCAATGAACTCTGATAAATTGTCGTAGTCAATATTTTCAACTAAACTACGATAAATTATATGGCAGAATTAAGTGAACCGACATTTACTTCAAGCAACACAAACAAATAAATATTTTACAGTGAGCAATTCTTTTTCCTGAATAATCTACGCTTGTGGTAATGTCAAAGTGCATGAAACCACTTACAGTAAGATTTTCGTATATAGTTAACGGCAATTGTCGTCTTTTTATTACAGGTTCTTTTTCGCTGTTATATATATCAACTAATTTCGCCATTTTTATGATTAATCACATAAAATCGCAGATAAAATACACAAATATAACAAAATGACGGCCAACTTCTCTAGAAATACACGTCGTGCGTTGCGTCTGACACAGCACAACCAGAGACAAAACTATATTGTTTTTCATGCACAGCATATGCTTGAGTACAGATGATTAAAGTGTACAAAGACAATAACGGATCATCAAAAATCGATTTAAAAAAAAGACAAGTAATGTCCAGAAATCTTTGCCAGAAATGAAGCGTTTGCAAGTACAAATTGAACGATGAGGTCCTTATTACCTACTTGAACTGTTTCAACTTCATTCAAGTTATAAAATTGTTCTCAATTTCAAAATTTGGTTTTATTTACAGTCCATCGAGACTTCTTTATACATTGTTTGATTAGAAAAAGATTTAAATCTGAATGAAAAATGTAAGAACCACCATCATTTTTCAAAATGGTTAAAAAATACGATTCTCATTTCTAAATTTGTCTTTTGCTCTTTGACAATTGGTGTACATGTGACAGCTGAGTTTGACGTAAGACGCAAGCAAAGGAATACGTATATTTATACTTTTATTTATAAGAATTTTAAGCAGTGACCGGCCATTATTATTGTATTTTCCTTATTGTGAATACTTAGATCATCACCATGTCAAAAATATTTACCCCTACGAATCAAATACGCTTAACTAATGTTGCAATCGTTAGATTAAAGAAAGGAGGTAAAAGATTTGAAATTGCATGTTACAGGAATAAAGTCATATCATGGCGAAATAAAGTGTAAGTCGTAAACTACAATAGTTTTCAAATTTATGTTGTATTTAAGAACAAATGACTTATTTACAAACATTTTGTTTTAGGGAAAAGGATATAGATGAAGTGCTGCAAACACACACTGTGTTTACAAATGTCTCTAAAGGACAAGTTGCAAAAAAGGAGGATTTAGTCAAAATATTTGGCAAAGACGACCAAACAGAGATATGTAAGGAGATCTTGGAGAAAGGGGAGTTGCAGGTGTCAGATAAAGAAAGGCATTCTCAGATAGACTCTTTGTTCAAAGATATTGCTACAACAGTAGCAGACAAATGTGTCAATCCTGAAACAAAAAGGCCATATCCAGTTTCTATTATAGAAAAAGCTATGAAAGACATACATTTCTCAGTTAATGTAAATAAAAGTGCAAAGCAACAGTCACTTGATGTAATACAGCTATTGAAAAAGGAGATTCCACTAGAGAGAGCTCAGATGAGAGTAAGAATGTTACTGACTGGAAAGGATGCCAGGAAGACCAAAGACAAAGTTGTAAAACTAGCTATGAGTGTTGAAGAAGAAAACTGGGATTCTGGAACTGCCAATATTATTTGTTTAATTGACCCCGGTAATTTCAGAGTACTGGACGAATTGATAAGGACTGAAACAAAAGGCACTGGACAATTTGAATTGCTTAATTTAAAAGAAATGGTAGAAGGAGAACAAGCTTTGTAATAATTATTCTTTACTATAATAATATAGATATTACGTTTTGTTATTTTAATAAATAACTGCAGAAATCCCCATTTTTATCTCATAGTCAGACTTGATACCACCTATCGCCATTTATCAATAGTTTAAGAATATAATTAAAATACTTTATTCCCTCCTATACAACATTTAGACTAAAAATGGAAAAAATATCTTAAGTTCATGGTATAATGTAATAGTCCTACTGAAAAGTAGTTAATTATTGCATACTAAATCTAATTATTTATTATACAACTAGCAGTCGATGTCTGTAACTAACTTTATTTGATATAGCTGTTGCCTGCGACTTCGTCCCCGTGGGTAGAAGATATAAGTTATGATTTAGGTATACCTGCCCGGTTTTTTTCACACTTTCCATTATATCTTAGCTCCTATTAGTCGCAGCGTGATAGTTTATAGCCTAAAGCCTTCCTCGATGAATGGTCTATTCAACACAAAAAGAATTTTTCAATTTGGACCAGTAGTTCCTGAGATAAGCGCGTTCAAACAAACAAACAAACTCTTCAGCTTTATATATTAGTACTAGCTGTTGCCCGCGACTTCGTTCCCGTGGGTAGAAGAAGATGTAAGTTATGATTTATACCCGTCCTGTTTTTTTTTTCACATTTTCCATTGTATCTTCGCTCCTATTAGTCGCAGCGTGATGGTTTATAGCCTAAAGCCTTCCTCGATTAATTGTCTACTCAAAACAAAAATAATTTTTCAATTTGGACCAGTAGTTCCTGAGATTAGCGCGTTCAAACAAACAAACAAACAAACAAACAAACTCTTCAGGTTTATATATTAGTATAGATAGATTTATCTGCTAAGTATGCATTCATTGTCTCTCCTTCCTCCTGTCCAGAATGGTTGCTCAGTGATTGGTTAGACAAGTGCATTCTAAATTTGGTTTCAAAATTACCTATAACTGTACCAATGTTGGATTGTATTTATTTAAAAACATGAAACTCCCTTATTCTATTTTGGGGAATAATTAATTTTAAGGTATTTGCAACACTATTTTATTAGCTCATTACATGTTACAACATACAAGAACAAAGTTTCGTATATGTCAATATATTGTAATAGTGTAAAAGCATTTTTAATTTACCATATTATTTTTTAATAGTATTAGTTTAGAGTTAAATAATTAATAGTAATGAAATCCTACCGGATGTTTTGTCTTGTCATATAAAAAATTATTTCGTTACACATTTTTTTTCTATTGGCAATTCAGGTAGCCACATTTTTTTTAATAAGTATCAAAGTTTCAATTTATTTCTAAAGATTTATTTAACAATATTTTTTGCTTATTCTCATAATAG